>NC_058082.1:582893934-583242982 GCF_014858855.1 Bufo gargarizans
GCAAATTGTAGCCTCTTTTTCCTATTTGTAGTGGAGATGAGTGGCACCCGGTGGGGTCTTCTGCTGTTGTAGCCCATCCGCCTCAAGGTTGTGCGTGTTGTGGCTTCACAAATGCTTTGCTGCATACCTTGGTTGTAACGAGTGGTTATTTCAGTCAACGTTGCTCTTCTATCAGCTTGAATCAGTCGGCCCATTCTCCTCTGACCTCTAGCATCAACAAGGCATTTTCGCCCACAAGACTGCCGCATACTGGATGTTTTTCCCTTTTCACACCATTCTTTGTAAACCCTAGAAATGGTTGTGTGTGAAAATCCCAGTAACTGAGCAGATTGTGAAATACTCAGACCGGCCCGTCTGGCACCAACAACCATGCCACGCTCAAAATTGCTTAAATCACCTTTCTTTCCCATTCTGACATTCAGTTTGGAGTTCAGGAGATTGTCTTGACGAGGACCACAACCCTATATGCATTGAAGCAACTGCCATGTGATTGGTTGACTAGATAATCGCATTAATGAGAAATAGAACAGGTGTTCCTAATAATTCTTTAGGTGTGTGTATATATATATATATATATATATATATATATATATACAGTACAGACCAAATGTTTGGACACACCTTCTCATTCAAAGAGTTTTCTTTATTTTCATGACTATGAAAATTGTAGACTCACACTGAAGGCATCAAAACTATGAATTAACACATGTGGAATTATATACATAACAAACAAGTGTGAACCAACTGAAAATATGTCATATTCTAGGTTCTTCAAAGTAGCCACCTTTTGCTTTGATTACTGCTTTGCACACTCTTGGCATTCTTTTGATGAGCTTCAAGAGGTAGTCACCTGAAATGGTTTTCACTTCACGGATGTGCCCTGTCAGGTTTAATAAGTTGGATTTATTGCCTTATAAATGGGGTTGGGACCATCAGTTGCGTTATGGAGAAGTCAGGTGGATACACAGCTGATAGTCCTACTGAATAGACTGTTAGAATTTGTATTATGGCAAGAAAAAAGCAGCTAGAAAAGAAAAACGAGTGGCCATCATTACTTTAAGAAATGAAGGTCAGTCAGTCTGAAAAATTGGGAAAACTTTGAAAGTGTCCCCAAGTGCAGTCACAAAAACCATCAAGCGCTACAAAGAAACTGGCTCACATGCGGACCTCACCAGGAAAGGAAGACCAAGAGTCACCTCTGCTGCGGAGGATAAGTTCATCCGAGTCACCAGCCTCAGAAATCGCAGGTTAACAGCAGCTCAGATTAGAGACCAGGTCAATGCCACACAGAGTTCTAGCAGCAGACACATCTCTAGAACAACTGTTAAGAGGAGACTGTGTGAATCAGGCCTTCATGGTAGAATATCTGCTAGTAGAAACCACTGCAAAGGACAGGCAACAAGCAGAAGAGACTTGTTTGGACTAAAGAACACAAGGAATGGACATTAGACCAGTGGAAATCTGTGCTTTGGTCTGATGAGTCCAAATTTGAGATCTTTGGTTCCAACCACCGTGTCTTTGTGCGACGCAGAAAAGGTGAACGGATGGACTCTACATGCCTGGTTCCCACCGTGAAGCATGGAGGATGAGGTGTGATGGTGTGGGGTGCTTTTCTGGTGACACTGTTGGGGATTTATTCAAAATTGAAGGCATACTGAACCAGTATGGCTACCACAGCATCTTGCAGCGGCATGCTAAACGGTTTGCGTTTAGTTGGACCATCATTTATTTTTCAACAGGACTATGAATTAACACATGTGGAATTATATACATAACAAAAAAGTGTGAAACAACTGAAAATATGTCATATTCTAGGTTCTTCAAAGTAGCCACCTTTTGCTTTGATTACTGCTTTGCACACTCTTGGCATTCTCTTGATGAGCTTCAAGAAGTAGTCACCTGAAATGGTCTTCCAACAGTCTTGAAGGAGTTCCCAGAGATGCTTAGCACTTGTTGGCCCTTTTGCCTTCACTCTGAGGTCCAGCTCACCCCAAACCATCTCAATTGGGTTCAGGTCCGGTGACTGTGGAGGCCAGGTCATCTGGCGCAGCACCCCATCACTCTCCTTCATTGTCAAATAGCCCTTACTTTCAAAGTTTTCCCAATTTTTTGGCTGACTGACTGACCTTCATTTCTTAAAGTAATGATGGCCACTCGTTTTTCTTTACTTAGCTGCTTTTTTCTTGCCATAATACAAATTCTAACAGTCTTTTCAGTAGGCTGTTTATCCACCTGACTTCTCCTCAACGCAACTGATGGTCCCAAACCCATTTATAAGGCAATAAATCCAACTTATTAAACCTGACAGGGCACACCTGTGAAGTGAAAACCATTTCAGGTGACTACCTCTTGAAACTCATCAAGAGAATGCCAAGAGTGTGCAAAGCAGTAATCAAAGCAAAAGGTGGCTACTTTGAAGAACCTAGAATATGACATATTTTCAGTTGGTTCACACTTGTTTGTTATGTATATAATTCCACATGTGTTAATTCATAGTTTTGATGCCTTCAGTGTGAATCTACAATTTTCATAGTCATGAAAATAAAGAAAACTCTTTGAATGAGAAGGTGTGTCCAAACATTTGGTCTGTACTGTATATATATATATATATATATATATATTTTTTTTTTTTTTACTCACTGCTGCTTACAAATATTGTTTTTTCTAGGCCAAATAATAAACCCTTAAATCTACTGATCTGTACCATCTTTTAGCTCGTGACTAGATTAGGTAATTTACTATTTTATTTAGCTTGTTGACAAAAAATGTGGCTATCTGCCAAAATACTTAAATCAGGCTGAGAGTAGGAGGGTGACTACTGCTATTAGAGACGAGCAAATTTTTCAAAAAGTCGATTCAGCCAGTTTGCCAAATATTTAGCAAAAATTTGCTTCAATGCAAATTTATAAATTATAAATTTATATTTCCTGGCTGCAGAGAGCCTTTATAGTGGTGTAGAACAATGTGCCTTGCAGTAACACACATAGGGAGTCTGCTGTGGTATTGAAACATTACTGTGAGTCAGTATGACATGCAGATGACAGGCGTCGCTCTTAGAATCACTGCACACTTCACTTATTTGGGCAGTCACGGGGCCAAAACTGACTAAATAACTCAAGTATGATATCAGCCTTAGGCCTATTGCACACGGCCGTTTTTTTTCCCCGTTTACTGGCCGTTTTTTGCGTTCCGTATATGGTCCGTATACGGAACCATTCATTTCAATGGTTCCGCAAAAAAAACGGAATGTACTACGTATGCATTCCGTTTCCGTATTTCCGTTTTTCCGTTCCGTTTTAACATAGAACATGTCCTATTATTGCCGCAAATCACGGTCCGTGACTCCATTCAAGTCAATGGATCCGCAAAAAAACGGAAGACATACGGAAATGCATCCGTATGTCTTCCGTTTCCGTTCCGTTTTTTCCTGAACCATCTATTGAAAATGTTATGGCCAGCCCAATTTTATCTATGTAATTACTGTATACTGTATATGCCATACGGAAAAACGGAACGGAAAAACGGAACAGAAACGGAAACACAACGGAAACAAAAAACGGAACAGCGGATCCATGAAAAACGGATCGCAAAACACTGAAAAAGCCATACGGTCGTGTGCAATAGGCCTTACAGGACGGTTAGCGCCAAGAAGAAGCGCATTTCATTTTACACTGACATCAGCTGATTCCACATAGATGTCGACAGAACCTATTCTATTAAATGCTTATACAATTAGAGCCCCCCCCCCCCCCGACAGAGAGGAGAGGGTGTCAGCAGTAAGTTTGTATTGACGTCACTGATTATTTTGCCCTCCCTCTCATCCATCAGAACAATAACCCCCAAAAAACGGATCCGTCAGAACAATAACCCCAAAAAAAGGAATCTGACTATTGAGCATCCGCCTCCACTCAGTCAGCAATTGGTCAGTAATCCATCAGTATTCAGAAAGTCTAGAATCAACCATAAGTTTTCCCGTATTCTTTTTTCCATTAACCCTTTAAAGACCCATGACGTACATGTACGTCATCTCTGGCCGTGACTTAAAGGGTTTCTACCACCAGATTTGGTCCTATTTAGCTGACTGACACTAGCGATGTGCCTGTGTCAGCAGTCCATAACAGTGTTCTTACTTATCATCTGTCTGCTGCCGTTCACCTTAAAAACGTACTTTTATAGATATGCTAATGAGCCCCTATGTGCTATGTGGGCGTCATTAGCACCTAGAGGGCTCCGTCCACTAACCATTTCAGCTGCCCATCGTGTCCCTCCAGCCCGCCCCGCTCCTGTTGATTGACTTGAAACTTCTCAGTATCTCGTACCAATTCCCGCACCTGTGCCGTGCGCTTCTGTATTCGGCGCAGGTGCAGTGAATGAGTACCGCGCTCCTGGTGCTGGCTTCCTCACTGTAACGTAGTTGGCACAGGCGCAGTGAGGAAGCCGGCGCCAGGAGAATACAGAAGCGCACGGCGCAGGCGTGGGAATTGGTACGAGATACTGAGAAGTTTCAAGTCAATCAACAAGAGCGGGGCGGGCTGGAGGGACGCGATGGGCGGCTGAAATGGTTAGTGGACGGAGCCCTCTAGGTGCTAATGACGCCCACATAGCACATAGGGGCTCATCAGCATATCTATAAAAGTACGTTTTTAAGGTAAACGGCAGCAGACAGATGACAAGTAAGAACACTGTTATGGACTGCTGACACTAGCACATCGCTAGTGTCAGTCAGCTAA
Source organism: Bufo gargarizans (assembly GCF_014858855.1). Classification (NCBI taxonomy): domain Eukaryota; kingdom Metazoa; phylum Chordata; class Amphibia; order Anura; family Bufonidae; genus Bufo; species Bufo gargarizans. Next base: position 582,898,665 of record NC_058082.1, read on the forward strand.
ATAGGACCAAATCTTGTGGTAGAAACCCTTTAAGGACCAGAGAAGTACATATACGTCAGGGTGATTGGGCGGGTGCAGGAGCTGCGCCCGCCCAATACGCGGAAGGGGTCCGGCAACCACTGATAGCCGGACCCCTGCTGCATGCGCCGGCATCGGTGAAATCACCCTGCACAGCGCTGACCGTGGCACATGCGATGTCTGTGCAGGGAGGAAGCAGCCATCAGGTCCCCGTGATGCTGTGACGGGGACCCGATGGCATGGAGGGCAGCATGATGCCTTCCTTAGGCATCATGGCTGCCTTCCGTGACAGCCTATGAGATTCAGCCCCCTCGATCTCACAGGCAGGAAGGCTAAAAGTGTATTACAGTGTGTAATACACTTACAGCCAATGCATGACAATACAGAAGCAGTGTCATGCATTGTAAAGGGGATCAGACCCCCAAAAGTTGAAGTCCCAGAGTGGGGCAAAAAAAAAGTGAAAAAAAAGTTTAAAAAATTAAGTTTTCCCCAAAAAAATTAAAAGTTTAAATAAATAAAAAATATATATCCTTTTGCCAAAATAAAGGGATTTTTTTTTTTGAAAAACTAGGTAAAAAAAGAAGAGTAGACATATTAAGTATAGCCATGTCCTTATCGACCGGCTCTATAAAAATATCTCATGACCTAACCCCTCAGGTGAACACCATAAAAAAATAAAATTAAAAAAGTGCTAAATAAAAATTTTTTGGTCACCTTATATAACTAAAAGTGCAACACTAAGCGATTAAAAAGGCATATACCCCCCTAAAATAGTAGCAATCTAACCTTCAGCTCATCCCGCAAAAAAATTAGCCTCTATCTAAGACAATCGCCCAAAAAAAGCCATTTTTTTGTCACTTTACATCACAAAAAGAGTAATAGCAAGCAATCAAAAAGTCATATGCACCCTATAATAGTATCAATCAAACCGTCATCTCATCCCGATAAAAATGAGCCCCTACACAAGACAGTCGCCCAAAAAATAAAAATAAACTACGGCTTTCAGAATGTGGAGACATAAAAGTATCTTTTTTTTGTTAAAAATGCTTTGTTATGTAAAACTGAAACAAACAACCATAAAAAGTAGTCATATTTGGTATTGTCACGTTTCGTAACAACCTACTCTATAAAAATACCACATGATCTAATCTGTCAGATGAATATTGTAAATAAAAAAATAAAACGGTGCTAAAACAGCTATTTTTTGTTACCTTGCCTGACAAAAAGTGTAATATAGAGCAAACATAAATCATATGTACCCTAAAATAGTACCAACACAACTGCCACCTTATCCCGTAGTTTCCAAAATGGGGTAACTTTTTTGGAGTTTCTACTCTAGGAGTGCAAAGGGGGTCTTCAAATGTGACATGGTGTCAAAAAAACAGTCCAGCAAAATCTGCCTTCCAAAAACCACATGGCACTCCTTTCCTTCTGCACCCTGCTGTGTGCCCGTACAGCAGTATATGACCACATATGGGGTGTTTCTGTAAACTACAGAATCAGGGCAATAAATATAGAATTTTCCTTGGCTGTTAACTCTTGCTTTGCAACTGTAAAAAAATGGATTAAAATGGAAAATTTGCCAAAATATTGAAATTCTAAAATTTCATCTCCATATTCCATTAACTTTTGCGGAACAACTAAAGGGTTAACAAAGTTTGTAAAATCAGTTTTGTATACCTTGAGGGGTGTAGTTTCTCAAATAGGGTCTCTTTTTTGGAGTTTCTACTCTAGCGGTGCATTAGGGGGTCTTCAAATGTGACATAGCAGCTTAAAATTATCCCAATGAAATCTGCTTTCCAAAAACCATATGGCGTTCCTTTCCTTCTGCGCAATGCCATGTGCCCGTACAGCAGTTTACGACCACATATAGGGTGTTTCTGTAAACTACAGAATCAGGACAATAAATATTGAGTTTTGTTTGGCTGTTAACCCTTGCTTTGTTAGTGGGAAAAAAATTATAATAATAATAATATTTAAATATTAAAATGAAAAATCTGCCCAAAAAGTTAAATTCTGAACTTTCATTTCCATTTCCCATTAATTCTTGTGGAACACCTAAAGGGTTAACAAAGTTTGTAAAATCAGTTTTGAATACCTTGAGGGGTGTCGTTTCTAAAATGGTGTCATTTTTGGGTGGTTTACTGGTTTTTATTATGTAAGCCTAACAAATAGGCTTAACATTGGTCATTAAAAAGCGGGTTTTGGAAATTTTCAGAAAAATATCAAGATTTGCTTCTAAACTTCTAAGCCTTCTAACGTCCCCAAAAAATAAAATGGCATTCACAAAATGATCCAAACATATAGTAGACATATGGGGAACGTAAAGTAATAACTATTTTTGGAGGTATTACTATTAAAAAAGTAGAGAAATTTAAATTTGCTAATTTTTAAAATTTTTGGGTAAATTTGGTATTTTTTTATAAATATAAATATTTTTTTTTACTCAATTTTACCTCTGTCATTAAGTACAATATGTAATAGGAAGACAATCTCAGAATAGAGTGGATAAGTAAAAGAGTTTTAAAGTTATCACCACATAAAGTGACACGTCAGATTTGCAAAAAGTTGAAATATGGTCCTTAAGGTGAAATATGGCAGGGTCCTTAATACACCCCCAAAAAATAAACATAACAATCACAATTCACCGCAGAATGGCTAATAGGACGTACGTATCTATCCTATTAATACAGCAATAAATAAGATAAAATGAGTCACTAGGTTTTAATGGTACTTGTGCTGCTGGTCTCCCGAAATGAAGTGGGTTCTTTACAAATATAAAATGTTAATATAGTGGGACCGCGCTGCTCCCTATTAACACACAGAGCATTTTTCCACGAATGCAGGTATTCACTTTATCTGGCTCAAGTCAGACACCCTTCAGTTGGATCGCAGTGTGCTTCTACGCAGATTTAAACTCAGCAAATCTATGCTGGATCGTCATAGGCTCCTCTGAAAGATGTCATAAACCGCACAATAGTGAGAGTACCTCCGGCACAGTTAAAAAATTCAGCTTTATTATACTCACAGAAATAAAATGATTTTTCAGCATATCAATATAGCAATATTCTTTCCGCACAGCCCGACCCGGGTTTCACATATAGCTTCGTCAGGGCCGAGAATCGATTATTTTTCCCCACTAATGCACGCCAAAAAGGCTTTAGAACATATAACTGCACCGCTGAACAGCAAATATATTTTTCTTTTGCCACTAATACACAACAAAAAGGGCTTTAGAACATATAACTGCACTGCTGAACGGCAAATATTTTTCTTTTGCCACTAATACACGACAAAAAGGGCTTTAGAACATATAACTGCACCGCTGAATGGCAAATATATATATTTTTTGCTAATAATACACGACAAAAAGGGCTGTAATTTCCGTACTTCACCACAGGGCTAATCCCTTTTTTTCACACTAATACACGCCAAAAAATGCTTTAGAACGTATAACTGCACCACACAAGGGCAAATAAGACATAGAAATATTTCATTGTAATAAACCCTGTTAATGGCTGTATCAAACAGCACTTGCACCCTAATAACAAGAACAGTTTGCTGGAATTACAGAGCTATATAATGCAATTTGGGTCCCCAGTCAGTGCAGCAAGGTGTTCCTATTACCCAGGCTGGAAACTCCCCTACTGAACCCTGTTCTACATAAATGCTGTGGAATGATTCCTCCCTATCCTTTCCCTACACCTTGAATAATCTTTCCCTGAACTTGTAAATCGTTTTTTTAGCACAATTAAGTATTTTCTAGCACTGTCCCTAGCGCCTGCTGACGTCTCTCCCTTCACTAAGTACAGAATGGCAGAATCCAAGATGTCTAGGGCTGTGTAATCACAGGGCTGGCTGGCTGCTGATTGGCTGCATGCATGGCATTGTGGGTGATCCCGCCTTCCCAGAGTTTCTTGCTCCATGTCCTCACATCTGCAGTAGCCATTTTAGGAAAAGCTGTGATTTGTTACCACTAAGCGTGAGGAAATTCGGATGCGGTCCAAATCAAATTTTTCCTGAAATTCGGATCGAATGCCACTTTGTCAAATTCAATTCGCTCATCTCTAATTGTTATCCATGCTACAGATGGAGAAAGACACAGTTTGTTGTGGTACATAGTTTCTAATGATTTAATAGATTAATGATACCATATGTCTCCACACATCTCCATATTGGATAACAGTATTTATGCGTGACAGTTGGGGACTTTGTTATAAATAATCAAACAGACAATAGTCACCCTCCTACACCCTCCGCCTGCTTTAAGTATTTTGGCGGATAGTCAAATTTTTTGTAAACAAGTTAAATAAAAAAATGTGGGCGTTCCTTTTCAGGCAATACATTATTTTGTTTTGTTTTTATGTTAACGCAAACCGAAATATCATTTAGAGGTGAATCCCCAATTGTGACTAGATGAGGGTCGAGACTTAGCAAAGTGGGTATGATTTAACAATAATTTTTGTTCTCCTGTAGACCGAGCAGAGGGGGAGGCTCCTGTTACAGTTAGTTGTCTTGCAGATAGACACAGGACAGTCAGGGGGGGGAGAGAGGACTTTGCTTTTCTCGTCACACACAGAGAGAAGATTTCTCAGTTAAAATAATATGAGACAAAATAGGATCCAGGGCATGAATGAGATTATTTTGTGCATTTTCTGTTTGTATTGTACCTTTAAGGGTAGTACTAATAGAAGGAACCACTCAGAGCGCCACCCAGTGTAAGTATAGCCAATTATAGACTGCAGCTGCCATGTGTTGGTGCAGAGAAGATCATTTGCAGTCATCCTTACTCTGTGAACTTTACTGCTCATACGACGTTGGTACTGTCATCAGTGCAAGTGCGAGATTTCAGGGCCTGGCATCAGAGCAGTGAGGATGCCTGGCCCTGTTAATCTCACTGGGAGGAGGAGTGGCTACAGGAAGAGGCAAGGGTGAAGTTGTGCTCCGGTGGACTAGGCCAGCCCCTTTTTGCTCCAAGAACCTCATTTACATGTACATATAAATATGAATTTGTCCGCATCAATATTAAAGATTGCAGAGACAAAGGGCTTATTTTACTCAAAATGATCAACTCTACCAGGCAGTATGCCAGGTTTAAAACAGTTGATCAAGGTGACAGGGAATATGATACTAATTTATAAAGGGTTTTTCACCTTTGGGGGGCCTTTCTGCCAGACACCAAAATGTGGTTGGACTTGCAGAAGGAAATATCTTTACCTGCTCCGAGCTGTTGGGTTCCAGCCCTTCGTATTCTCCCCCCCCCCCCACCCCCTGCTGCCTTACTCTGGTCTCAGTGTCTCAACATCTTAATTGACATGGATCACATAGCTGCTGCAGCCAATGAATGGCTACAGTGGTGACGTGCCTCCAATGTGTCACATTACTGGTCTCATGACACATGGGGGACACTTTACCACTGCAGCCAGTCACTGCCTTCAGTGCCATGATAGGATGTTGACATGTGGAGACTCGGAGTGAGGCAACTGCGGTGGGGAACCAAAAGAGCCAGAAGCCAGTAGCAAGAGGGGGGTGGATTCTGGAAGAAGGTGAACATCCCCTTTAAGGCTATTTTCACACTTTTCGCCAGATCTCTATGCCAGAACAACCTGCAGGAGTTATCCGGATCCGGCATTGCCGGATACTGTTGAGTGTCCTCCAGACCCTATTGACTATAATGGAGATTGGCTTAGAACCAGTTGCTACCAGGCAAATATGCCATGAGTCCGTCAGACAACAATGGTTTTTGTGTGACCTATTTCCTGGCATTCTTTGCCAGAACAGCTAGGTGGAACACCCGGCTGCAGATATGAAAGTAGCCTTAGGTGTCCTGAGGTCAGGATAAACTGCTGACACACACACAGAGTAAAACACTGGGAACTTACTTCAATTAACCCAGTTATTTTGTTAAAATCAGTATTGAACAGCTCCTGTGTGAGTCAGGCACTGGAGCACAGTCCTTACACTGCAGGAGCTCAGGAGTCCTCATATTCATTAGCTTCCAGTTCTAATGCAGAGAGGCAGGGAGATCTAGGAGCTCATGAATGTGAGCACTCCCTAGCAGAGGTCTCTGCCATCAGTTTATGCTGCCCACAGATAGGACCATAAAACTTCTGATTAATTTTAATGATCAAAAATAAACTAATAGAGTAACAAGGGAACAAATGTTACATTATGCCATAGACAGTCCCTCCAACATATCTATATAGTAGTAACAACTGCTCTCCTGGCTTCATTATGAAACCACATAAATGAAGAACATAACAGATCTCTCAGAACTATTTCACACTTTGTCTTCATTTGTGCTGCTGGACTCATTCGGTCTTTAGCCCTCAGCAAGATCAGATCCGTTCCCAGCCTGGTGTGCGAATTGCTTAAGTCAACATATCTTTGGAAGAAAAACTGTTCAAGATACTTTGTGATTTGAGGAATGTTTCGATACAGGCCAAATATTTCCTTTTGCCTTCGAAAGGGTGGAATTTATAGATTAAATGAGGTGGAGATTTTCTCCAACTCTTAAACACAAGAATCTTCTGGGTGTTAGCAGTCTTTAAAAATATGTTCTTCATTGCATGCAAGCCTTATTGTTGGCAAGGAAGAAAGGGTGGAACTATTTAGGCAAGGAAAATATTCCACACATTTTCACTTACCGTAAATTGGACAGATGACCTATAGCTATCAGCAAGTGCATCAAATAATAAGGGTGGTCTGGGCCGAGGGGTCAAAGGTATGGTCTGGAACTGGTTCCATGATGCAAAATGTCTGTGTCTGTGTAAAAAGGTGTGTTGTATCTTCCCGAGCCTCTTATATAGTAAGTTTCCATGAATTAAGTTCTCTACAAAGTATGTACATTGGAACCGAGCTGTGCTATTTCTGATATGTGCCTGCTCCGGCATCTCAGGAGAAAATTATAGACCAAAGAAGACCAACAAAAGAAATCAAGTTGCTCCACTTTTAGGAAAATAAATGTATTTATGGTATTGTGGCAAATTTTAAAATATGTTTCACAGTGTTGTCCCCAATGGGGCAAACAGTTGGCCTGGAAACTAGAGATGAGCGAATAGATTGAAAATTTGATTCGACTGCTTCGGCGAATTTTACAAAAGAATTAGCTTTGTGATGAATTACATGAAGCGCATTTTTTTGTAAGTAGCGGGTGCAATAACAGGGAGCTGCAATAGCGCCGCCCCGTCATTGTACCCCTCAGATGCCGCATTCATACATAATCGCGGCATCTAAGTGTAAAATTAACAATAATTCAAACTTACAAAATCAAACTTACTGCCTCCATTTGCTCGCGACGGGCCAGCCGCCATCTTGCTTGAAGATCTCGACCGAAATCCCGTGCGGCGCGAGATTATGTCATCATGCCGGCTGGCATGGTGATGTATGACGTCATCAAGCCGGCCGGTGTGATGATGTAATCTTGCGCCGCAAGGTATTTGGGCCGAGATCTTTAAGCAAGATGGAGGCTGGCGGCCCGTCGCGAGAAAATGGAGGAGGTAAATTTGAATTTTATTAGCTTTTTATACTATTTCAGGTTAAATCGATTCGCTAACATGAAGGATGAGGAAATTCAGCTTCTAGGCGAATCGGATTTATCCTGAAATTCTGATCGAATTCCACTTCATGGGATTCGATTCGCTCCTCTCTACTGGAAACCAATAAAAAAAAAGATTGATTACTCACCTCCACAGATCCCTTGCCTCTTCAGTTCCGATGCTACTTCAGTCTCCACATTCTGTCCCTGCTTGACAATCTGGAAAAGCCAGGAAGGGTCAGTGGCAGTGGCGTACATAGAGAAGTAAGGGCCCCATAGCAAGGATCAAACCAGGCCCCCCACACAGGACACAAGGGTTTCTGCCTAAACCCCTTTCAATGATCCTTGGGCCATTTTTTTCCCACTGCCTCAATTGCTAAAAGTTGTTTCTTTAGAGGAAAGAGTCCTGACCAAGTTTTCACCCCCAGTAGAAGAGGGGATGATCCCATCTGGGCCCCCTCTTGCCCCGGGCCCCATAGCAGTCGCATGGTCTGCCGCTATGGTAAGTACGCCCCTGGTCAGTGGCCAGTGATTGACTAAGCAGGACTTTGATGACATTTCTGGAAAGCCAAGACACCAGTTCTGCAAGTTAACAGTGCTAACCTCTGAGACATCATGCTTTACCCCATATGTAAAAATGGATCTGGATGGGAAACCAGCTGAAAATGTGAGTGACATCTACAGTGCAAGAGCAAAGAGGGTTGGGGGATGCAAATAGATGCTTTTGGCAGAACACTGCGCCTTTCAGATTTCTTTGGCTTTCCTGGAGGCTTGTAATACATCACTCACCTTGCTACCGTCCAGATGTCAGACTTCTGTATCCCACACTGCAGTCCGCAGCTTGACTGCAAGGCTTCTCCCTATGAGTGTATCGTAGAGCCTTTTACCTGCAGCACTGCAAGGGTTTAATTCCCCTTTCTGACTCTGTGCTCCACTGCTCCCCTATATAATCTGGTTTGCTTGTTCCAACCCATGTCTGTGCAACATTAGATCTTGTTTGTTCTATGTTGCTTTTTAGAGCCTGTAAAAGTACTATAATCTGTTTGTCTGCCTGTGTACCAACTTCTGCCTGATTCCCATACTCTGACCCTCTGCAGCGTGACCTGACCTGTGCCTTTTCACAGTACTGTTCCTGTGTCACTTGCCTTGACCTTTGGACTGTTTCACAGATTTGCACAAAGTCATCCCACTCTGACCTCGGCGTGTTGTTAACTATGTAGTTGCATCCTCCCTCTGGTCAGCAGCCAACCACACAGGGACTATGCTAAGAGATACGAAAATGATAGGAAAATCTAACTCAAGAATGGTGAAAAAATTTGTAGCTTTATTGCGGCATAAAATCTTCAACAGAAACAGGAATTGTTCGGTTACGCGTTTCAGACCACAAACAAATATCGGTCCTTCCTCATGACATATCGAACTAGTAATGGGATCGCACCATATGAGCAGCTCACACAGCTGGCCATGCAATCAATCAATCACATGATCGTGAGGAGCTGCCCACAAGGTGCAACCACTTATGTCCAATCACTTTAAACATACACAAAGAGAATTAAAATCACACATGCTGACCAAAACACCTACACAGGTGTAGTCAATACATATATAAAAGAACAATAGCAAAACAAAAATATATAATAGTGAAACATCTGAACACAAAAGGGAGAAAAAGAAGACTCCCCTAATAGTGTAGGATTAAATCATGCCTTTTGTTAAGACCTTGAGGCTGTCTTGAACCCAGCTGTCTTGAAATCCAGTATGCCTCTCGATTCAAGAGTTTCCTCCTATGATCGCCCCCTCTGGTGGGAAGGAAAACTCTCTCGATTCCCTGAACCACTAGATTGGAGGTGTCATCTGTATGCAAAATCGTAAAGTGTGTACTGACAGCAGACACGTTGCGGTTTTTGTAGTGTGGAATATCTGAAATGTGCTTGCGTATGCAAGTTTTTATTTCATTCGTAGCACACCCCACATATTGCAACTGACAAAGTTTGCACGTTATCACATAAACCGCGAACTTTGTGTTGCAATTAAGATAGGACTGTATAGTAAATTACCCAGGGTTGGAGCCCTTCTTGCTAAACACTTCACTCCCTTTGCGACAATATCCATCCACTGATTATCGCATGACAATAAAGGAAGATATTTCTTAATGATTTTAGATATGCGATCATATTCCAGGCTATATTGTGTCACAAAGGGAGTAAAATCGCGTTTGTATTTTGATATGGCATTTACCTGGGGCAGTGATTTTACTTCCGGAAACACAAGGGGAGCTCTATCCATGGCTGAAACTTCAATGACAGAGGAGGCAACAGATTTATGAGAATAAGCCCTACCAGTTAGCCTATCCGTAACATTCCTTGCTTCTTGTGCGAATAAATAAATATTTGAACAATTGCGTCAAGCTCGGATGAGTTCACCTTTGGGAATACTCCGTATTGTGTGAGGTGGATGACACGAAGTGACATGCAATTTCGTGTTGCCTGCTAGTTCCTTTCTGTATGTAGTAGTGATAACTTTGGAGGTGGTGCAATCCCCCTCCAAGCACAAATCTAGAAAGCATATGCTATGATGTTGGAGATTAAAAGAAATGTACTCCACACACAAATTAATATAGTCAAGGAACAGTGGTATGGCCGCCACATCACCAGACTATACAAGAAGCAGGTCATCGATGTAGCGACCATACCACTGCACCAGACCACTAAATGGGTGGGTGTCGATGAGGGGAAAACACCCCTCCCACCTGTAACGCACCTAGTTGATCAGTTAGGATCTCAACTGCGGAAGCAATGGACATCCACTATTATCCCACCACCCTTGTGTTTGGCTGTGGGATTCGCGGTTACTCAGTATGTACCCCAGGCGTCACTCTCAGTCTTAGGCGGAGAGTTTGGGGTAACAAAATCATTTACCGCTATCCATCCAATTAGTTTTACTGATGGTAAGGAGGGACTCTCAGAGTTACAGGAGTCACGAGTTAGTATAAGCTTGTGCAACGTTCAGAGTTAGCATCTAGTATGCAATAGCTTCAGAGTTAGTATATAGCATGTCCTCAGTTTAGTATATAGTATGCCATAGGTTCAAGGTTAGTATATAGCATGTCCTCAGTTTGATATATACTATGCAGTAGGTTCAGAGTTATTATAGCATGTCCACAGTTTGATATATACTATGCAGTAGGTTCAGAGTTAGTATAGCATGTCCACAGTTTGGTATATACTATGCAGTAGGTTCAGAGTTTGTATAGCATGTCCACAGTTTAGTATACACTATGCAGTAGGTTCAGAGTTCCAGGACATTAATCAGAGCAGGTAACAGGCATATACTTGCGGTTAGTTGGTCCTGGCTAGAAAACCAGTGGCAAGAAGGTAGACAGTCCTTCACGATGTAGTTAGGCATCCAGCTTTGGATATGTGGACAGAGTCTTCAGATACCATGGAGCTAGCAGGGTGCGCACTACATATTAGTGGAACCCAGATGGATCCAGCAGAGGTTGCAGGTCACCTCGTCACCCTCACTAAGAGGGTGGAGACCCTCAATGTGAATGTACAACATCTCCAGCTAGAGAACCTATGGCATACTATATACTAAACTGAGGACATGCTATATACTAACCTTGAACCTATGGCATACTATATACTAAACTGAGGACATGCTATATACTAACTCTGAAGCTATTGCATACTAGATGCTAACTCTGAACGTTGCACAAGCTTATACTAACTCGTGACTCCTGTAATTCTGAGAGTCCCTCCTTACCATCAGTAAAACTAATTAGATGGATAGCGGTAAATGATTTTGTTACCCCAAACTCTCCGCCTAAGACTGAGAGTGACGCCTGGGGTACATACTGAGTAACTGCGAATCCCAAAGCCAAACACAAGGGTGGTGGGATAATAGTGGATGTCCATTGCTTCCGCAGTTGAGATCCTAACTGATCAACTAGGTGCGTTACACCACCATGCAATAAAGACTTTGCAGAGACCAACCTGGCTCAATAATAAGAGCAGCTATAAATGCGGTCATGCCAAATGCATTTGCTGCAATCATACCAGAGCCACAAAGAAGTTCAAATCTACTGCTAACAATAAGGAATTTACTATACAGTCCTATCTTAATTGCAACACAAAGTTTGCGGTTTATGTGATAACGTGTGAACTTTTTCAGTTGCAATATGTGGGGTGTGCTACGAATGAAATAAAAACTTGCATACGCAAGCACATTTCAGATATTCCACACTACAAAAACCGCAACGTGTCAGTACACACTTTGCAATTTTGCATGCAGGTGACACCTCCAATCTAGTGGTTCAGGGAATCAAGAGAGTTTTCCTTCCCACCAGAGGGGACGATCATAGGAGGAAACACTTGAATCGAGAGGCATACTGGATTTTTCAGCTGGGTTCAAGACAGCCTCAAGGTCTTAACAAAAGGCATGATTTAATCCTACACTATTAGGGGAGTCTTCTTTTTCTCCCTTTTGTGTTCAGATGTTTCACTATTATATATTTTTGTTTTGCTATTGTTCTTTTATATATGTATTGACTACATGCCTGTGTAGGTGTTTTGGTCAGCATGTGTGATTTTAATTCTCTTTGTGTATGTTTAAAGTGATTGGACATATGTGGTTGCACCTTGTGTGCAGCTCCTCACGATCATGTGATCGATTGATTGCATGGCCAGCTGTGTGAGCTGCTCATATGGTGCGATCCCATTACTAGTTCGATATGTCATGAGGAAGGACCGATATTTGTTTGTGGTCTGAAACGCGTAACCGAACAATTCCTGCTTCTGTCGAAGATTTTATGCCGCAATAAAGCTACGAATATTTCCACCATTCTTGAGCTGGATTTTCCTATAATTTTCAAATCTACTATTGCGCATCCGGGTGCGTCATCCGTGCTCGACTGGTGAAGGGGAAGGTGAGAGCTGCTGTGTGCTTAATGTGATTTCTTGCTTATCTGGCTGGCGTGCACTCTCTCCCGTGGTGTTCCATTCACACCTGCTGTTTTCTGTCGACTTTTTCATCTTATCTGGGCAAGATGGCTCATGTATCGATGTGTCTCATCGATGAAATGGGGGACAGAACACAGAAAATTAATGCCATCTTTAATATGCCCGAACAGATGATACAGGATTATATTAATGTCAAGATTCATATGTTCACCTTAGAGAAATTACTTTTAAAGGAGTTAAAGGGTTTCTACCACTTCGTTTTCACATAATTAGCTGTCAGACACTAGCGATCCGCTAGTGTCTGCTCTGCCAAACAATCCTAATATAATAGCTTTTGGGGCAGCCGTTTCGCTAAAAAAAGAACTTATATTGATATGCTAATGACCCTCTAGGTGCTATGGGGGCGTCATTAGCACCTAGAGGATCGGTCTACCTTCACAAAATGCCGCCGCCCAGCGCGTCCCTCCAGCCCACCCATCTCCTCCGGAATGCGATCAAGCGGACGACTTCTCGCGCATGCGCCGTGCGCGTCTGTATTCGGTGCATGTGCAGTGAATGTCCGACCGCTTCCCTGCTCAGACATCTCCACTGCGCCTGCGCCAATGACGTCACAGTGCTCCATCGGCGCAGGCGCAGTGGAGATGTCTGAGCAGGGAAGCGGTCGGACATTCACTGCGCATGCGCCGAATACAGACGCGCATATATATCAATATAAGTTCTTTTTTTAGCAAAACGGCTGCCCCAGAAGCTATTATATTAGGATTGTTTGGCAGAGCAGACACTAGCGGATCGCTAGTGTCTGACACCTAATTATGTGAAAACGAAGTGGTAGAAACCCTTTAAGTACATGGTTGGATGCTACCTCCCTTCAGAAGTATCTGGATAAATAAATTATACCTAGGGGGCTAAGAATTAAAAAGAAACCAACCACCAACTACTCTTATTCCTTTATTGTTGAATGGCAAAGCATTTTCATCAAAACTAATTAATTATCCGACAAGAACAGGCTGTCTTGTTAAAAGAGAAGAAATCACATCCACCCAGGAACCTTTGTTGCCATATGTGGACACTCCAGGTTTTGTGGAGCTGGACAACAGGCTCAAAGATAGCCTGAACAAATTGGAGGACAATCTAATAAAGTTTAAACAAACCAAATACAATAGAGATCTAGTGGATTACAGTTCCAACTCCATATATTCCTGGGCAGAAGTTCGCTCAGGTACTGCACGATCAATATTGAGAAAATCCCGTTCCAGAAGAAGGGCTTACTCCAAAGTTTTATTCAGCTCCACTGACCCTGATTCAACTGACTCAGCACCTGATAATAAAGATGTTTGTTCTGACCCCGATAACATCACAGTTACCTCTTATGTGTACATGGGAGGTTCTCACAAGAAATCGGCAAAAAAACTGAGGCCCGGGAGGCGACACAGAAGGAGTTCGTTGATATCCATCTCGCAGCAAAAAAGAGCACAGGACATTCAGGTCATAAACCTGTCGGCGTCGATTATTACTGAGGATCAGGTTGGTGTGCTACGCAAGGGGCTGTCTTTTTCCCCCACATGCCATTTTGATCTCTATGCTACCATTCTCGACGTTAAACAGGTTTGCACATAGTCTTACACTTAAAAGACACTTTCACGATTCTGTGTCTGAATCTACTGTTGATATTGACAGTTATGCTCTCTGTACTAATGCCGATTCCCAGGGTCATGTCCAGATGCAATCTGGCATAAGTTTCCAGGAATTGATTCATGTGAATTTTCTACAGGAATCTCGAACTAGGCAAGCTGACCGAAATAGTACAAACATTTCATTATTTAAAGTCTCGAATAAAGACTTTTATCCGGTACAGTCGAGGTCCCTTGCCTAAGATCGATATCAAGAACTGGTAGAAAATGATCTCTGTTCATTATATGATTCCACCAACTATGTGATGCATGATACTTCTCACCGCAAACGTGAGAATTTGTCTTATAATGAAAGGGGGGCTCTCAAAAGTCTCAAAGAGATGCACAACATAGTTATCAAGGAGGCTGACAAGGGAGGAGCGGTTGTCATTTTAGATATCGATGTCTATAAATCCCAGGTATTATCCATGTTAAATGATCCTGACACCTACAAACCTTTTCAGTCTAAAATGGTTACTATTCTGACTTTAGGGTTAGAAAAAGGTTTTCTCTCCCAGAAGTAGTACGATTACATCTATGTTCAACTTCCCATTGTGTTGATTTTCCATGCACTTCCGAAAGTGCACAAGGGAATTTTTCCTCCTCCTTTACGCACTATTGTAGCCGGAATCGGTTCTTTCTCTGAGAGACTTTCGGAGTGGATCGATTCTCTGCTGCAACTGCTTATTTCGCAAATTCCAGGTTTCCTTAGGGATACTGGGTCTGTGTTGCAGGCATTCTCAAACTTCAAATGGAGGTCTGAGTTTACCTGGATCACAGCAGATGTCACTGTTTTATACAGCAGCATCCCACACGATCTAGCTGGTTCCTCAATAAATATAGTTAATTTTCGAATGGGCTCCAAGAATATATGGGGATAGTGGTGAAGTTCCTTCTCCAGCACAATTTTTTCTATGTTCGATTCCATATTCTATCTTTAAATTTCGGGGGGTGTCGATGGGGGCTAAATTCTCTCCCTCCATAGCCAATATTTTTATTGCATGGTGGGAGGCGTGTTTTCTCCTCATCGACACCCACCCATTTAGTGGTCTGGTGCAGTGGTATGATCGCTACATCGATGACCTGCTTCTTGTATGGTCCGGTGATGTGGCGGCCATACCACTGTTCCTTGACTATATTATTTGTGTGTGGAGTCCATTTCTTTTAGTCTCCAACATCATAGCATATGCATATGCTTTCTAGATTTGCGCTTGGAGGGGGATTGCACCACCTCCAAAGTTACCACTACTACATACTGAAAGGAACTAGCAGGCAACACAATATTGCATGCCACTTCGTGTCATCCACCTCACACAATACGGAGTATTCCCAAAGGTGAACTCATCCGAGCTTGACGCAATTGTTCGAATATTAATTTATTCGCACAAGAAGCAAGGAATGTTACGGATAGGCTAACTGGAAGGGCTTATTCTCATAAATCTGTTGCCTCCTCTGTCATTGAAGTTTCAGCCATGGATAGAGCTCCCCTTGTGTTTCCGGAAGTAAAATCACTGCCCCAGGTAAATGCCATATCAAAATACAAACGCGATTTTACTCCCTTTGTGACACAATATAGCCTGGAATATGATCGCATATGTAAAATCATTAAGAAATATCTTCCTTTATTGTCATGTGATAATCAGTGGATGGATATTGTCGCAAAGGGAGTGAAGTGTTTAGCAAGAAGGGCTCCAACCCTGGGCAATTTCTTAAGTCCCAGCTTGTTCTCTAAAAAAACTTTGCAGAGACCAACCAGGCTCAATAATAAGAGCGGCTATAAGTGCGGTCATGCCAAATGCATTTGCTGCAATCACACCAGAGCCACAAAGAAGTTCAAATCTACTGCTAACAATAAGGAATTTACTATACAGTCCTATCTTAATTGCAACACAAAGTTTGCGGTTTATGTGATAACGTGCAAACTTTGTCAGTTGCAATATGTGGGGTGTGCTACGAATGAAATAAAAACTCGGATACGCAAGCAGATTTCAGATATTCTACACTACAAAAACCGCAACGTGTCTGCTGTCAGTACACACTTTACGATTTTGCATGCAGGTGACACCTCCAATCTAGTGGTTCAGGGAATCGAGAGAGTTTTCCTTCCCACCAGAGGGGGCGATCATAGGAGGAAACTCTTGAATCGAGAGGCATACTGGATTTTTCAGCTGGGTTCAAGACAGCCTCAAGCATGGGCGTAGGAAGTGCGGGGGAACGGGGGGGGACAGGTATGGTCAAATCCCCCCCCAGTGGCAGCGGGCAATGTGTGCGGCGGCGGCGGTGGGGCAGGCACTGAGATGAGCACGTCCATTGTGGAAGCGAAGCGCTCATCTCCATAGTGATCTGTTTGTATCGCCGTCCTCAGGACAGCGATACAAACCGAAGGCTGTGCGGAGGAGCAGGGCAGGGAGGTGTGTCCCTTTCCTGTTCCTCTGATAGGCTTCCGGCACTACTAGGCCGGCAGCCTATCAGAGGCCGCCTGAGCCATACAGTGCTGGAGTCGGGACACAGGCCGGAAGAGGCCTGCATCGCATCTCTCCAAAGAGGTAAGTATAAGTGTTAATTTTTTTAAAAATATATACAATACTTAGTTGGCACATAATGGGGGGGGTCCCTGTTATTACTTGCACATAATGGGGGTGGGGGGTGGGGGCTGTTATTACTGGCACATGATTGGGGGGGGCCTGTTATTACTGGCACATGATTGGGGCAGCCCTGTTATTACTGGCACATAATGGGGGGGCCCTGTTATTACTGGCACATAATGGGGGG
Organism: Bufo gargarizans; assembly: GCF_014858855.1. Classification (NCBI taxonomy): domain Eukaryota; kingdom Metazoa; phylum Chordata; class Amphibia; order Anura; family Bufonidae; genus Bufo; species Bufo gargarizans. Next base: position 582,915,623 of record NC_058082.1, read on the forward strand.
GGCTGTTATTACTGGCACATAATGGGGGGGGGGCCCTGTTATTACTGGCACATGATTGGGGGGGCCCTGTTATTACTGGCACGTGAATGGGAGGTCCTGTTATTACTGGCACCTGATTGGGGGGGCTGTTATCACTGGCACATGATTGGGGGGGCTGTTATTACTGGCACATGATTGGGGGGGCCCTGTTATTACTGGCACGTGAATGGGAGGTCCTGTTATTACTGGCACCTGATTGGGGGGGCTGTTATCACTGGCACATGATTGGGGGGGCTGTTATTACTGGCACATGATTTGGGGGGGGCCTGTTATTACTGGCACATAATTGGGAGGGGCCTGTTATTACTGACACATGATTGGGGGGGCCCTGTTATTACTGGCACATGAATGGGGGGGCCTGTTATTACTGGCACATGATTGAGGGGGCTGTTATTATTGTCACATGATTGGGGGGCTGCTATTACTGGCACATGATTGAGGGGGCTGTTATTACTGGCTGATGAGAGGCGCTGGGGGGCTGATGAGAGGCACTGGGGTCTGAGCTGTGGTGTGATCTGAGGTCTTATTAACATTGGGGATCTTATTGGGGCTGTTAGCTGAGGTCTGATTAACATTGGGGGTCTGATTGGTGGTCTGACCTGAGGGGTAATAAAAAATATTTTTTTCTTATTGTGCCCACTTCCAGCCCGGAGCCCAGCTGCCCAGAGCACTGATCCGGAGCAGCTTGGAGAAAAAGGCCTCACAGTCTCCCACACTCCTTCTGCCCGGCCAAGCGAGCCAGCACCCCTGAGGCCAAGCCAGCCAGCACCCCTTCAGAACTGTAAGTAAATTATATATAAGGGGAGATTATTGTTTCGGCAGGGGTGGGGGGGGGGGGTTCCAGAGAAAGTACCGGGAATAACTGAAATATATGCCAAATGTTTGGTTAATTTCTGTGAACTGATAAACAAAGAACTGTTCCTTTTGCATATTTTTTTGTTGTGAGATTTTTCACACACACACACACACACTTAAAATTTAACAATATAAACAACTCGCAGTTTACTGAATAAGAATATACCCGGCGAGCAGAAATGCTGCCCCCCCCAGATTTTTAGGGGTTATTTCACCCATGGCCTCAAGGTTTTAACAAAAGGCATGATTTAATCCTACACTATTAGGGGAGTCTTCTTTTTGTGTTCAGATGTTTCACTATTATATATTTTTGTTTTGCTATTGCGACCTTGACGTGGTGAGTGGCTTATTACGCTTTGGCCAAAATGTACACTAATGCCTCATTCAACATCCAGCATAAAGGCAGGGCAGAGTGCGATTGCATTTGTTTTTTTGCGTTTGTATGTGTATTTCGCCATAGCAATGTGCACCTGCATACAGGGTTGTGCTGACTAAACCCCCCACATTTTTTCTTTGTAGTATATATTGGAGGCGTGGCGATCTCCATGCAGTCATGCACACCTGACCAGTTAGTCTGCCCTGGAGGCTGGTTTTAAAGTCAGTATAAAACTGAGTCTGCTTTTATAGCGCCTTCCAGTAGCCATTTGGCTCCAGGAGAAGTATATAGTGGGCTCAGCATGCATGTTGGTACTTACATCCCTGGATCCAATGGAAGCTGTTATGGCACCGGACGGGGTTAAAAGCAGACTGTGCCTGGTGTGCATGCTGTGTCTGCGCTCCCTGGACTTTGTGTGGCTGTCATGGCCCATAACAGGTAGGAACTAGTGTTAGGGACCACTCATAGAGGCGACCTTGACGTGGTGAGTGGCTTATTACGCTTTGGCCAAAATGTACACTAATGCCTCATTTAACATCCAGCATAGAGGCAGGGCAGAGTGCTGGTTGCAGAGTGCGATTGCATTTGTGTTTTTTTTTTTAATTCCTATTTCTGTCGAAGATTTTATGCCGCAATAAAGCTACAAATTTTTCCACCATTCTTGAGCTGGATTTTCCTATGATTTTCAAATCTACTATTACGCATCCGGGTGCGTCATCCGTGCTCGACTGGTGAAGGGGAAGGTGAGAGCTGCTGTGTGCTTAATGTGATTCTATGCTAAGAGATAACATCCTCTGAAGCGAAGATGAGGGGTTATCTGGGATAGGAGTTAAAGATTGAATACCAGGGAACTGCTAGGATAACACCCTTTTTAATTTAGCCCTAACTCAAATCTGTTGATATTCCTTTGGTTAAATGAAATGATGTAATGTATAATATATGGTAATGAGCTTGGACTCATATCATGCTATCAAGTTTTTATGCTTCTCTATTTTCCTCCTCTTTGATCCAGCCATTGGTGGGGTACCTGTAGCAGTATACAGTATGTAGATCAGCACATCAGTTTATCAGCAATATATGTCAGCAATTCCTGTGGTGCAAAGAAATAATGAAACGTATGCGATCTGTCTGTAGCTACCTGACAACGTTCTGGGGCTCCTATCACGCTATCACGTTCCTATCCTATTCTATTTTCATTTCTTTCGCAACTGCCATATCAGATTTCCTGACATTTGGGAAAGGATACATTCAATAAGCCCCCGCCGTACAGACACACGGCAACTGGAAGGAGATGAGGAATGCAGATACATTGTATAAATACATGGCTTCGATGACAAGAGTTTTTATGGTATTGTCCTTAATGCGTCATGTGTTGACAGATACACCAGATGGCACAAAAACTTCCATCTCTTCTCAGTCCCCCCCTCCCCCCACCCTCAGTACATGTCTTTTTGGCAATGATAAGGTCATTTTTCATGTCTGATGCCAATTTTAACGTAGTGGAATGGTTGATTACTGTACATTGCTTGCGGGATAAATAAAAGGCTCTTTAGACAAAAATAAAACGAGGCAGTTGACTAGTTATCTCCTGTCGTGTTAATAGATTTTCAGTGTTTTTTGTACTACGTGCATATTGGAATGATTTGCTTTCCCTTTACCTTATTTTGAAGAGAGTTATGAGAAAGAAGCCGGTTGACCATTTTTAGACCTATGTGTTTTTTGCTTTAATTTTCACTAGATCCCGTTAAAGGTTTGCAAAGGTGCATTTTGTGTTGCTCTCAGACATTCAACAATGAAAAAAAAAGTTTTTTTTATTTTTATTTTTTTATCCAAGCTGTACAGAGAAAATGTGCTGTAATTTCTGAGCAACGCTGCAGATTCTATAATAAGACAGAGGTTAGTCATGACTGTAGTCTTAAAATATCTCTTAGGAGTGGAAAATTTATCAGTTCTTACTGTCGATGAAAAACCACTTATATATATATATTTTCTTATTATTTACTTTATTTGAATATTTTACTTAAACAGTCGCTGTAATTTCACGCAATTTCACTAAATCTAAATCACTTCATTTAAAAAATATGCCTGCATCCACCTGAAAAAAAAGCTGTAAAGTCATGGCCACTAGGGGTCTCACTTCCACCAAAGTGGCAGTTGAATGCCTGTTGTCAGGCAAGAACCATCCCTGGTAACAGAGACTTAAAAGATGGCTGAAAGGAAGTGGGGGCATATAAGAGCTAGCTAAGATCCTGAACCTGATAAAAGAACTGCTTCTACACAGGTTTTGGAGATCACAGGGGCCTTCAGCCTTTCTGTAAGTGTAATGCATTCCTCCTTATCAGCTTTCTTTGCTCACTAGAAGAAAACAAACATAGTGAGACATAAGGGAAGTAAAGTAATTGCATATAGAACTGGCAGAAGGAAAACATCCCCTGCTTCTGAGAGAAATACTTCTAGCTGTGCAGCTAAAACAGGAAATAATATGACTGAAAGAAACTTTAGGGAACCCCAAACATAACTGTTACTTTATAGTTATGATTGTACAAAGAAGCATAGCCATTATGCAAACTCTTTTGCTTTAAAGGGGCTTATAAAAGAAAGAAAAAATACAATTCACCTGCTAAAGATGCCTAGATTCATTTCTGTAGAGGAGCTGCATTGTTAGCCCACCCATGTTTTCCGGCATATAAGACGACTGGGGGTATAAGACGACCCCTAACTTTTCCATTTAAAATATAGGGTTTGGGCTATACTCGCTGTATAAGACTACCCCTGCCTGCCCAGCCCTCCCTGTCTCCAAGACAATCTTCTCCAGTCCAGGGAACTGACCATGGCAGCCAGGGCTTCAGCAGCGTCCTGGCTGCCATGGTAACCTATCTTTTACTTTTCACATTCCCAGTTTCCCACATAGGAACTACTAGGGGCTGGGAAAACATGGTGGGTCCATTGCCATGGGGGATCTGTGGATGGCACTGTTTTTTTTTTGGGGGGGGGGGGGCTGTGTATGGCACTGTTATGGGGAGGGGATCTGTGGATGGCACTGTTATGGGGAGGGGATCTGTGGATGGCGCTGTTATGTAGGGGATCTGTTGACGGCACTGTCATGGTGGGGATCTGTGGATAGCACTGTTATGGGGGGGGGGGGGGGGCTGTGTATGGCACTGTTATGGGGAGGGGATCTGTGGATGGCACTGTTATGGGGAGGGGATCTGTGGATGGCGCTGTTATGTAGGGGATCTGTTGACGGCACTGTCATGGTGGGGATCTGTGGATAGCACTGTTATGGGGAGGGGGATCAGTGGATGAGACTGTTATAGGGAGGGGAATCAGTGAATGACACTGCTATGGGGGGATCTATTGATGACACTATATAGCATCCCCCTCCCTAACAGTGCCATCCACAGATCCGCCTCCCCACTGCTCACTGGAGTATACATTTATAAACTGTAATCCGTAACTTTAACTTTAAACCAGCTCTCTTTTCTTTACTACCTTACTCTGAGCTCCGGTAACAGGCAGTGCAGGCAGTGTTCACTCATTGACGTCACGCGCCTGCGCCTAGTGGGAGGAGCAGGCGCCTGACGTCAGTTTGTGAGCGGCGCCTGCACTGACTGTTACCGGAACTGAGAGTAAGGTAGTAAAGAAAAGAGCGCTGAGTTAAAGTTACAGATTACAGTTTATAAATGTATACTCCTGTGAGCGGCGGGGCCCTGTATATTTTAACCCCCAGGCAAGCGTCCTCGTCAGGGCCGTCTTTAATATTGATTGGACCCTGGGCAAAAATTTACTTGGGCCCCAAGGATCCCGCCTTCCCACACCCTAGCATGCAATCACGCCCTCCACCACCACACACACACACAAAAAAAAATCCACACACCTGGTAGAGTACAGTAAATGACTGTAAATACTTTCAGTTCTGAAGACTCCAGCAGCTCAGGATCAGTGCTCTGGGCAGCTGGGCTCAGGGATGGAAGTGGGCGCCGCTCTGCAGTTCAGGAAGGAGACCGGGGCTCGGCTCACCCTAGTGTTACAGTGCACCCCAGCACCCCACAGTATGCAGTATAGCACCCTATAGTATACAGCACCACACAGTATGCAGTAGAGCAGTATAGCACTCCACAATATACAGCTCCACACAATATACAGTAAAGCAGTATAGCACCCCACAGTATACAGCAACACAACGGTATACAGCACCACACAGTATACAGTAGAGCAGTATAGCACTCCACAATATACAGCTCCCCACAGTATACAGCACCTCACAGTATACAGTATACAGCCCCCCAAACTGTACAGAATACAGCACCTCACAGTATACAGTATATAGCACCCCAAACTATACAGAATACAGAACCTCACTGTATACAGCACCCCAGGTATACAGTAAAGCAGTATTGCACCCCACAGTATACAGCAACCCAACGGTATACAGCACCCCACAGTATACAGTAGAGCAGTCTAGCACCCCACAGTATACAGCACCCCACAATATACAGCACCACACAGTATACAGCACCCCACAGTATACAGCACCCCATAGTATACAGTAGAGCAGTACAGCACCCCATAGTATACAGTAGAACAGTATAGCACACCACAGTATACAGCACCCCACAGTATACAGCACCACATAGTATACAGTAGAACCGTATAGCACACCACAGTATACAGCATCCCACAGTATACAGCACCCCATAGTATACTGTAGAGCAGTATCGCACACCACAGTATACAGCACCCCACAGTATACAGCTGTCATGGCCTTTGGTTTGCGCTATGACACTTGCCACACTTGCGGTTGCCTGCGGCAATGTGTTGCTGTGAGAGCATGCAGTGGCAGTGTCTCGGCCTTCAGCACCCCACAGTATACAGTAGAGCAGTATAACACCCCACAGTATACAGCACCCGACAATATACAGCCCCCCACAATATAAAGCCCCCACAATATACAGCTCCCTACAGTATACAGTAAAGCAGTATCACACCCCACAGTAAACAGCAACCCCACGGTATACTGCACCCCACGGTATACAGCACCCCACAATATAAAGCCCCCCACAATATACAGCCCCCCACAAAATACAGCTCCCCACAATATACAGTAAAGCAGTATAGAACCCCACAGTATACAGCAACCCAACGGTATACAGCACCCCACAGTATACAGTAGAGCAGTATAGCACTCCACAATATACAGCTCCACACAGTATACAGAACCTCACGGTATACAGCACCTCACGGTATACAGTATACAGCACCCCAAACTATAAAGAATATAGCACCTCACAGTATACAACACCCCACAGTATACATCACCCCAGGTATACAGTAAAGCATTATAGCACCCCACAGTATACAGCAACCCAACGGTATACAGCACCCCACAGTATACAGTAGAGCAGTATAGCACCCCACAGTATACAGCACCCCACAGTATACAGCCCCCCACAATATACAGCCCCCACAGTATACAGCACCCCATAGTCTACAGTAGAGCAGTATAGCACCCCACACTATAAAGCACCCCACAGTATACAGTAGAGCAGTATAGCACCCTACAGTATACAGCTACCCACAGTATATAGCACCCCACAGTATACAGTAGAGCAGTATAGCACCCCACAGTATACAGCACCCTACAATATACAGTAGAGCAGTATAGAACCCCACAGTATACAGCACCCCATAGTATACAGTAGAGCAGTATAGAACCCCACAGTATACAGCACCCCACAATATACAGTAGCTTACAGTAAATTAGTATAACAGTCCCTGTCACCTTTTCCTGATGTAATCTTAACAAAAAGAGCTCCACAAGTCTGACAAACTTCTCCTGCAGCAACACACCAGGTAGACAGGACCTTTGATGACCTCATAGCCATGTGACCAGTAATATTGCTAAGTGATGATGTCCTCTAAGGTCCTTAAGAGAATCACAGCTCTCACAGATCACTGCCTGGAGTGCCAGCAGGCAGGCATGGCATGGCAGCACCCCCCTGTGTAGCTGACAGCCTGAACCCGGGGCAGTGGCCAGCAGGGCTCAAGAGGCAGCTGCCTTGGGCCCCCCAGGAACAACTGGGCCCGGGGCAGGTGCCCCTTGCTAAAGACGGCCCTGGTGCCCGTCCCCATGGGAACGCCTAGGAATTAGAATATACCATTCTGGATCTGAGTATACCGGATCTGAGTATACCCGGCATATAAGAAGACCCCCGACTTTTGAAAAGAATTTCTAGTGTTAGAAAGTCATCTTATACGCCGGAAAATACGGTATCTTTATTACACTGGCCACTGACAAATTTAGGGGATAGAGGGGGAAAAAAACACAAATTGTTTCCTTTCTATGATGTGTAAGTGAATTAAAAAATAATTTTCTTCAGATCTGGATTCATATGTTAATTATGATCCAAAATAAACAAGGTGGGTGGTGTTTCTCGTTAAATGGGTTTCACATTTTTTCTTTTCAATTTAACCACCTAAACACCCTAATGACCAAACCACTTTTTAGAATTCTGCACTACACTACTTTCACGGTTTATTGCTCGGTCATACAACTTACCACCCAAATGATTTTTACCTCCTTTTCTTCTCACTAATAGAGCTTTCATTTGGTGGTATTTCATTGCTAGTGACATTTTTACTTTTTTTATATTAATCAAATTTGACCGAAATTTTTGCAAAAAAATGACATTTTTCACTTTCTGTTGTAAAATTTTTCAAATAAAACTACATTTCTATCAAAAATTTTCTCTAAATTTATTGATCTACATGTCTTTGATAGAAAAAATGCAATAAGTGCATATTTATTGGTTTGTGTAAAAGTTATAGCGTTTACAAACTATGGTGCAAAAATGTGAATTTACGCACTTTCTGAGCACCTGTCATGTTTCCTGAGGTTCTACAATGCCCAGACAGTAGAAACACCCCACAAATGACCCCATTTCGGAAAGTAGACACCCTAAGGTATTCGCTGATGGGCATAGTGAGTTTATGGAAGTTTTTATTTTTTGTCAAAAGTTAGTGGAAAATGATTTATTTATTTATTTTTTCTTACAAAGTCTCATATTCCACTAACTTGTGACAAAAAATAAAATTTTACATGAACTCACCATACCCATCACGGAATACCTTGGGGTGTCTTCTTTCCAAAATGGGGTCACTTGTGGGGTATTTATACTGCCCTGGCATTTTAGGGGACCTAAATCGTGAGAAGTAGTTTGGAATCCAAATGCGTAAAAAATGCCCTGTGAAATCGTAAAGATACTCTTTGGAATTTGGGCCCCTTTGCCCACCTAGGCTGCAAAAAAGTGTCACACATGTGGTATCGCTGTACTCAGGAGAAGTAGGGCAATGTGTTTTGGGGTGTATTTTTACATATACCCATGCTGGGTAAGATAAATATCTCTGCAAAAGACAACTTTTCCAATTTTTTTATACAAAAATGTCAATTTACAGAGATATTTCTCTCACCCAGCATGGGTATATGTAAAAGTACACCCCAAAACACATTGCCCAACTTCTCCTGATTACGGCGATACCACATATGTGACACTTTTTTGCAGCCTAGGTGCACAAAGGGGCCCAAATTCCAATGAGTACCTTTTAGGAGGGCATTTTTAGGCATTAATATTCCAGACTTCTTCTCACGCTTTAGGGCCCCTAAAATGCCAGGGCAGTATAAATACCCCACATGTGACCCCATTTTGGAAAGAAGACATCCCAAGGTATTTCTTGAGGGGCATGGCGAGTTCATAGTATTTATTTATTTTTTTGCATAAGTTAGCGGAAATAGTTTTTTTTTTTTCTCACAAAGTCTCCCTTTCCGCTAACTTGTGACAAAAAATGTAATTTTACATGAACTCGCCATGCCCCTCACGAAATACTTTGGGGTGTCTTCTTTCCAAAATGGGGTCACATGTGGGGTATTTATACTGCCCTAGAATTTTAGGGGCCCTAAAGCGTGAGAAGAAGTCTGGAATATAAATGTCAAAAAAAAATTACGCATTTGGATTCCGTGAAGGGTATGGTGAGTTCATGTGAGATTTTATTTTTTGTCACAAGTTAGTGGAATATGAGACTTTGTAAGAAAAAAAAAAAAAAACTATTTCCGATAACTTCTATGATCTCGCCATGCCCCTCAAAAGTGATCTTTTTATAGCGCCGCAGCGATTTTACGGTGTTTTTGCAGTGATCAGAAAAAAAAAATTCTGTCACTGCGGTGGGGCGGACTGAACGCAAGTGTGCGCACAAGATCAGGCCTGATCAGGCGAACACTGCGTTTTTTGCGATTGCGGACAAGAAAAGGCATTTTCTATATAGTTCTGGCAATGTGCGGATCTGCAAAATGCGGAAAGCACATTGCCGATGTCCGTGTTTTGCGGATACGCGGTGTCCGTGTTTTGCTGATCCGCGGATCCGCAAAACACATACGGACGTCTGAATAAAGCCTTACAGGGGGATGATCAATGACAGGGGGGTGATCAGGGAGTCTATATGGGGTGATCAGGGGTTAATAAGGGGTTAATAAGTGACAGGGGGGGTGTAGTGTGGTGATTGGTGCTAATTACAAAGCTGCCTGTGTCCTCTGGTGGTCGAAGCAAAAGGGACCCCTAGAGGACCAGGTAGCAGGTATATCAGACGCTGTTAACAAAACAGCATCTGATATACCTTTTAGGGGTTAAAAAAATCGCATCTACAGCTTGCCAGCGTATGATCGCCGCTGGCAGGCTGTAGATCAGCTCGATTACCTTCCGATCCTGTGAACACAGAAAATTTTGCGTCTTGTGAGATGACGTGCCGATGCGTCAAGGAGGAACAAATCGACCGCCGCCAGAATGCATCCCTGCGTTAGGCGGTCGTGAGGCAGTTAAAGAGGACATGCTTCCACTCCTGACTTGTCTGTTTATTTAAAGGGGTTTTCAATTACTTAGACATTGATGGCCTTTCCTCAGGATAGGACATTAATATCAGATCAGCGGTGTTCGATTCCCCAACCTCCACACATCAGCTGGTTTGGGTGTCAATCTGTGGCAAAAACAATACAAAGGACAGAATCGAAAGCACAAGGTTCTGTCCATTGTGTAGTAGCCGTGCTGAGGTACTGCAGCTCAGCTTCTGTTCAAGTGAATGAGAGCTGAGCTATAGTGCACCAGCGCCAGGAAACTGTGTAGTGTATGGAGCCTTCCATCCACTGTATAGTTTTCAGGAGCTGCCCAAAACAGCTGATTGATGTGGCGCCAGGGGTTGCTCCCCCCAATCTGACATTGATGACCCATCCTGAGGATAGGCCATCAATATCTAAGTGAAGAAACTGAACACTTGATGCCAAGTTCCCAACCACATTAAAGCTGATTGTTGGGGACCCAGGGATCAGTCCATCACGAGGGACCATTCAAACAGAAAAGGACTGACTACAATGGGCAACCTTTAACACATTTCCTTATTTTAGCTTCGTTTTAAGGATTTGCTTGTGACATATTTTTTTCTCCTATTGAAACTTTTTATCTATTCTTCGATTTTCTACATACTGTAGCTCATTTTCCTACTATTTTTCTCTGGTCTTTCTAATGACTACCTAGGTTCCCTCACCACTTGGCTTTTGCAACCATGGAATAAGCCACTGGCAAGAGAAGCATAATTTGTGATGTATTAGTCACAAAAACATAAATATAGTAAAGATATTCCAACTGCTGGGAGCAAAACTGACTAGATTGACACACTTCGAACAAAAACGAGTAACTTAATAATACGATGCAATTAGGATGGCAGCATTTGATTGACAAAAATCTGAGGCATAAGTGTGAAAGACCCTGGAGCTGTGTGGAATTATTTGGATGTCTGTGTTGACAGTAAAAGCTTTGATAAATCCAAAGAGACTGCAAGAAATGGCTTATTATTAGGAGCTCCAACAGAAGACGAGAAGAGTTGGGAGACTGATGACATCATCGCTCTATGGGGTGTTCAGAGGCGCAATGGACATTTAACTCTTCAGAACCTTTTGTAAATTAGTTCAAATTATTTCTTTAAGAATCTCTTTATGTATTTCAGTTCTTCTAATCAGGTTTCAAATTATTCATGTTCTTCATGAAACGCTGCCATACTCGGTAGGGCTTCTGAGACAATTGCTGAGACATTGACTTTTTTTGTCCAATGATTTTGCTAATTACCAGTGTAATTGTTAATCCTCACTTCTAAGAAGAAATTCCATACTTATATTGCTAGAAGAAGACTCAGATTGGCTCAGTACCATTGGCACGTTTTCATTTATCACCTTAGGCCCAGCATAACACCTATCTCTGAGCACCGACCATATAGCACAACCTTTAAAGGGGTTATCTACAAATTAATATTGGTGACCTATCCTTGCTTGAGAAAGACTTTGATATAGTCGAAACGTTGCACTATCTTTGGCACTTTTTGTACATTTTTATGGACCCATTTTGAATAAAGAATCCTTGAGGACATGCTGCTGTCTACTCTGCTTGGTATTTTAAATGGAGCAACCGCTGGGGATCCATGGTTGCTGGCAGGCTGATGGAATTCCTGAGAGAAACTAGAAGGGATGTTGGTGCTGCTTTTATATTATATTTTTCTATCCTCAGGATAGTTTATTAATATCAGATCAGCTTGCGTCCGACACCTACACCATGTGACATCATCATACATTGGTCATATGGCCTAGCTGCAGTTCAACTCCATGCAAGTCAATGGGACTGAACTGCAGTACCAAGCACAGCCGCTATACCATGTATAGTGCTGTGCTTGGTAAGCGCCTGGGAGGCCGCAGTGCTCACCAGAGTTCCAGTGAGTACAGAAGCTTCCTGAAACAGCTGATCAGCGGGGGTCTGAGTGATATTGATGACATCCTTTGGATTCTGGAATGTCTTTTGTTATAATTCAGCATTGCATAATTCCTCTGGAATTCCTACTAGAAACTTATGATTTTGACAATTGGGTGTTACCAGTTGGGAGTGTATCCTTCTATTGTCTGATCAGTTTCCACAGTGCAATCTTGAATAGGAACATACCTTTTTGATGAAGAGAAATGGTAACGCCCAGTTGTAAATTTATTTGTACATTTCTAAAAGAAATTACAGAGAAGGCACAACGCAGAAAAGATTAGAAAAGATGCTCTAGAATTGTTATATTATAGGGAATGTCAGACATGCAGGCATGTCAGGAGTGATAATAGATCCTCTTTAATTGCATCAGAAATTCTAAAGGATATCTCATGGACAGTAGTGTCAGATCATATGATCAATAGGCAGAGTCAGAGCAAATGGGGTGTGTGTGTGGTGGGCAGTGATTCTGGGCCTTTTGGCACGGTGGGCGCCACTACTTTCAACTGCATCAACATTCACAGGATGCCGATATAGTTGAAGCTTATTGCACAACAGGGAACCACAGCCTCCTCGCCCTGCCACTCTGTCTCGTAAGACTACTATGTAAACGTGTAGAAATCTGAGTCTCATTTCCTACTGGGATTCACGTCCCCACCTATCCCTTAGTTGAACTTGATGGACTTATGTCTTTTTTCAACCGCATTAACCATGTAACTATGTAAGGATGCCAGGGTAGGTGGCCCGATGACGTCACTGTATTGCACCGCCTATCCAAGGAAGCTAGCTGTGCAAAGAAAACGTGCCACGCTTATAGGGGGCGGTAAGGTGACTCTAAGGTTTATTTTTTTCTTCTGAAGGCAATTAACTGTGGGACACAGGTGGCATTATTATTTATTCAGGGGTCACAAGGTGCATTATTGTTTATTCAGGGGGAACAGGGGCAATATTATTTGTTAAAGAGGCACACTTTTTCAGAGAGCACAGGGGGGCTTATTTTTTAAGGGCCACTCATTGGACATTATTACTGTCTAGGGGCAAAAAAGGGTACACTATTAATTTCTAAGGCTCTCACAGGGGTTATTGTTACTTTCTAGGAGGTACAAAAGGGTCATTATTAATATTCAGAGGGTACACGAGACATATATACTATGTAAGGGGAACAGCAGTGAGTATTATTACTTTGTGGGGTCCCAAAATATGGCACTGTTACTTTGGTATGTTCTGTAACTATCTGAGGCACAATGTGGCTCACCATATGTCTGGCGTTGTATTAGAAGTCACAGTTCTCTTCAGGGATGCTGTCTATGTCAAATATTTTTTTTAGGGAAAGGAGTAGTTATGACACCATTATATAAGAAGAACAATATTTGAGGGCACTGTGCCACACAGCAGGTACAGTAATATGGTCATATGGGGCAGCAATAAGCACATAATTGGCGCTATTAGCATGTCTGGGAGTTTGTGTTGGTTGGGGAAATATAAAGAGGATGCTGGAAAAGTGAGGACCCAAAGATGTCTCTGTGGCAAACTCTTCAGACAAAAGTTCTATCTGCCTAATTCTATCTATCTATCTATCTATCTATCTATCTATCTATCTATCTCTTATCTGTATCTATCGGAGTATTGTGCCATTGCACTACTATATTTGCATAACATGTTGTTCTGTCTGTCTCTCTGTATTTCTCTCTGTCGAATTGGAGATGTGATAGAAGGCACTATATTTAACCTCCATTTACCACAGTAACACCAGATACATGAAATTATGTGTAATCTGACATACTTTTAAGTCAGACACAAAATGACATAAAAATAATGAAGGCTTCTTCAGACTTGCTGTTGGAACATGGTGTATTGCCAGAATGATGTCCTCATCAAATAGAAGTATGCAATCAGATGCTGGATGGAGCCAGATAGCTTTTATAAAATTGTGGTGAAACACATATAAGTTTCCATTTTAACATATTTTACTTCTTTAATTTATCCTAAGTTCAAAAAGTTTAACACTTTCTACCAAGAAGATTTAGCTCATCAATTAAATTGTCATTGTAGTAAAAGTGTCTACCTGTCTGTCTATCTAGCCATCATTCTGACTGTCTGTCCGTATATCCAACAATTGCATACTCTGCTGCAGCCTTGCTAGTCTGCAGTAATATCTTAGAACTGAAGACATCATTCTAAACAAAAATATTCAGCGACCAAAACCTCAGGGGCAGTGTGTGAGTGTGGTGACCTCATGGGTGTAGTAGTTGGTACTCACGTTTCTGCAGCTCCCTGTTCCATCGTGCAGTGAATAGAAAGATAGCACCAGATCCCTTAGGGGCACATTCTGGTGTTGAGGGATCTCCTGATGTTGGTTGAGGGACCCTTGATGGTATGGGTTTTAGGTGCGGGAAAGACAGTGTCCCTGACGTTTTTGATGCCAGCACCCTTTGGTGCAAGTAGGTGATGAGACCAGTTTTCTTAACAAATTCCCAGTACTTTACTGAAGCTGATCCAAAGGTTATCAATGCGCATAAATGGCATGTACAGCAAGGAAGTTTCTACAATGGCTCAGGTTAGTTCCCAAAAGTTGCATACGGGGTTTATTTTCCTCTCTAGCAATCCATCTTCCTCTCCTGTTTCTGGAGGGATGTACTACTGTATTTCTGCTGCACTGTTTAGTCATATACAGTACTTCTGTATCCTTGCTAGGAATACTATCTCCTAACAGGTGGTCTTTCTGTCTTTGGTTATAGTGGGCACCTAGTAGCTTGAATTATCTCCACCAAATGCAGAGTAGGCTAGAGCCTGATAAATGACAATTACCTTACTTTGCCAATATTCTCACTCTCTCTCTCTCTCTCTCTCTGGGTTGCCTGTAATCTTTCTCTTCTATGTGCTGGTGCATGGAACTAACTCTGGATTATAGATAACTCTCCACAATGGCTGCTGAGGTGTTGCTTCTACTTCAGATAACACACTTCACTGCTCTACACTAACTTCCTTCCTCTTACAGAGAGAGAAGGGTGGAGTCAGCCCTAGGAGGTTTGTTAAAACCTCCCTCTCCCTATGCAACTTTGTGGGAACTCAGGCACAAGCACATTTTCATAAAACACAATTACAATACTAAGCATTGTGTTTCATGACACTGCAAATATCCATATTTATTACAAGCTATAATACATAACAGGATAAGGCCAAGTTCAGATCTATGTTAGAGGCTCTTTTTTGCCGTTTTCCCATCAAAGCAATAGCTACTGTGGGGAAACCCAGTGAACTGCATTAGAAGGCAATGGGGTTGGTCCAACGATGCATCCAGATTCCAGAACTTTGCTGTTTATGATGGAAAACAAAACCAAGATGTGAACAGCTCTTTACTATTTAACACATGCACTGAACTTTGAAGGAGGTTTAACAGCATGGTGACTAAATAATTAGGACTTACTGTCCATATGTGCATGAAGTGTCTGTTTCTCTGCAGGTATTTTCCCCACTTATTCAAAACAAATTGATAGGCTAGTTGGCTTTCTACGGCATTGGCACTTGTGTGGACATTCCTGAGACAAATTGTATATATGTGTTACAAATCTGCTATTTCCACTGGAAATAAAAAAACAGCCCAATAGACAAAAACATTATAGTACGTAGAATAAGTAAAAGGCAAAGTATTGTAAGCCGAGTTTTTTTTGCATAATTATACTGGTTTAGGCTTCTGATGGTATCATAAAAACAACTTAAAAGCAAAAGAACAGCGATTCATAAAGTTCATATGGAAAATGCTTAATATGGGGGCTTAATTTATTTAAATGAGATATTGCATAGGCACAAAACTAGTTGTAAACATACAAGGAGATGCTGCTAATATTCAGTCACTACATATGGGAGTAAATCATGGAACTGCAAGGACCCTTTAATATTGATTGGACCTGGGCAACCCCACAGATTATCCCCCCACCCCGCTTGTACTTGTTTCACTGATCTGCTACTTGCAGGCTGCGCGGGCATGAGTTCCGTCGCTTCAGTGGGCAATCCCGTCCTGCGATGTGTGATACTGCGAGACCCGCCACGGGAGGTCACAGGTCTCGCGGGATCATGCGCAGCAGGACGGGATTGCCCACTGAAGTGACTGAACTCATGCCTGCGCAGCCCACAAGTAGCAGGTCAGCGTAACAAGTTCAAGGGGGGTGGGTGGATGATCTGTGGGGTTGCCCAGGGTCCACTCCTATCAATATTAAAGGGCCCAAGCAAAATTTCTGCAGTGGTGAGGAAATGAAACATAACAGATATTGGAAAGTTACCGAATGTTGTATTATATGCAAATTTCAACACAGTGGGCTTGTGCCCCGGATGTATTCAGACCCTAGCAACGCCCCTGATCCAAATACTGAACAGGGCTTGGTAGTTATAACCCAATTTTTTCCATAAAAACTCTTTACCAATCCTATACGACTCCCACCTGTGTGCACATTATCAAAATGTATTCTATTTATCTGCATGCTATCCCTATATCAATAAGAGGGACCATCATCCATAACTCTTCATGGGTGGAGCCTCTATAACCTGATTTATTCATGGGTGGTGCCTCCCAGCTTTGATCTCTCCCAGGCTCCTATGTAGCTTATTATATGTAGCCTAATCAAATTAGGTCTTTAAAGAGTCAAGACTTCCAGATTACTGTATTTTAAAAGTGATGCCAAATGGGTGACAAACACAGACAAGAGGACATTATTCTAAGATGAATAGGACATCACACAAATCCCCTCACCCTCACCCAGTGGGATCTGTGAAGAAAGTTATACTTACCTGCTCCCCACCACTTGGTGCTGGCTCCTGGGCTGTCTTCACTGAACTTCCACTCTATGTCAACTTCCTGCACAGATGAAGTTATGTGGATCTTGTACATGCCATTGTCATGCTGGACAGGATACAAGATACAACAGAAATCCACAAACAAGTGTATATGACAGAAGTTGGGGATAAAGGTCACATCCTTACAAATCCCTACTAGCTCTCCCTAGACTTCTGTGCCCACGTTCAGACCATAGAGGTGAGAATAAACGTGCCCCCGTGCCTAAGGCTGAAGATTCCCTAAAATCCCTAAGATGGTGACAGGGGGAAAGAGACAGCTTGCTTCCTCAGACTTGGAGGAGGCAGGCGTCTCTCTAACAGCCTAGACAGAACGCACACAAGAAAACAAAACCAACTTATCTTGTCACAGAGCAGATACAGCAAATCCTTCTTTTCTTCCTTCCTTCCACTGAGCAAGATAGAAGCTATAACCCGCACAGGACACTGGGAACGGGCATCATTTAAACTCATACAAATGACCCCACACAGTGCACCTGAAGGGAGGCGAATACGGCTCAACTGCAAAGCAAAAATAAAAAACTACACACATGCTGCTAACCTGGCAGACCTTCGCACATAACCTGAGCAGGGCATGACAGTACCCCCCCCCCCCCTTCTACGGGTGACCTCCGGACACCCCGGCCCAACTTTATCCGGGTGGGATCTGTGTAAAGCCCTCACCAGTCGTCTGGCACTAACATTCACAGCCGAAACCCACATCCTCTCCTCAGGGCCTTATCCCCTCCAGTGTACCAGGTACTGAAGGGAACCCCAAGAACCCGTGAGTCGAGAACCCTAGAGATCTCAAACTCAAAATTTCCATCAACCAGAACAGGGGAAGGAGGCAATGGCGATGGTTCCACCGGTTTCACATATTTCTTAAGTAAAGACCTGTGGAACACATCGTGGATCCTCCAGATCTGCAGAAGATCCAGACGAAACGCTACTGGATTGATCACCGCAGATATTTTGTAAGGTCCAATAAACCTTGGACCCAGTTTCCAAGATGGTACTTTCAGTTTAATATTTTTAGTAGATAACCACACCAGATCACCCACACACAGGTCTGGACCAGTCATACGTCTCTTGTCAGCCATTCGCTTGTACCTCTCACCCATCCTCTCCAAATTCACTTGAATCTTCCACCAGATACAGGACAAGGCAGAGGAAAATCTCTCCTCCTCTGGCATCCCAGAGGAACTAGTCTCAGAAAAGGAACCAAACTGAGGATGAAAACCGTATGCGCCAGAAAATGGCGACTTACCATTTTTTGCTAGTGATAAGAATGAGGACCAGTCCTTCTGGTTTTCAGCCACAAAGCACCTCAAGTAGGTCTACAGGTTCTGTCCCCAGAAGAAGCCAGATTGACTGGCGAAAAGGCGTTGGGTCAGGAGGTGGCTGAGAGATCGACATACCACTCAGGGTATGCTTATCCTTTTCTCTTAATCACCAAGTCTGTTTATCCTCACATTTGTCTCCATTTGCCATTGCTTGGGGCTTATTGTTTTGAGGTGTCTTGGTGACCAGCATCTGATTATCTTAATATATTTTTCCCTGACTCCTGGTGTGCTGACCTCCCAGCCCCTCCTTAGGTCCTATTCCTCTCCCTTGTGTTCCACCTTTGTGCTGCCTTTTTTTATCTTCATGTATGTATTTTACATTGTCAATAAAGTTTATTTTTATTTACTATGCAAAGATTTTTGTGCAATTTCTTTGGTGATAGGTTTTGATTAGTACGCTCTGTCTGTCCATTCGACTGTGGATGATAAGCCGAAGAGAATGAAAGTTGGATAACAAGACGAGAGCAGAACGCCCTCCAAAATCTGGAAACAAACTGTGTGCCCCTATCAGAAACCACATCCGAGGGAATGCCATATAATTTCACAATGTTATCCACAAAAAACTGAGCAAGAGTCTTAGCATTGGGCAGACTAGCTAACGATACAAAGTGAGCCATTTTACTGAAACGGTCAACAACCACCAAAATCACAGTTTTCCCAGAGGAACTCGACGGATCAGTAATAAAGTCCATAGACAAGTGCGTCCAAGGACGAGATGGAATAGACAAAGGAAGAAGTGAACCAGAAGGTTGAGTGTGAGCAACCTTTGCCCGTGCACAGGTCTCACAAGCTTCTACGTAATCCTCAACACTCTTACGTAACCTGGGCCACCAGAACCTCCGGGAAATCAGATCAAAGGTGGACTTGCCACCAGGATGTCCCGCAAGGACAGTATCGTGATGTTCCTTGAATACCTTGTATCGCAATCCAGCAGGAACAAACAACCTACCTAGGGGACAAGAATCCGGAGCCTCCTCCTGTGCTCCCAATACCTCCATCTCCAACTCGGGGTACAGAGCGGAAACAACCACCCCATCAGTCAAAATCGGAGCAGGATCCTCTGAATCACCTCCCCCTGGAAAACTACGAGACAATGCATCCGCCTTGACGTTTTTAACCCCCGGAAGGCGAAAGTAACCACAAAGTTGAACCTAGTAAAAAACAGTTACCATCTAGCCTGTCTAGGATTCAGACGCTTGGCAGTTTGCAGGTAAGCCAAGTTCTTATGATCAGTATATACCGTAATGGGATGAGACGCCCCCTACAACCAGTGACGCCATTCCTCAAGGGCCAATTTGATGGTCAGCAATTCCCTATCTCCTACATCATAATTCCTCTCGGCGACCGAGAGCTTCTTGGAAAAAAAACACATGGACGCCACTTGCCATGAGGTGAACCCTGCGACAACACTGCTCCAACCCCAACCTCTGATGCATCCACCTCCACCACAAATGGCTGAGACACATCGGGCTGCATCAGAATGGGAGCAGACGCAAAACATTCCTTAAACTCCTGGCAGCGGCGCATCAGGCTGAGCCTAGTGCGCAAGCGCAGGCGCAGGATCTGGCAGAGGGACGGGTGGATTGAGGAGGCGGTGCTGAGGTGAGGAAGGCGGCGCTGGGCACCAGACGGCGAGGGGTGCAGGCGGGCATCCTGGATTAACGCAAAACCACTTGGGCACCTTAGGTAGGTGAGTGACAGCTTATAAAAACCTGTTTTTTGGGCTAATAGAGCCACAAGCAGGTTTAATAACGCAGTTTAGGATTCATGTGATTAGCACCGACATGGCCATATGTTTAGCTTATAGGGCACAAATCTGATGACAGAATCCCTTTAATAGCCGAAAAGGCCTGCAATGCCTCAACCGACCAGACAGAGAAGTCGACGCCTTTCTTAGTCATATCGGTCAGGGGTCATACAATGGTAGAGTAGTTCAAGATACATTTTTTATAATAATTGGTAAACCCCAAAAACCGCATCAAAGCTTTCTGATTCTCTGGTCGGTCCCTTTCCAGAACCGCCCGGACCTTTTCGGGGTCCATACGAAAACCAGAGTCAGAAAGCAGGTAACCCAGAAAAGGAAGCTCCTGAACAGTAAACACACATTTCTCCAATTTAGCATACAATTTATTCTCCCAAAGGATCGACAAAACCTGTCTCACGTGATCCTGATGAGTCTTCAGATCAGGAGAGTAAATTAGAATGTCATCCAAGTAAATTACAACGAACCTTCCCCCAAAATGATGGAAAATGTCATTGACAAATCGCTGAAACACTGCTGGCGCGTTAGTTAACCCAAAAGTCATAACTAGATTCTCGAAATGACCCTTGTGTGTGTTTAAGGCCGTTTTCCACTCATCCCCCTCCTTGATTCTGATCAGATTGTAGGCCCCTCTTAAATCTAACTTGGAGAACACCTTGGCTCCAACAATTTGATCAAAAAGGTCAGAGATCAAGGGAAGGGGATACGGATCACGGACCGTAATGCGGTTCAATTCCTGGAAATCCAAACCGGGTCTAAGCGATCCATCCTTTTTCTTAACAAAGAATAACCCAACTGCGACCAGAGGTTTAGATGGCCTAATATGACCCTTTGCCAAACTCTCGGCAATATACTTCCGCGTGACCTCTCTTTCGGGTTGAGAAAGAATGTATAGCCGAGACTTTGGCAACTTAGCCCCTGGCATGAGATTCACCGGGCAATCATATTCACGATGAGGAGGCAATTCCTGAGCCCCACCTTCCGAAAATACATCCCAAAATCTGAGAGATACTGGGGTAAAACCGTAGTAGACACCCCAGAGATAGAGGTACTAAGACAATTGTCCGAACAAAATTCACTCCAACCAATGATCTGCCTTGCCTGCCAATCTATAGTAGGGTTATGTTTTATCAACCACGGTAACCCTAAGACCATAGGAGCGGACAAGTCCTTCATGACAAAATAAGAGATGATCTCAACATGTGAATCACCCACCCTTAACTGAATACCATGAGCAATATGACTGAGACTCCTTTGAGAAAGAGGGGAAGAATCGATTGTGAACACCGGAATCTCTCTTTCTAAGGTGCAAGTACTTAGGCCCAGATTTTGAAGAAAAAGATAATCAATAAGGTTTACCCCACCACCACAATCAAGGAATACTTCAAAATTTAATTGGTCTAGCGCCACCATAGCTGGAAGGAGTAAATGAGTATTGCAGGGAGATTGCATATTTACTTGCTCCGGCAGCTCATTCACACTACCAAGAGTCAAGGATGTTTTTTTTTTCTCTTTAGGTAAACCTCTTTGTGGTTCTTTATCATCAACATGCGATTTAACAAAAGGACAAGCATAAACAAAATGACCACCTTCTCCACAGTAATAACATAGCTTATGCAACCTCCTAAAGTTCCTATTAACAGAACGGAACAACACCTGACCCAGCTGCATGGGTTCCTCCCTTACCCTAGAATTACATGTCATAATACTCTGGGGAACTGGTGGGGCAAAACCACTCACAGAAGGGATCCCTTGTGTGGAGGGGACCTTACACCTCTCGCTTATGCGTCTATCTAACCGTACTGCCAAAGACATAGCATTCTCCAATGTATCCGGATACTCATGAAAAGCGAGGGCATCTTTTAATCTCCCCTGACAAAACTGACTACGAAGCGTGGGGTCATTCCACCCAGACTCCATAGCCCATCTCCTAAACTCAACACAATACACCTCTGCAGAATGTTCTCCTTGTAATAAAGTACGCAACTTAGATTCTGCCATCGAGACCCGATCTGGGTCATCATAGATTAATCCCAAGGCTTTAAAAAATTCATCCACCGACCGGAGGGCCAAAGCACTGGTCGGCAGAGAAAAGGCCCAGGACTGCGCTTCCCCTTTAAGCAGGGAAATGATTATCCCTACTCTCTGACTCTCATCACCAGATGAAGATGGCCACAGCTGAAAATACAACTTGCATGACTCTCTAAAGCGGATAAAATCATCCACACCCCCAGAAAACTGATCAGGGAGAGCAACCTTAGGTTCAAGGCTGGACTGACTCCCACCAGCAGAGCCATGAAGCAGAAAATTCTGACAAAGTGAAACTGCATTGCGGAGGTCAGCTACCTCCCAAGTTAACTCCTGCATGCGATCAACCAACAAATCAATTGACTCCATCTCAAAGCTGCTGAGAAATGGCAGTCTAGGTTTTGGCAGGTTATAATGTCACGCTGGACAGGATACAAGATACAACAGAAATCCACAAACAAGTGTCTAGGCCAGAAGCTTGGGATAATGGTCACCTCCTTACAAATCCCTACCAGCTCTCCCTAGACTTCTGTGCCCACATTCAGACCCTAGAGGTGGGAATAAACGTGCCCCCATGCCTAAGGCTGAAGATTCCCTAAAATCCCTAAAATGGTGACAGGAGGAAAGAGACAGCTTGCTTCCTCAGACCTGCAGGAGGCAGGCGTCTCTCTAACAGCCTACCCAGAACACACACAAGAAAACAAAACCAACTTATCTTGTCACAGAGCAGATACAGCAAATACTTCTTTCCTTCCTTCCACTGAGCAAGAAAGAAGCTATAACCCTGCACAGGACACTGGGAAGGGGCGTAATTTAAACTCATACAAACGACCCCACCCAGTGCACCTGAAGGGAGGTGAATACAGCTCAACTCCAAAACAAAAGCAAAAAACTACACACGTGCTGCTAACCTGGCAGACCTCCGCACATAACCTGAGCAGGGAATGACAGCCATCTTCTGATTGCTTGTACCATAGACTACTATAGAATATTATGTTAGCATAGAACCGAAAAAAGAAAGAAGGCCTCACTTTAATACCGTAAATAGGGGCAAACAGAGAACCAATCATATAAACCTATAAATGCTGCTATAAAAACAACCATAGATTGCCCAGTAGAAATATAAATACTTTATTAGATCATCAATGGATCACAAAAATTCATAAAATATTTTTTACACAGATTTGCTATGGAGAATAATCAGCAAAACAGACTGGATGCAATAGTCCCCCCCGTCGGTGCCTCAAACACCCGCCAAGCAGATGAAATACATGTCAGTGTAATATGCAGTGAGGTGATTCACCAGTAGAAAATATCAGTGAACATCCACTACAAGTGTCTGTGATATTCAACTCACTGCACAACCCAGGGGAAGATTATTGTATGAAAAAATGCAGCCCAAAAATAATGATACAATGGAGCACAGAGTCACATGACATCCATCAAATACATCCAGATGCAATCTGCCCATATACAATAAATCAAGGATACCAGGCTGTAAGATCAAACTCCCACACAAAAAATATCCACTGGGGACGTGAACATACCCACAGACATGATGAAGGGTTGAGGCACCGAACACAGGGCTGGAAGGAACCCCGACGCGCGTTTCGCCTCAGCTTCGTCAGGAGGTTCTGACGAAGCTGAGGCGAAACGCGCGTCGGGGTTCCTTCCAGCCCTGTGTTCGGTGCCTCAACCCTTCATCATGTCTGTGGGTATGTTCACGTCCCCAGTGGATATTTTTTGTGTGGGAGTTTGATCTTACAGCCTGGTATCCTTGATTTATTGTATATGGGCAGATTGCATCTGGATGTATTTGATGGATGTCATGTGACTCTGTGCTCCATTGTATCATTATTTTTGGGCTGCATTTTTTCATACAATAATCTTCCCCTGGGTTGTGCAGTGAGTTGAATATCACAGACACTTGTAGTGGATGTTCACTGATATTTTCTACTGGTGAATCACCTCACTGCATATTACACTGACATGTATTTCATCTGCTTGGCGGGTGTTTGAGGCACCGACGGGGGGGACTATTGCATCCAGTCTGTTTTGCTGATTATTCTCCATAGCAAATCTGTGTAAAAAATATTTTATGAATTTTTGTGATCCATTGATGATCTAATAAAGTATTTATATTTCTACTGGGCATTCTATGGTTGTTTTTATAGCAGCATTTATAGGTTTATATAGAATATTATGGTAGTCTATGGAATTTTCACAGGGTGCCTATTAAGCCCTCCCACAGCTTAATTGGAATGTTACGATGACAGGCCTGGAAACCTTTATAAGGCCTCAGTCTGTTATAGAAATAGATCAGAGCCTCATAATTTTATCGCTGCAGGCCCCCTCCCTCTGTCCAACTGCTCAGATGCTGCAGTGGTTAATGACACTATCTGAGGGGTGAAATAACCAGGATCCGAGTTATCTCTGCTCCTAGTTATTGTGGATGGGCACCGGCTGTAACACATAGCTGGCACTCACCTCGTACATTGTGGGCTCATCTGATGATCTCCATGCATACACCTCTCGCACTCTATTAGGTCAGGGGTCATAAAGGGGTTAAAGCATATTACTAGCAGCATAGATATGCTGTTCCAAGCACATATGCAGGCTAGTAATATATGGTGATCCGTTAAGTATAGTTTGGCATTCTGTGGCTGTGTCTGGGTATAAACATTTGGGTAATGTCTTCAACATACCTGATGGTTAAATGTAAACCTTCAGTTCCTTTGACTGCCAAAGACTTTACCATTAATCCCTTTACTATTAAGGCATTGCATGTTGTCTTAGTTGGGTAATGAATAGCAATTGTTTTTGAACTCTGAATAGCTTTATTGTGTGGGAAATACACAGTCGAGTCCTACTACTCTGACCACCAGCTAATATCCAGAGTAACCACCATATGCAGCAGGGACAGCAGCTAGACGGGCTGGGATTGACTCAATAAGGTCCTGGTAGGTTGTCATAAACACAACGACTGAGGTGGCCCTACAAATGCTCAATTTGGTTCAAGTCTGTGAAATTAGGGGGAAAGGTTAGTAGTTGAAAGTCTTGGTAATGCTCTTTCAACCAATTTTGGACATTTCTAGCTGTGTGACATGTCGCTTTGTTTTTGCTGGAAGATCCCATCCGCCCCAGTGTAGACAATGAGTATGTATAGGTGTACATGATCTGCAGAGTTGGATTCATACTGAAATCGGTTAAGAATGTCTTCCACATGGATAAGTGGGCCCAGAGGATGCCAAAACCTTTCTCAGACTATAACCCTGCCACCACCAGCTTGTAATCTTCCAGCAATCGTCGCAGGATATTTGTTCTCTGATGTTTCTCATCTGACATGCCAACATCCATTCTTTCAATGAAGCAGAAAACATGACTCATCAGAGAAGTCAACCCTTTGTCAATCAGCGGTGGTCCAATTCCGATACTGGCACGAAAACTGATACCCTTTCTTTGTAGGAAGTGATCATACTATGTGACTCAGCTGTGTATATGGCAGCGATATACGGTATGGACACTATATGATACTGTTCTGTCCTTACTACATGTTACTTCATAGTTGCCAACTGTCTTGAATTTGCAGAGACTGTCCCTGATTTTCAGAGACAGTCCTGGCAAACTCAGGTTGTCCGGGGCTGAAAATGAAGGAGGGGGGGGGGGTGTTATTGATAACCCTGCCCATAACTTGGGAATTTTAGGGGCGGGGGTTTGGATGTTTCGATATTACCAACCTAAACATTGGTAAGCATGTGGTGTGTGTTTAGTGTAACATGCAGGTAAACCAATCTATTCTATTCCAATAACTAGACTGTATGGGAAGTCTGTTAAGTTTTTTGGGTGAAACTAGAAAACAACAGATCATAAAGCATGGATATATACAGTGCTGCCCATAATTATTCATACCCCATGGCAAATTTTGACTTAAAGTTACTTTTATTCAACCAGCAAGTACATTTTTGATGGGAAATGTCTCCCAAAAGATAATAAGATGATGTACAAGAGGTGTTATTGTGGGAAAAAAAAATATTTCTTAGCTTTTATTTACATTTTTTACACAAAAAGTGTCCAGTCCAAAATTATTCATACCCTTCTCAATAATCAAAAGAAAAGCCTTTATTGGCTATTTCAGCAATCAAACGCTTCCTATAATTGCAGACCAGCTTTTTGCATGTCTCCACAGGTATTTTTGCCCATTAATTTTTTAGCAATGAGCTCCAAATCTTTCAGGTTGGAGGGTCTTCTTGCCGTTATCCTGATCTTTAGCTCCCTTCACAGATTCTCAATTAGATTCAAGCCTGGACTCTAGCTGGGCCACTCCAAGACGTTAATGTTGTTGTCTGCTAACCATTTCTTCACCACTTTTGCTGTGTGTTTTGGGTCATTGTCATTCTGAAATGTCCACTGGTGCCCAAGGCCAAGTTTCTCTGCAGACTGCCTGATGTTGTCGTTGAGAATCCTCATGTATTGCTCTTTTTTCATGGTGCCGTTTACTGTGATTAGTTTCCCTGGTCCATGGGCTGAAAAACACCCCCAAAGCATTAAGTTCCCATCACCATGTTTGACAGTGGGGATGGTGTTCTTTGGGTTGAAGGCTTCTCCTTTTTTACGCCAAATGAAGGAAACATCATTGTGACCAAACAATTCAATTTTTGTTTCATCTGACCATAACACAGAAGACCAGAAGTCTTCTTCTTTGTCCAGATGAGCTTTTGCAAAGGCCAAGCGAGCTTTTGTGTGCCTTATCTGGATAAGTGGCGTCCTCCTTGGTCTGCATCCGTGGAACCCAGCAGTGTGCAGTGTCCGTTGGATTGTCTGCTTTGAGACATTGCAACCAGCAGAGCCCAGATTCGCCAGGATGGCCTTGGTAGTGATCCTTGGATTCTTTTTCATCTAACTATCCTCCTGGCCAGCACAGGTGTCACTTTTGGCTTCCGACCACGTCCTCTGAGATTTTCCACAGTGCGGAACATCTTGTATTTTTTAATAATACTTTGCACTGTAGCCACTGGTACTTGAAAACATTTAGAAATGGCCTTGAAGCCCTTTCCTGACTTGTGAGCAGCCACAATGCGCAGCCGCAGGTCCTCACTGAGCTCCTTTGTCTTAGCCATGACTGTCCACAAACCAACTGCAGAGAGCTGCTGTTTTTCACCTGTTGAGTTGATTAAAACAGCTGTCCCCAATTAATCAGGGTAATTAGGATGCTTTAGAACAGCTTGGACTATTTGGAATGGTATAGAACTTTTGATTTTCCAACAGACTGTGACAGTTTGTGATGGGTATGAATAATTTTGGACTGGACACTTTTATCTTAAATGTAAATAAAAGCTGAGAAATGTTTTTTTTCCCCCCACAATAATGCCTCTTGTACATTGTCTTATTATCTTTTGGGAGACACCTATGTCATTTCCCGTCAAAAAATTACTTGCTGGTTGAATAAAAGTAACTTTAAGTCAAAATTTGCCTGGGGTATGAATAATTATGGGCAGCACTGTACATGTACAAACATAGGTAAAGAGCACATTTAAGAAAATGGCTGAAGCCTAAAATGCTAACGTGGATGAACATGTGAAAGCCAACCTGCTGACCATTGCTGGAAACAACAGTCTATGTAGCTGTGGTACAAGGTGAGTCCATATTCTTACCAAAGATACTGCCACATAAGAGAATGGAAAATTATGTATTTTCTCACAGCTCAGACAGTAAAATGAGGCTTCTTCTTCTTCTTCTTCCCAGAATGCCTCTGTCCTTCAGCGAGGGACAAAATACTGACAGGCAAGTCAGCCACTCGATAGAGGTCAATGTATGCACACAGAATGAGCTACGAACAGCAATGATGCTGGAGGCATGACGGGTAATATTATTTGGATACTGTATGGAGGTTTGATTTCAGTATTGTACATTGGTATTATTTCGGTGTTGAATGACAGTATTGCAAGATCATTGAATTTAACAGTGATTTGGCAGTGTATAACTTTATTGGGATATGAATTATTTCAGAAAAATCGTCATCATATCTGATTCCTATTTGCCTGAGAGTTGAAGATTAAAATAGTTGCAGAAAATGTTATAAAATGAAAAATAACATTACTCAACTCTCCGGTTTTTGTATGAATGATGAGGTGCTATAGCGGTAAGTGACCGGCGCAGCCAACTATTTTAACTGGCACATAAATGTATTATTTATTTATTTTTATTTTATCCAAATACTTGCAAGTTTGGACAGTCCCTTATCCCTTTTACTGTTTTGCGGTGTGATTTTAACACTGATTGGCAGTTTAATTTGGATATTGAATGGGGACGCTGTGCAGGAAATGTATGACAGTGTTAGGTAGGCACTATATGGTAGGATTATTGGGCGTCATTATTTAGTCATTGCATGGTTTGGGTATACATATTTATAATAAAAGTTTTAGATGCATTTTTTTATTTTTTATGAGAACAAGTTTCTAAGAATAACACATGGTGGCCCTGGGCAGCAATTAAAATAGAGCCTCTTGCTGAATGTTATCCGTAGAACTGATCTTGACTATTATTTAACATTAAGATCTGTATTCTACCATCTAAGTCCTCATTATTGGCTTACATTCATTAAAAATCAAAGCTTTTATTTTTCACCTGTATCACTCTGTGGATACTCTTAGAAACGTAGAAATGTACAGGTTTTATCCATGTAAAGTTTATGAAATTGAAGTGTTTAAGTAATTCTCTATAATCCATCCAATATGGGAGGTTGAGTTCAATTATATAATTCAGGATGTGGTGAAGGATACATCGGATATATATAGCTATATATTATTACCCAGAATTCCCTTGTATAACAACTGTATAATATTACATAAGATACATGAAGACATTTTCTGGGCACGTAGAGTAACTGCTGAGAGAGCTACGCCCATAACAATTTACTCCTTATGACATTTCGAACGTGTGTTGTGTCTCTTGACGGTTGTTCCTTCGGTTTTGCATAGCTTTACTTTCTGGTATTTTTGTAACCCAGTCACGAAAACATAGATATGGGAACTGCCAGATGAGTTCAGTGCAGGCGTCTACCGGTTAACCTGTGAAACATTACTAGGCAAAACAACAGTATATCAACTGCACATTCAAATGAGAACAATATGTATTTCAGCACAAAAAATAATGGTTAGGAAGGGGCTGTTGAGTCAAAGTGCAAATATGGGAGTGGATCCTGTTGTAAATTATATTTTTATCTTGTGGGTGGTAAGGAAAAGTCATATTAAAAGCTTAAAAATGAAATTTACAGTTTTTTGCCAAAACTTTAGATTCTGGGACAACTATTTACTAAGGAAGAAGGACTCAATGGCAAAATCCTATTCAGAGTCACAGATGGGGTCATTGTGGGATTCGCACATGCGATCTTCTGATCGCTGCCTTGCACTATAGACTACAATAAAATACTTTTGAAGTGTATAGGATTGTTAAAGGTTGCCTGTCAAGACCTAGCTTAATGGGAAGTTTACTATGGCAGGCATGGGAGCCTTGATAAACCACCAGGCTGTCATAGCAATGAATTTTGCAGCTTGGGGATCCTCTCCTCAGGCCACTGCCAAACTACTATGTCATATACTAACATGGACTTTGTAGTCCTGTGGATCTTAGGACTAGAGAGAGCCAATCGATTTTAAAACTATTGGATTCAAATCAAATTTAAAAAAAATTGGAGGTGGACCTGATTCTGAACTGCTAGTGATTTGGGAGAATTTGGGAGAAAGAAGAAAAGAGAGAAAATAAATAAAAAGTAATAGACAAAAGAAAAAAGTATCTTAGAAGCCTTCAGCATGTCATACACAGTTTTTCAGGGCAATTGGAACACTTTTGGCTTGAGCAGAATCAATATAGGCCTGAATCAATTTGTTGGACCAATTTGCCCCAAAAAGCCTAAACAAAGTCCCTCATCTCTACTTAGGACCAAAGGAGTAGCACAATGTTACTCAACTACCAGGGGTATACCAAGCCCTTATGATTCCTGTGGCAAAAGTAAAAAGGTGCCCACACTCCTTGTCACCATCTCACCTTGCAGACTTTCACTGGAGAAAATGTTAGAAGTTGAGTCCAATCAGTGAATCGATTTAAATAAATCCTATATACAAGCTATGTTCTATGGAAGTAAATAGGTTAAAAGGGTTTTCCAGGTCTTTAATCCTAAGGATAGGTCATCAATTTCAGATCCATGGGGACTGACTCCAAACACGATGACCGTTCAACTGATTGTAGAGCAGACACCACACTGGAACCAGACACTGAAATATGCTCTGGAACTGTGCATGGATGTGCCTGGTTACTGCAGCTCAGTCCGAACAAGTGAATGGGAAGAGAGCTGCAGTAACCAGAAACAGTGTCTACATAGCATATGGCACTGTGTCTGTTTCTAGTGCATTGTGGGCTCTTCAATCAGCTCAACAGTTGGGGATGCTGTGCGTCAGTCTCATGTCAATCTTATACAGGTAAGTCATTAATAGAACATTTTTAGAAAACCCTTTTAATAGACATGTTTCTGAGTTAACTTATTTCTAGTGGTTTATTCACCACCTCTAGGGAGCACAACTAGTATGCTGAGGTACATGCAATACCCCAAATAGGGTATCTGCAATAGCTTATCATGTATTGAAATGTCATGTTATGTATCTGCTGTAAGCTTCAGGAATGATAAGGAATGATTGCATAAGGGATAGAACTTTTCATTCCATTCCTCCCCTCTCAGGGGGAGTGGGCTGGTCCTGCATCCTGCCAAGAGGGGGAGCTCTAGGGAGTTTTATGGAGTGTTAGCTGAGCAAGCCTGGACTGAAGATCTGTCACAGAAGGTGTACAGGAAACTAGAAGACACAAAATGAAGATCCGACTGACTGGATCCAAAAATAAGGAACAAAAGGGAGAGCCCTGCATCAGACCTGGCTCTCTCCCTAACTGCTCAGCCTATGCGAAAACCCCAATGATAGATGATCGCATATCCTCGTACCTCGACTGTATAACACCTGAACACCCTATAATAGTGAGGGGACACGACCACCGGCTCCCTAAACTTGATACGGAGGGAGTCAGGGTCACCTGGGATCCAGCAAACAGGAAAACACAAATGAACGAACAAAACTTATCTGTAGAAGACTCAGAAGTAGGATCAGCATGCACACACTCCAGGAAGTAATATAAACCGCAAAGTGATGCAGTATGGGGAGGGATTTAAAGGGATGCAATCAGTGCAACTACATGACAGCTGAGAAAGGCTAACGAGATGAGAAAATGAAAGCAAAACAAAAGGAACCTCAAGGAGGAGGTTCTGAACGACGTCTGTCAGAGCTTCTCAGATGTCTGGTGGTGACAGTACCCCTCCTTCTACGAGTGGACTCCGGACACTCAGAGCCCACCTTCTCAGGATGGGACCTATGGAAAGCCCTGATGAGACGAGTGGCCTTAATGTCCGTCACTGGGACCCACATCCTCTCCTCAGGACCATAACCCTCCCAATGAACGAGGTACTGGAGAGAACCGAGGACAACACGAGAATCCACAATCCTAGAGACCTGAAATTCAAGATTACCATCAACCACAATCGGAGGAGGAGGCAAAGACGAGGGTACAATGGGTTGGACATAAGGTTTTAATA
Organism: Bufo gargarizans; assembly: GCF_014858855.1. Classification (NCBI taxonomy): domain Eukaryota; kingdom Metazoa; phylum Chordata; class Amphibia; order Anura; family Bufonidae; genus Bufo; species Bufo gargarizans. The sequence continues at coordinate 582,947,322 of NC_058082.1, forward strand.
AGGACTTATGAAAAACATTATGGATCTTCCAAGTCTGAGGAAGATCAAGACGGTAGGCAACAGGATTGATGACGGACAAGATTTTGTAAGGCCCAATAAACTTAGGACCCAACTTCCAGGAGGGAACCTTCAATTTGATATTCTTAGTAGACAACCACACCAGATCACCAACATTCAGGTCCGGACCAGGCACACGTCTCTTATCCGCCACACGCTTATATCTCTCACTCATGCTCTTTAGATTATCCTGAATCTTTTGCCAAATAGATGACAAAGACAAGGAGAATCTGTCCTCATCAGGTAAACCAGAAGACCCCTCTCCAGAGAATGTCCCAAACTGCGGATGAAACCCATATGCACCAAAAAATGGTGACTTATCAGTGGACTCCTGACGACGGTTATTTAAAGCAAACTCAGCAAGGGACAAAAAAGAACACCAATCCTCCTGATTCTCCGCCACAAAACAGCGCAGATATGTCTCCAGATTCTGATTGACGCGCTCTGTCTGACCATTCGACTGCAAGTGGAAAGCAGAAGAGAATGACAACAGAACCCCCAAGCGAGAACAGAAAGCCTTCCAGAATCTGGAAACAAACTGTGTGCCCCTATCAGAGGCTATGTCTGAAGGAATACCATGCAATTTGACAATGTGATCAATAAATGCCTGCGCCAGCGTCTTAGCATTGGGCAAACCAGGAAAAGGAATGAAATGCACCATTTTGCTTAAACGGTCCACCACCACCAGAATCACAGTCTTCCCTGAGGAACGAGGCAGGTCCGTAATGAAGTCCATGGACAGATCTGTCCAAGGACGGGAAGGAATGGGTAACGGAAGGAGAGGACCTGATGGCCGTGAATGAGGGACTTTGGCACGAGCGCAGGTCTCGCAGGCTGCCACAAAACCCTCAACCGACTTACGAAGCGCCGGCCACCAGAATCTCCGAGCGATGAGATCCACTGTGGCTCTTGCCCCCGGGTGCCCAGCAAGGACAGTATCGTGGTGTTCCTTAAAAATCTTGTGTCTTAAAGCGAGAGGCACAAACAACCTTCCAGGAGGACAAAGATCAGGAGCCTCTGACTGGGCTACCTGAACGTCTGCCTCCAATTCAGGATAAAGAGCAGAGACCATCACACCTTCAGCCAAAATGGGACCCGGGTCTTCAAAATTCCCACCTCCTGGAAAACAACGTGACAGGGCATCCGCCTTCACATTCTTAACCCCAGGGCGGAACGTGACAACAAAATTAAACCTTGAAAAGAACAAAGACCATCTGGCCTGTCTCGGGTTCAGACGCTTGGCTGACTCCAAGTAGGCCAGATTCTTATGGTCAGTAAACACGGTAATAGGGTGTCTGGCTCCCTCTAGCCAATGGCGCCATTCCTCAAAAGCCAACTTGATGGCCAACAACTCCCTATCTCCCACATCGTAATTTCTCTCTGCGGAGGAGAGTTTCTTCGAGAAAAAGGCACACAGTCGCCATTTGGCAGGAGAGGGACCCTGAGACAAGACCGCACCCACACCCACCTCAGAAGCATCAACCTCAACTATGAAGGGTAGATAAATATCAGGTTGTACCAAGATGGGGGCGGAAGCAAAACTCTCCTTGATATTAGAAAAGGCCTTACGCGCCTCTACCGACCAGGAGGAAAAATCTACCCCCTTTCTAGTCATATCAGTGAGTGGTTTCACAACAGAGGAATAATTCAAAATAAACTTCCTGTAATAATTGGCAAAACCCAAAAATCGCATCAGCGCCTTCTGATTCTCAGGAAGCTCCCACTCAAGCACAGCGCGGACCTTCTTGGGGTCCATGCGAAAACCAGAAGCGGAGGAAAGAAACCCCAGAAATTGAATTTCTGGAACCGCAAACACACATTTTTCCAGTTTAGCGTACAATTTATTCTCCCGCAGGATGAGCAAGACCTGACGTAAGTGTTCCTTATGAGTTTTGAAATCAGGAGAAAAAATCAAAATGTCATCTAGATACACTAATACAAATTTCCCCATTAAAGGATAAAAAAATGCTGTTCACAAAATGCTGAAAGACGGCTGGAGCATTCATCAAACCAAAAGGCATAACCAAATTCTCAAAATGGCCCTCAGGGGTATTGAAGGCCGTCTTCCATTCATCTCCTTCTCTGACCCTGACCAGGTTGTATGCCCATCTTAGATCCAACTTGGAAAAAACTTTAGCCCCAACAATCTGGTTAAACAGGTCCGGGATCAGAGGAAGCGGATAAGGGTCGCGAATTGTGATACTGTTCAGCTCCCTGAAATCCAGACATGGTCTTAAAGAACCATCTTTTTTCTTAACAAAGAAAAAAACAGCAGCAACAGGTGACTTCGAGGGTCGTATGTGTCCCCTTCTCAGACTCTCAGAGATATAAGCACGCATAGCGACCCTTTCAGGTTGGGAGAGATTGTATAAACGAGATTTAGGCAGCTTGGCGCCTTGGGTGAGATTAATAGGGCAATCGTACTCCCTGTGCGGGGGCAAGTCCTGAACACCACTCTCAGAGAACACATCCGAAAATTCAGAGAGAAAAGATGGTACAGTCTTAGTAGAAACCTCAGAAACAGATGTCGTGAGGCAATTCTCTCTGCAAAAGTCACTCCAACCATTTATTTGCCTCGCTTGCCAATCAATGGTGGGGTTATGTTTAGTGAGCCAGGGTAACCCCAACACTAGAGGAGTAGGCAACCCGCTTAGGACGAAACATGACACATCCTCAACATGAGTATCACTCACAATCAAACGGATATTGTGAACTATGCCCTTTAACGATTTCTGAGAAAGTGGAACGGAATCAATAGCAAAAACAGGTATATCCTTTTCCAAAGTGCATACCTGGAAACCATGAGTTATAGCAAATTGACTATCAATGAGATTGACAGCTGCTCCACTATCTACAAAAATCTCACAAAAAATGTTCTTGCTCTCTAGCGCCACCCTGGCAGGTAGGACAAAACGGGAACTACAAGCAAACGGAAAACCTTCAATTTCCGCATCAACCTTGCCAAAAGTTACAGATGGAATGTTTTTAGAGGATTTTTTTCTTTTGTTTCTTTATTACTCTCAAAAAACTGCCTGAATCTCCTAGAGGGACAAACATTTGCCAAATGATTTATACCTCCACAACAGAAACAAACCTTCCTATGAGAGCTGAATCCTCTATTGTCAGAGGCAAGCAAACTCAGCTGCATGGGCCCCTGCTCAGAAGGGATTGAGAGCGACTGAGACCCCTGTGCCCTGAATGAGACTGCCGCACTGTCCTTGGACTGAGTATGACAGGAAGGAGTGATCTCTCCTCTCTCTCTAAGACGCCTGTCAATACGAACGGCCCGAGACATGGCAGAGTCCAAGGAGGTAGGTCTCTCATGAAAGGCAAATGCATCTTTCAATCCCTCTGAAAGACCATGGCAAAATTGACTTCGGAGTGCAGCATCATTCCAACCAGTATCAGCTGCCCATCTCCGAAATTCTGAGCAGTATATCTCTGCGGATTGTTTACCCTGACATAAAAGACGTAGTCTAGACTCAGCCAGAGCAATACGATCCGGATCATCATATATCTGACCCAGGGCTAAAAATAATTCATCCACTGAACGGAGGGGCCGTGCCCCCACCGGCAGCGAAAAGGCCCAGGACTGAGCGTTATCCCTGAGCAGCGAGATGATGATCCCCACCCTCCGTTCCTCATCACCAGAGGAATGGGGAAGTAGGCGAAAATGGAGTTTGCAAGCCTCTCTAAAACGAACAAAATTCTCACTACCCCCGGAGAACGTATCCGGGAGCGAGATCTTAGGCTCAGAACAAACTCCATGAACGCAAGCTGAACCGGTCACTTGAAACTGAGAAAGAGTCTTACGGAGATCTGCTACCTCCAATGAAAGACCCTGCATGCGTTCAGTCAAAAGTGAAACCGGATCCATGCTTGAGACGGTTTTGGCGGTTTATAATGTCACGGAAGGTGTACAGGAAACTAGAAGACACAAAATGAAGATCCGACTGACTGGATCCAAAACTAAGGAACAAAAGGGAGAGCCCTGCATCAGACCTGGCTCTCTCCCTAACTGCTCAGCCTATGCGAAAATCCCAATGGTAGATGATCGCATATCCTCGTACCTCGACTGTATAACACCTGAACACCCTATAATAGTGAGGGGACACGACCACCGGCTCCCTACACTTGATACGGAGGGAGTCAGGGTCACCTGGGATCCAGCAAACAGGAAAACACAAATGAACGAACAAAACTTATCTGTAGAAGACTCAGAAGTAGGATCAGCATGCACACACTCCAGGAAGTAATATAAACCGCAAAGTGATGCAGTATGGGGAGGGATTTAAAGGGATGCAATCAGTGCAACTACATGACAGCTGAGAGAGGCTAACGAGATGAGAAAATGAAAGCAAAACAAAAGGAACCTCAAGGAGGAGGTTCTGAAGGACGTCTGTCAGAGCTTCTTAGATGTCTGGTGGTGACAAGATCTATGGGAAAACAGCTCATCTGTGAGGACCACTACTCCAGGGAAACTACAGGGTCCCAGGCCACAAAAATATCTACAAGCTACAGTGTACTAAGTCAGCAATACAGGCTCTGCTGCAGGCGAGGGGATAACAAGTTAAGACACCCATCACCACAGTTCAGGACAGGCACACAGCCTGAGGAAGTATACCATGACACAGCATCTCATCGGGGCTACTGTCGCTCCCATCCTCTGCACCAGCTCCTCAGGGGCTTATTGCATAAACAGATTACCAGAGATAGGCGTATTGTCAATAACTAATAAAGGACAGTCAGCTGCAGGTACATAGTCACAAACACTCATAGGGAAAGTCACGGACCTGCTTTTTCAAAGTTATTTCAGGGTGATACCAAGGAGTAGGGTGCAGACGTTTTTAAAACATGCCATCCCATATACCCAGGTCATGCCCCCCAAACACCAGTAATCTACTGTGTTTTCAATCACAGTTAGTGTATATTTCTTCTTCCTTACACTCCCAAAAAAGCACATCCCAAATTCAGACCCCAAAGTCTGTTTAGTCCTAAGCTCCAAACTAAATTCAAAACAAAGTGAATAAATGAATGTATGAAGGCACACTCTCAATTGGTGTTGCGCGGAATAAAAGTAGATGTAAACCCTGTAAATGAATATATAGGGGCCATGTATTGCAAAAAGATAAAACTTTTATTTAACAATATTATTACTAAAATACCCTTTGGTCAAAATTAAATAAAACAGAATTAAAAATATGCAATTAAGATATGGAGGACCCTCCTTTGAATTGTGTGCAGCATGTGTGCATACACTAGATGCTGGACCTTAGATGCTAAGTACAAGCTAAATGCATAAAGTGCCTAGTGCCGGCTGATTACACAAAAGTGCTAGATGCAAGCTGAGTACACAAGGATATATTGCACACTGGGTACACAGGAGGTGATGATTCAATATTGCGTGTATTAATACATCAAATACTGGATATAATCTGAATGCATAAAGTGCCAGGTGCTTGCTGAATACATAAAAAGTGCTCAGTACATAAAGGTATATTGCACGCTGAGTCCACAGCAGGTAATGCTTGCATATATTAATACATCAAATGCTGGATATGAGCTGAGTGCAGAAGGTGCCAGGTGCTTGCTGAATACATAAAAGTGCTGAGTGCAAGCTGGATACTAGCTGAATACACAAAAGTTGAGTGCACGCTGAGTACACAAAAAAATTGTTGTTTCAATATTTGATCGTTAAGATTTGATGAACGCTGAATGTTCCAAAGTAAAAGGCACCAGGACCCGCTAAAGTTAGTATTTTAGTGCTTGGTCCCTGAGTCACTCACGTACCGCCCCGCCTCTGAGGTGCAATTGACCACGTGGGACGCCGCGTAGGTCCTTGCAGGGCAAAGAAACAATAGACGATCCGGACGATTGAAGCGGCGTGGAGTGGTAAAGTACTGAACCTCCAATTGTGATACAACATAATGTTTTAAGTATCAATGATCGCAAAAATCCCTGTATACTCCTACAGCAAGAACATTTGAAAGAAACAGCCTGACACACACAGTAAGTGAGTACTGAACTACTTACTCAGGGACCACTTTTGTGTAATCAGCCGGCACTAGGCACTTTATGCATTTAGCTTGTACTTAGCATCTAAGGTCCAGCATCTAGTGCATGCACACACAATCAAAGGAGGGTCCTCCATATCTTAATTGCATATTTTTTATTGTATTTTATTTCATTTTGACCAAAGGGTATTTTAGTAATAATATTGTTAAATAAAAGTTTTATCTTTTTGCAATACATTGCACCTATATATTCATTTACAATTGGTTTACAGCTACATTTATTCCGCACAACACCAATTGAGAGTGTGCCTTCATACATTCATTTATTCACTTTCATTCAAAAACGGCTTCTGGGTGTGCCAATCATAGAGCACCTCTATCCACATTACAAAACTGGTGAGCCACTGTATAATAATTTTCTTGAAAAATTCAAACCAAGAATAAAATCAGATCCTCAGACTAGTATATATAGAGTCACCAAAATGCAGACCCAGAACTCAAAATATATACAGATACCAGAAAAAAGACGTACCTCTGAGCTTAAAATACAGCCCCCAAACTAAATAGAGCCCCCAGTATTGAAAAATAAGTAGAGACACCGAAATACAGACCACAATATTCTGGAAATACAGATCACAGACCACAAAATAAATACAGACTCCTTGCCAGACCCCCAAATAAATAGTGACCCGGGACCCAAAAAGATGTTGAGTCACCAATAGTGTCGAGAGCGAATATTCGAATCGCAAATTTTAATCGCGAATATTGCCACTTCGAGAATTCGCGAATATTTAGAATACAGTGCTATATATTCGTATTTGCGAATAGTGTTGAATATTCTAATCGCGAATATATTACATTGTCGATTTTCGCAATCAAGTATTATAATACTCGGCCAAATATTTGTGAACTATTGCAAATTCGAATATTGCCTATCCCGCTCATCACTAGTCACCAAAATACAGATTCTAGAATAAAGACATAACCATGAACTAAAAATAAATTCAGGCCCCCAACCATACACCCTAAAAATATAGACAATACCCAGAATGAATACAGACCCCAAACCATTTCCCAAACACTTACACACAGACCGATAACAACCTCTCCCATTCTTTGCATTTCAATACTCCTGTGACTTCAGGACTCGAACAGGTTTGGTCATGGGACTTTATCTGCCTCAGTCTTTCGACAGTTCCCTCATACATCTAAGACTTAGGGATCACTGCATATAAGATGACAGCAAAAATCACAACAAACCCACATTGTGCAATAACTCCTAAAGACACCAGTGTGTGGCAAGCTGTGCAAGGATAGGTTTTAAAATGCCCTGCCTGAGGTCCTGTTAATGTGCTGCCTGAGGTGATACATGCCTCATGGATGGTGCAGCCATGACAATATTACTCAAGAATACTATTGCATTGCCAAAAGCAGGTTTATATAATTGGAGGACAAGTAAGCTAGGGTCCCATAGCATCATAATCTCAGGTTTACTTCGATATGACCGAAGTGTTTATCCTTGGAAGTAAGCAACCTTGTGACCAATGCAAATGACCCATTATGGTTTCCCTGTGTTGCCACGGATCCGTAGCCTGAAAGTAAGACTATAGAAAAAAATCCCAAAACTTCATAAAAATAATTCGGATGGAGCCAATTTCTTTACAGTAAATTTCCCATTTGCTCTCTAAAAATTGTAACATAAAAATTCATGAGTCTCCATATTTTCATATTACTGTTCCTATTTAACGTCGAATGATATGCAAATATATGCAGCGCGCCAGAAAAAACGGTGTAAAAGTGATTTCGCTGTTTCCGCTAGTTACTTTACAGTCTCAGGATCTTATGATAGAAAACTGTAGATTGTATCTTACATAAACGTTTTAGGTTCGCTATTTCAATATTCTCCAGGAGAAGCATGGCAGAATATTTCATCATCTTCTCGCTGCCAGTGTGTTTGGATTTAAATGTGCTTGTCCAGCATGTGGTGTTCTCCACACAAGGTGAAACATTTCACATCTACGCCCAGCCACCTAGAATCCTCCTAGAGGAATCCTATTTTTTTCCATAACTCGGATGCATGTGAGTCTACCGGAATGAGCATTTGGCAGGTCATTACAAAGCTCTGTGGTGGACACCAAGTACCATCAACAATTTTATGTGGAACTAAAATAAAGTAATCTTGACTGGAAACACTATTTTCCATAGTTTGCCTTCAAAAGGAATAACCATGATACAGAACAGCACCTTGACATTTAGCAAGATGGTATAAATCAAAATCTAAATTTAGAGGAGGGAGGGGGCAATATTCATATTTCGGGTCTGAATTTAATGTCATAAGATTTTGTGAATATCCAAATTCCTTAACTTGATAGTCATTCCAACTTATTGAGAGGACCTCAAATGTGGCCCTTGTTATGGTGATAGGGCGCTATCAAAGCTGGTACAAAGTTGGGGGTCAGTTTAAAAACCCTTCATGGCGTAAAGATAATACAAAGACTGCAGAGAGTGACAGATCAAAGAAAAATGCCCACAAGTGCCGGATAGGGGAACATATGGAAAAAAAAGTATTATGAGGTGCATACTCGGATGTCAGAATAAGCTGAGGGGTCCTAGAGCCAACCAGCTAGTTGGTAGACTTGGGCAGTCAATCGGGGAAGAGGGGACCACAGGCAACCAGCTGCAGATGTTCACAAATGCAGTTTCTGCAGATTTTACTGGTTAAACGGAGGCAACTCATGACCATGGGTACCATGGTGTTTATGTGTACTGGGCTTTCATTACACCCCTCTATTCATCTGGCCTGCTTAGGTAGTTCTTTTGCTCTTTTAAGTCTCTCTCTGGCTGGTACCTTTATCCAGGGGTGGCTAAATTGTCAGCTCTGTCTATTAGCTCCACTCCCTGCACTGTTTGGGCACAGACTAAATACATCTGTTTATGGAATGTTCTAGCTCCTCCTCTCTAATGGAGGGGAAATAGCTCCACCTAGTGGTTGGTAGATGCAGCCTGTTATCTCAAATCAGTACATAAAGAAACACACGGCAAATAACAGTTTTGGTCTTTAGCAGCCTCAGTGTAGGAAATGTGCTGCAAACCTAATTTTGCAGTGAAGCACGCACTGTATGTGTCTCTCTTTCGCTTTGTATTTCTCTCAATGGCTTCAGTGGCAGCGTTCCACCTCCCTCAGTCCAGACCCTTCACTCAGAGAAAGATCCTTCTCTCCATTACTCAGCTATATGCAATATCTTGTGTGCTAACATGCCTTTACAGTGCCCAGAACAAACTAGCAAGAAGGCAAAAGCAGAGCATGGTTGCAGAAGTGTGATCAGTGGGAGTCTCTAGAACAGACATCCTCAAACTGCGGCCCTCCAGCTGTTGTAAAACTACAACTCCCACAATGCCCTGCTGTAGGCTGATACCTGTAGGCTGTTCAGGCATGCTGGGAGTTGTAGTTTTGCAACAGCTGGAGGGCCGCAGTTTGAGGATGCCTGCTCTAGAAAGAAATGATCCAATTAACTATCCTTGCACATCTGCATGTGCTTTGTTGACTTGGATGGAGGTTAGATAAGTACCTGATTGACTAAAGAGGGGCTGTCACCTCTCCTGACTGCTGGCAATTCATTCATAAACTCCTACGTAGTAGGAATAAAAGAGGAATGGTACTACATAGAGTGATATGAAAAGATGCTTTAGAATTGTAAATTTATAAAGAATTCAAGTAGTTAATAAAACGGCTATGTCAGAAGAGGTGACAACTCTTCTTTACCGGAAGGAAAACAAAATTTCATTCTTTTTATGCATTACCGAAGATAAGAGATTTTGCTCTCATGACAAATATGCCCCAATGACCTGGAGAGGGTAGATACCTCTTTACCTGTGTGTCATTATATATACAGCATTTCAGCTCAGTGGACCAGTAGGCTATCAGGATTGTCTTTAATATTGATTGGACCCTGGGCAAGAATTTACTTGGCCCCCTGGATCCCGCCTTCCCACACCCTAGTATGCAATCACGCCCTCCACATTGTTCAACACTGGACTAGGAAGCACCTCTAGTGGCCATCTGATGAGTGGCCGTCTGATGAGTGGCCACTAGAGGTGTTCCTTGGCAGTAATGTAAGGTGCTATGGTCACCAGAACTATTACAATTAGCTGTTGTGGTTCTGGTGACTATAGTGTCCCTTAATATAGAAGAAAAATACTAATCAGCACAAAGTATAAAATAAAATGACTATAATTTTTCTATTTTTTTTTTTAAAAAAGCACAACTTCTGACACAAATATAAAGTATTTTGCATATTACTTTTTTTTTTTTTACAATGTGCAGATAGTACTGTACTACCCCCCCCCCCCCCTTCTCCCCCGGGATGAAGCAGGAGTAGTGTGTCAGGGCAGTGCCATACATTTTTTTGTTCCGCTCTGTACTAAGTTTCCGGCTGCGGCGGGCTTCAGTTAGGTGGCGCGCAAATTGCAATCCTGATACCCTCCCAGTCCCAGCTGTGAACCTGCGAGACCTCGAGTCTCGCGACGACAAGATAAGGTATAGAATTCAGTGCAGCCGCACTTCAAATACAAGAAGGGCCCGGCCGCCACACTTAAAAACACTTGTGGGGCTGCGGGCACACCCTCTGCGACCGCAATTGTTACGCCACTGGAGTGGTCAGTGGGGCTCAAGAGGCAGCTGCCTTGGGCCCCCAGGAGCAACTGGGCCCGGGGCAGCTGCCCCTTTTGCCCCACGTTATAGACAGCACTGTAGGCAATACCACCCCAGTCAGTTCATGCATTATCCATCTTTACTTCTCATTTATGATCCATCTGCAGACTAATTATAATCCAGCCTGTACTCGCCATAATATCTCTGGGAACAGACCCGAGCTGAGCTGTCACAACTTTACCAGTACTCGTCAGTTGTTAATTATAATAATTTTAATATGAAGCACCTGCTGCACCTGCACGGCTTTGATATGATTTGTTTTTTTGGCAGGAATTTCAACTCAAAATTCTTTTTCGTTGTATCAACAAACCAATTAGACAAGTTTTTAATATGCACTAACTGTGCAGTAAGTCATTTATTCTTTTCATAATTTATATTTTTATTAGTCATATAAAGAATATACAGACCATGAAATAATGCCATGTAAAACAAAGGATAGGCCTGGCAGGCCTGCAAAGTGTTCCATTATCATCACACTGATACCATAAAAATAAAGATATATTCGGTCTGGAAGAGTACTAAAACGTCCATTTAAACAATAAACAGTAAATTGGACATGGAAGTCTTAGAGCAATAAAACTTGTGGGCACCAGGATGCCACTTAAGCTGTGTGAGGGAGTGGGGGGAGATGAGAGCGTGAGTTGGTGCTATCACAATGAAAGTATCTATATTTCTGCCAAGGTCGTCAAATAGAGGAGAAAACGTGTCTAGAGCGGAGCTCCCAGTGGGACAATTCCTCAAATCTATACAACTGGTCTACCTTGGTAACCCAATGGTCCAGGGTTGGGGATTCTTCAGAATGGCAATATAGTGGGATCAGCAAGCAGGCTGCTGTTATTAGGAGAGAGAAAAGTGTTCCCAAGTAATTCCGCTTCCCTGGAAGACCAAGGCTTAAAAGGGCCATATCAGGTGAGCAAGGATAGGACGTGCGGCATATCTTGTTACTTTCTGCAAAGATTGTTTTCCACCAGTCTATTATTTTACTAAAGGTCCACCATATGTGGAAAAAGGATCCCTTATGGGAGTGGCATTTTCAACACAGATCTGGTACATTGGGCTATTTTATCTGGGGTCTTATACCACAGAGAAAGCACTTTGTACCCGTTTTCTTATATACGTACACATCTAGATAGTTTGTGAGGAGCAATCAGTAGTTTGCGTATTTCAGTGGGTGAAAATTGCCTGCCTAGGTCCTGTTCCCACAGACCAACCACTGCTGGCTTCACATTAGGGAAATGGTCTTATACAGACGAGAGATCCGTTTAATTAGGTAAGACTCACTGGCTATTAATTTCTCAAACCATCATAGGGAATGAGTGGCTGGTATGTGTTTAGCTAGCAGTAACAGTTTCCGTTTGAGGACCCCAAATGACAATACCGAAGCTTCAGTTAGGGCGAGCCTGCTGAAAAGGACCGGGTCCGTCAAAATACAACCTTTGTCATCAAAGAAGTCAAGAACAGGCGTAGTTAGCAATCTAGTTATAGTGGGTAGCACCATTTTCTTGTAAAAAAAAAAAAAAAAAAAAAAAAAAAAAACATTTTTATTTTCACACCCAAGTATTAAAAATTCTAGGAAAGACCCGTTAAGTGAAGTTCTTGCTACACCCCTTAAAAATTCCTTGGGTGGTGTAGTTTACAAAAATGTGGTCACTTTATGGGGCTTTTCACTGTGGGGTACCTCATGTTCTCTTCAAATGCAACATGGTGCCCAAAGACTATTCCAGCAAAATCTTCCCTCCAAAAACCATATGGCGCTCCGTGCCTTCTGTGTCCTGTCGTGTGCCCAAACAAGTAGTATACAACCACATATGAGGTGTTTCTGCAAACTGCAGAATCAAGCTAATAAATATTGAGGTTTGTTTTGTTGTTAACCCTTGATGTGTTCCAGGAAACAGTTGCTTAAAATGAAAAATCTGAAGAAAAAGTTACATTTTGAAATTTCACCTCTTTTGCTTTTTAACACCTAAAGGGATAACAACATTTCTAAAATCAGTTTTGAATAGCTCGAGGGTGTCGTTTCTAAAATTTGGCTATTTATGGGTTGGTTCTATTATGTAAGCCCCACAAAGTGACTTTAGAACTGAACTGGTCCTTAAAAAAGTTGACTTTCGAAATTTTCTTAAAAATTTCAAAAATTGCTTAAACCCCCAGAAATTACATTACATTACGAAAATGATGCCAACATAAAGTAGATATATGGGGAATGTTAATTAATTAGTATTTATTAGGCATCACTATCTGTCTTAAAAGCAGAAAGATTCAAATTTAGAAAACTGTGAATTTTTTCTAATTTTCATTAACTTTTTGGATTTTTTATAAATAAAGGCAAAACATATTGCCTCAACTTTACCATTAACATGAAGTACAATGTGTCATGAGAAAACAGTCTCTGAATAACTTGGATAAGTAAAAATGTTCCAAAGTTATTACCACATAAAGTGACACATGTCAGATTTGCAAAATTAGGCCTGGTCAGGAAGGGGGTAAATGGCCTGGTCTGGAAGTGGTTAAGGAGGTTTGTAATGTGTGTTTTTCTGTGGCTATAAGTGATTCATTGAGCCTCCATCTTGGAGTTTTACCTGCACTAGAAGCCAGTGCAAGGGAACAATAGACAGGGGAGTGATCCAATAAGGTCATACTACCAAGCCGTGAAGCAGAGCACAGTTGAAGGTGTTCTTTGGAAATAAAGAGATAATCAATCCTGCTGTAGGAGTTGCCGGCTGCAGAATAAAAGGTGTAGTCAATTATTGTAGGGTTTAGGCATCCTACAGAGAAATTTAGACTAACACATTCATATTCATAGTCACAGGTGCATATCCATAAAGCAAATATGGTTGCTAAAAAAATAATGGCTGCACACATACAAACAATAAAGCTGAGAAATGGGGATCATTCTAAATTAAAGTGGTATTATGCCTACTATAAATGAAAAAATGGAAGCTCTTTGCGCACATTTTGATCAAACTTGTGTCGGGCCCATCTACCAGGCGTCAAGTTGGATTCTGCAGACGGGTCCCTAACACTAATATACCGCCTCTCTTGGACTTATCTAAGTCTACATTTTCAGGGCAGTGTAGGAACCAGCTACATTTGTACCTTGCTCAGAAGCCCCAGGCAGATGGGCGTTGATCAGTCAAAAGAGGCGCTACCCTCAATATATACTACAGAAAATGTTATTGTCTGTATGTGTAAAGTTGTGCAGCCATTATTTTTTTTTATCAAGGGTTAAGGCATCGCCACACATCTATCAAACCCATCTCCGCTAGTTTGGATTTAAGTGTTCTTAGAGCTCTATAAGACACTGCTGAGAGTTTAGAGGATATATCTTGGAGGCGTTGCAGGGCTAAATTGAAATCCTCTCCCAGTATGACCTCCTTCTCTACCTGAGTTGAGCACTGAGAGGACCTCAAGAAGCCAGTTTACTTGGTCAGAGTTAGGGGCATATATGTTGACAAAGGTGTAGGTAATATGACCGATTGTGCCTTTCACCATGATGTAACGTCCTTCTGGGTCTTGGATATGGGTGTTGTAAATAAAAGAGAAACCTTTTTGGAACCCAATGATCAGCCCCTTCGAGGCAGTCCCATCCACACTGCAGTGATACCAGAGTGGGTAATTGGAAAAGGTCAGGTTAGGAAATTTATTTAACCTAAAATGGTTTTCTTGCAGGAATATAACTGAACACCGTTCTTTTTTCAGGAGAACCTCTTGGGGTCAGTGGACCAAGTGGACACTTTTTCCCATGGAATGGACCTTGGGAAATCTAGAAGCGATGAGAGATCTTCGACAGTATCCCAGCTCTCGATATCCAAGGGCGAGATGTCCATATAAGTATAGGCCTCCTGCAGGTCTGAAAAAGGAGAAATCACCATGCGGCAACCCGAGAACAAGAAAGTAAGGCCAAATGGAAATGTCCATGTATATGGGATCTTCTTCACTCGTAGTAGATCTGTCAGAGGTTTAAGTGCATGTCTCTTTTGTAATGTGGTGGGAGAGAGATCTTGAAAAATAGCAATGGGGGTGTCTTCCAGGCAGACTGAGGTAGCTGTTTTAGCTGCATTGAGGACCATTTCTTTGTCTTGAAATTTAAGAAACGGCATATAATGTCCATTGGGGGATCAGTGTCCTTGGGACGAGGCCGCAGGGCTCGGCGAGCTCTTTCAATGGTTATGGCTGCGCTTTTTTCAGTTCCCAATAAAGATGCAGTGATCTTATAATATAGCAGCCTGGATGTCCTCGGGCATGATTGACTCTGGGACACCCCTAAAACTGAGATTATTTCTCCTGCTTTGTTTTTCCTAGTTCTCGACATTGGGATACTGCTGCGCTTTGTTCCACCACCGCGGCCTGTGCTGTCTCTAAAGCCTCCACTCTGTGACCCACTGGCTTTAGTTCCTGTGTCAGGTTAGAAAGTTCTTGTTTTAGTGGGCCCAGGGCTTCTTACAAAGCTTGTCTGAAGAAACGCCTTGAGACCGGTATGCTGGGGTGTTCTGAGGTGAGTTTGCCCTCATTTTCTGCGCCTGACAATCCTTCCCCTGGTTCGTCTTGGGTGTCGCATGCCTCCGTCGCCATCTTGGAGTCTCTTGCCGCCGTGGGTGTTTTTTCAAGAATTTTGTCATTCCACCTGTTGCATTTGGTTTTTTACCAAAGCAGTCGTCTCTCCCTGCCTTGCCCCACTGATTTTGACCATTTTAGTGCCATCAAGCTTGCATAAGCAGGATCCAGAGCAGACAAGAGCACGGAGCTCAGTGAAGTGCAGCCATTCAGCTCAGGCGCTGATTCCGCCACCACAGTAAGGCCTCATGCACACAAAAGTATTTTTTCACGGTCCGCAAAACGGGGTTCCGTTGTTCCGTGATCTGTGTCCGTTTTTTCTTCCGTGTGTCTTCCGTGATTTTTGGAGGATCACCAGACATGAAGGAAAGTTAAAAAAAATGTAGTTTTGGTGTCCTCCTGGCCGTGCGGAGCCAAGCGGATCCGTCCTGACTTACAATGCAAGTCAATGGGGACGGATCCGTTTGACGTTGACACAATATGGTGCAATTGCAAACGGATCTGTCCCCCATTGACTTTCAATGTAAAGTCAGGAGTCCCTATCGGAGTTTTCTCCAATCCGATGGTGTTCTTTTTTTACTTGAAGCGTCCCTATCACCATGGGAACGCCTCTATGTTAGAATATACCATCGGATTTGAGTTACATCGTGAAAACTCAGATCCGACAGTATATTCTAACACAGAGGCGTTCCCATAGTGTTGGGGACGCTTCAAGTTAGAATATACTAAGAACTGTGGACATGACTGCCCCCTGCTCCCTGGCAGCATCCGATCTCTTACAGGGGGGTGTGATCCGCACAATTAACCCCTCAGGTGCCGCACCTGGAGGGTTAATTGTGCATATCATAGCCCCCTGTAAGAGATCAGGTGCTGCCAGGCAGCAGGGGGCAGACCCCCCTCCCTCCCCAGTTTTAAATTCATTGGTTGCCAGTGCGGACCCCCTCCCTCCCCTGTATTAAATTCATTGGGGGGGGGGCCACACTGGCCACCAATGAATTTATTACAGGGGAGAGAGGAAGGGGGGGCTGGGGGGGGGGCCGCACTGGCCACCAATGAATTTAATACAGGGGAGGGAGGGAGGGGGGGCCAGGGGGGTTCCGCACTGACCACCAATGAATTTAATACAGGGGAGGGAGGGGGGGCCGTGGGGTGCCGCACTAGCCACTAATTAATTTAATACAGGGGAGGGAGGGAGGGAGAGGGGCCGCACTGGCCACCAATTAATTTAAAACTGGGGAGGGAGAGGGGTTTGCCCCCTGCTGCCTGGCAGCACCTGATCTCTTACAGGGGGCTATGATATGCACAAATAACCCCTCAGGTGCGGCACCTGAGGGGTTAATTGTGTGGATCACAGCCCGCTGAAAGAGATCGGATGCTGCCAGGCAGCAGGGGACAGTCATGTCCACAATTCTTAGTATATTCTAACTTGAAGCGTCCCCATCACTATGGGAACGCCTCTGTGTTAGAATATACTGTCGGATCTGAGTTTTCACGTCGTGAAAACTCAGCTCTGAAAAAGCTGTATGCAGATGGATCTGCGGATCTGTCTGTGCTAAAGTAGCCTACGGACACGGATCACAGACACGGATGGCAATCTTGTGTGTCTCTGTGTTTTTTCACGGACCCATTGACTTGAATGGGTCTGTGAACCTGTCCTATTTTTTGGACGGACAGGAAACACTGATCAGGGACGCAGATGACAAACGGTGCATTTTCTGAGTTTTCAATGGACCCATTGAAAGTCAATGGGTCCGCAGGAAATCACGGAAAACGGAACAACGGACACGAATGCACACAACGGTCGTGTGCATGAGGCCTTAGTAATTTATAAAGTGATCGCCACTAATCAGGCAGCAGAAGCAGTTTTACATGGAAATGCCTTCCAGATTAATAATTATCAGTCACAACTATTGATGACCAAATCTATAAGGATGAGGGAAAATTTGATCCGTCGCAAAGCCAAATTTACTTGTGCTTTATGGTAGCGAATCGATTTTCCTTGAAATGGTGTAAAAAAACTAACAAAATCATACTTACCTTATCCATTTGCTTGCGAGGAGCCAGCCACATCCATCTTGATTAAAGATCTTGCAAAAAATCCTGTGCACGATGACGTTTGATAAACTTGATGACGTCATCACGGACCGTGCAAGATTTCGCACCAGATTTTCCATCAAGGTGGCAGAGGCCAGCCCGTCAAAAGCAAATGGATAACATAAGTATGATGTCATTTTTTATTTTATTTTACACTGTGTTATTACTGTCAGATGCCGCGTTCAGCTATGAACGCAGCATCTGAGGGGTACAATGATGGGGATCAACGCAATCGGCGCTCCCTGTCACTGCACCCTCTACTTACAAAGAAATGTGCTTTGTGATGATTTAATTTGACACGATGCAATTTATATTTTTTTATTCGGCAAAGCAGCCGAATCAAATATTTCTAAGCTTCAGTCATCTCTAGTCACAACAAGTCCCAGATACATCTTTAAAGCATATCTTGGAATATGGATGCACACAGAGCCCCATATGGTGCCATATTATAGGGGTATCCTCTCCTAGATGCATCCATTGAGGCATACAATTTTTCAGCAATTTTAGGACAAAACCTTCTCCTTTTGCAATCAGAGGCATACAAGCATCCCATAGGAATCTATAAGTGCCCTATTACCGTGCTAGACAACAAAGACAATAGGGCCATGTGCATGTACAGCTTCGGCACTATTTAAACAGACCCATTTTGAAAAAATCATACTCGACTGCTCCCCGCTGCTCTGTCCAGGCTCCCTGGTTTTAATTAAAAAAAAGGATAATAAGCATACTGCAAGAGCATTTCATTTATAATTTGGGTCAATGTCTTGAAAAATACTTTATTTTTTTATTATTGCAGTAGATCTTCAGAACATTGATTATTACTTTGGAAGATTTCCGCCGGTCCAATTGCAGCAAGCCCCTGAGGAGCCGGTGCAGAGGATGGGAGTCGTAGTGGCCCTGATGAGATTTTGTGTCACGGTGTACTGACTCAGGCTTTTACTCCCTGGGTTTGTTGCAGTGAAAAGGTGATATGAAGGATCAGGCAGATGTAGAAGAAAAACAAACATCTTTCTTTACTGAGTGCAAAGGATGAGCTACAGTAGATCTAGCTGTTATCTGTACAAGGTGCAATATCTCTATCCCCAGATGATGAGGTATGGGGGCAGGCAAGATGGCAGACAATTGCACTCTAGAATAGTGCTTAGCTCTCTCCCGGTTTTCCTTCACTAACAGCAATAAGCTGGCACTTGAGCTATAAGTGTCCACTTGTGAGATGCAGACTTGTGAGTGTGTCTGTCCTGAACTGTGGTGATGGGTGTTTTAACTTGTTATCTCCTCACCTGCAGCAGAGTCTGTATAGCTGTAGTTCTGATTACTAGTGATGAGCGGCAGGGGCAATATTCGAATTTGCGATAGTTCACAAATATTTGGGCAAATATTCGTCATATATTTACAAATTCGAGATTATTTTCTTGAGTGTGAAAAATCGGCAATGTAATATTTGCGTAATGCGCACAAAATACAGGCGTGGGTCACTGGACTGGAGAAAATGGTTGGCAGAGCAGAACATTACAATTCGCTCATCTCTAGTAGTAATATTGTGACTCGACTTAAAGGGCTTCTGTCACCCCCAAAACACCATATTTTTTGGGGGGCTTGTTAAAATCCTTATTTAACGACTATTCCCTATATAGGGCTCTTACCTTTGTCTGTGGCTTCGTTTCCTTAAAAATCGATCTTTTAAAATATGCAAATCACTTCACTACCAGCAAGTAGGGCGTCTACTTGCTGGTAGCCGCCGCAAAAAAACGCCCCCTCCTCCGGTTGATTGACAGGGCCAGTGAACCCTCTCCTCCTCCGGCTGGCCCTGTCAGCATTTCAAATCCCGCGCCTGTCTTCATTCGGCGCAGGCGCTCTGAGAGAAGGAGGCTTGCATCCTCAGCACTCCCTCAGTGTGCCTGCGCCGATGACGTCTTCTCTTTCGTTGATGTCATTGGTGCAGGCGCACTGAGGGAGTGCTGAGGAGGCGAGCCTCCTTCTCTCAGAGCGCCTGCGCCGAATGAAGACAGGCGCGGGATTTGAAATGCTGACAGGGCCAGGAGGAGGAGATCACGGCTGGCCCTGTCAATCAACAGGAGGAGGGGGCGTTTTTTTGCGGTGGCTACCAGCAAGTAGACGCCCTACTTGCTGGTAGTGAAGTGATTTGCATATTTTAAAAGATCGATTTTTAAGGAAACAAAGCCACAGACAAAGGTAAGAGCCCTATATAGGGAATAGTCGTTAAATAAGGATTTTAACAAGCCCCCCAAAAAAATTGTGTTTTGGGGGTGACAGAAGCCCTTTAAATACAAATCTTATAAATGGCTCCTTGGGCCCTTAGACATGTAATTGGTAAGAGGTATTGCAGATTCTATGCATTCCAAAGCAAATTGTAGAGCACCAGGATGATTTCACAACGGTAAATGCTTCAACAAGCAGTGATTCACCTATAAAAGCAAATCCTTAGCGGCACAATGCACTAAACATACACTGATAATACTGCTTAATTGGTTTTTTATCGAGTTACAACTTAAGAAAACAGATTATGACTTGTTTAGGTAGCACAAGGAGTAGTGTTAACACATGTGTTTGTGAAGCTCGCTCTTATATTTCCATTCCATTGACTCGCACGGCCTGGATGCCTACATACTTTGTGAAAAAAAATATTTAAGCATCTTAAAAATTGCTTCCATAGGAGTGTGCCATTGTTTGAGCAAACCATAAATATGTAGCATGTGACATAAAGGAACATACCAGAGACTTCCTCCACAGCTTTAGTCTTGCCAAAGCTTGCTGTATATTTATGAGCTACCTTATATTAGACATGTCAGCCATATGCATTGTGGATTTGTCCCATCCTTAAAATAGTGACCTTTTTTACCATGATTTAAAGAGGTTGTCTACAACTAAAAAAATCATGGCTGCCTTCTTTCACAAACAGCACTACCCCTTACCATAGGTTGTAGGTGGTATTGTAGCTAAATCCCATTCACTTCAGTGAAGCTGAGATGCAATACCATGCACAACCTATGGACAGGTGTGGTAATGTTTTTGGAATGTAGGTTGTAGTCAAGGTGTTCATAGTAACATAGTATATAAGGCTGAAAAAAGACATTTGTCCATCCAGTTCGGCCTGTTATCCTGCAAGTTGATCCAGAGGAAGGCAAAAATAAAAACTGCGGTAGAAGCCAATTTTCCCAAAAATTCCTTCCCGACTACAATCAAGCAATCAGAATAACTCCCTGGATCAACGACCCCTCTCTAGTAGCTATAGCCTGTAATATTATTACACTCCAGAAATACATCCAGGCCCCTCTTGAATCCCTTTATTGTACTCACAATCACCACCTCCTCAGGCAGAGAGTTCCATAGTCTCACTGCTCTTACCGTAAAGAATCCTCTTCTATGTTTGTGTACAAACCTTGTTTCCTCCAGACGCAGAGGATGTCCCCTCGTCACAGTCACAGTCACAGTCCTGGGGATAAATAGATGATGGGAGAGATCTCTGTACTGACCCCTGATATATTTATACATAGTAATTAGATCTCCCCTCAGTCGTCTTTTTTTCTAAAGTGAACAACCCTAATTTTGATAATCTTTCAGGGTACTGTAGTCCCCCCATTCCAGTTATTACTTTAGTTGCCCTCCTCTGTACCCTCTCGAGCTCTGCTATGTCTGCCTTGTTCACAGAAGCCCAGAACTGTACACAGTCCTCCATGTGTGGTCTGATCAGTGATTTGTAAAGTGGAAGGACTATTTTCTCATCCCGAGCATCTATGCCCCTTTTGATGCAACCTATTATCTTATTGGCCTTGGCAGCAGCTGCCTGACACTGGTTTCTACTGCTTAGTTTGCTGTTTATTAAAATTTCTAGGTCATTTTCCATGTCAGTGTTACCCCGTGTTTTACCATTTAGTATGTACGGGTGACTTGCATTATTCCTTCCTATGTGCATAATTTTACATTTGTCAGTGTTAAACCTAATCTGCGACTTACAGTGGAGGAAATAATTATTTGACCCCTCACTGATTTTGTAAGTTTGTCCAATGACAAAGAAATGAAAAGTCTCAGAACAGTATCATTTCAATGGTAGGTTTATTGTAACAGTGGCAGATAGCACATCAAAAGGAAAATCGAAAAAATAACTTTAAATAAAAGATAGCAACTGATTTGCATTTCATTGAGTGAAATAAGTATTTGAACCCCTACCAACCATTAAGAGTTCTGGCTCCCACAGAGTGGTTAGACACTTCTACTCAATTAGTCACCCTCATTAAGGACACCTGTCTTAACTAGTCACCTGTATAAAAGACACCTGTCCACAGAATCAATCAATCAAGCAGACTCCAAACTCTCCAACATGGGAAAGACCAAAGAGCTGTCCAAGGATGTCAGAGACAAAATTGTAGACCTGCACAAGGCTGGAATGGGCTACAAAACCATTAGCAAGAAGCTGGGAGAGAAGGTGACAACTGTTGGTGCGATTGTTCGAAAATGGAAGGAGCACAAAATGACCATCAATCGACCTCGCTCTGGGGCTCCACGCAAGATCTCACCTCGTGGGGTGTCAATGGTTCTGAGAAAGGTGAAAAAGCATCCTAGAACTACACGGGAGGAGTTAGTTAATGACCTCAAATTAGCAGGGACCACAGTCACCAAGAAAACCATTGGAAACACATTACACCGCAATGGATTAAAATCCTGCAGGGCTCGCAAGGTCCCCCTGCTCAGGAAGGCACATGTGCAGGCCCGTCTGAAGTTTGCCAATGAACACCTGAATGATTCAGAGAGTGACTGGGAGAAGGTGCTGTGGTCTGATGAGACCAAAATAGAGCTCTTTGGCATTAACTCAACTCGCTGTGTTTGTAGGAAGAAAAATGCTGCCTATGACCCCCAAAACACCGTCCCCACCGTCAAGCATGGGGGTGGAAACATTTTGCTTTGGGGGTGTTTTTCTGCTAAGGGCACAGGACAACTTATTCGCATAAACGGGAAAATGGACGGAGCCATGTATCGTGAAATCCTGAGCGACAACTTCCTTCCCTCTGCCAGGAAACTGAAAATGGGTCGTGGATGGGTGTTCCAGCACGACAATGACCCAAAACATACAGCAAAGGCAACAAAGGAGTGGCTCAAGAAGAAGCTCATTAAGGTCATGGAGTGGCCTAGTCAGTCTCCGGACCTTAATCCAATCGAAAACCTATGGAGGGAGCTCAAGCTCAGAGTTGCACAGAGACAGCCTCGAAACCTTAGGGATTTAGAGATGATCTGCAAAGAGGAGTGGACCAACATTCCTCCTAAAATGTGCGCAAACTTGGTCATCAATTACAAGAAACGTTTGACCTCTGTGCTTGCAAACAAGGGTTTTTCCACCAAGTATTAAGTCTTTTTTTGTTAGAGGGTTCAAATACTTATTTCACTCAATGAAATGCAAATCAGTTGCTATCTTTTATTTAAAGTTATTTTTTCGATTTTCCTTTTGATGTGCTATCTGCCACTGTTACAATAAACCTACCATTGAAATGATACTGTTCTGAGACTTTTCATTTCTTTGTCATTGGACAAACTTACAAAATCAGTGAGGGGTCAAATAATTATTTCCTCCACTGTATGTGCCCAAGCTTCCAATCTATCCAGATCCATCTGTAGTAGTATATTGTCCTCTTTAGTGTTAATTACTTTACGCAGTTTAGTGTCATCTGCAAAAATGTATATTTTACTGTGCAAGCATTCGACAAGATCATTAATAAATATATTTTAGAGAATAGGGCCCAATACTGACCCCTGAGGTACCCCACTAGTTACAGTGACCCAATCTGAGTGTGTACTGTTAATAACCACCCTCTGTTTTCTATCATTGAGCCGGTTACTTACCCACATACAGACGTTTTCTCCCAGTCCGAGCATTCTCATTTTATATACTAACCTTTTATGTGGTACAGTGTCAAATGCTTTGAAAAAGTCTAGATATTCGTCATCCATTGATACGCCGCTCTCAAGACTAGAACTTACCTCCTCATAGAAACTAGTTTGACATGACCGATCCCTCATGAAGCCATGCTGATATGATGTTATTTGCTTGTTTTCATTGAGATCCTCCAAGATAGCATCTCTTAGAAAACCTTCAAACAGTTTTCCCACAACAGATAGTAAACTTACCGGCCTGCAGTTTCCGGGCTCTGTTTTTTAACCCTTTTTTTTATATTGGCACCACATTTGCTATGCGCCAATTCATGGTGGCTGGACTTCTCTCCACTAAACCGCCCTCATTCCTGGTGCTAGTGAAGTTATGAGGGGGTCACATTATGGAAGTAGTAGCTTCCCCAGGGCATTCAGCACTTTGTTTAGAGTCTTCTAGCTGGTTAAAGTTGAGGTGCGCTTAAGGTTAGTGTGTGAATTGATAGTCAGGAGAATGACTTCCAAATAAAAGTGGAGTTACACATACAGTGTGAACCCTCAGGAGCCGGTTTACAGCATAGGAATGGTAGTGGCCTTGATAAAGTGTTTTGTCACAGTGAACTCCCTCAGGCTGGTGCTCCCTGGGGTTCAGAGCAGTGGAATTATAGAACCAAAGAAGGAGGCCAGAGTTAAATGTGAAAAAGTCATTTTTTACTAAGTGAAACATACAGGTCCTTCTAAAAAAAATAGCATATTGTGATAAAGTTCATTATTTTCTGTAATGTACTGATAAACATTAGACTTTCATATACACATTCCTTACACACAACTGAAGTAGTTCAAGCCTTTTATTGTTTTAGTATTGATGATTTTGGCATACAGCTCATGAAAACCCCAAATTCCTATTTAAAAAAATTAGCATATTTCGTCCGACCAATAAAAGAAAAGTGTTTTTAATACAAAAAAAGTCAACCTTCAAATAATTATGTTCAGTTATGCTCTCAATACTTGGTGGGGAATCCTTTTGCAGAAATGACTGCGTCAATGCGGCGTGGCATGGAGGCAATCAGCCTGTGGCACTGCTGAGGTGTTATGGAGGCCCAGGATGCTTCGATAGCGGCCTTAAGCTCATCCAGAGTGTTGGGTCTTGCGTCTCTCAACTTTCTCTTCCCAATATCCCACAGATTCTCTATGGGGTTCAGGTCAGGAGAGTTGGCAGGCCAATTGAGCACAGTAATACCATGGTCAGTAAACCATTTACCAGTGTGAGCAGGTGCCAGGTCGTGCTGAAAAATTAAATCTTCATCTCCATAAAGCTTTTCAGCAGATGGAAGCATGAAGTGCTCCAAAATCTCCTGATAGCTAGCTGCCTTGACCCTGCCCTTGATAAAACACAGTGGACCAACACCAGCAGCTGACATGGCACCCCAGACCATCACTGACTGTGGGTACTTGACACTGGACTTCAGGCATTTTGGCATTTCCCTCTCCGCAGTCTTCCTCCAGACTCTGGCACCTTGATTTCCGAATGACATGCAAAATTTGCTTTCATCCGAAAAAAGTACTTTGGACCACTGAGCAACAGTCCAGTGCTGCTTCTCTGTAGCCCAGGTCAGGCGCTTCTGCCGCTGTTTCTGGTTCAAAAGTGGCTTGACCTGGGGAATGTGGCACCTGTAGCTCATTTCCTGCACACGCCTGTACACGGTGGCTCTGGATGTTTCTACTCCAGACTCAGTCCACTGCTTCCGCAGGTCCCCCAAGGTCTGGAATCGGTCCTTCTCCACAATCTTCCTCAGGGTCCGGTCACCTCTTCTCGTTGTGCAGCGTTTTCTGCCACACTTTTTCCTTCCCACAGACTTCCCACTGAGGTGCCTTGATACAGCACTCTGGGAACAGCCTATTCGTTCAGAAATTTCTTTCTGTGTCTTACCCTCTTGCTTGAGTGTGTCAAGGATGGCCTTCTGGACAGCAGTCAGATCGGCAGTCTTACCCATGATTGCGGTTTTGAGTAATGAACCAGGCTGGGAGTTTTTAAAAGCCTCAGGAATCTTTTTCAGGTGTTTAGAGTTAATTACTTGATTCAGATAATTAGGTTAATAGCTCGTTTAGAGAACCTTTTCATGATATGCTAATTTTTTTAGATAGGAATTTTGGGTTTTCATGAGCTGTATGCCAAAATCATCAATATTAAAACAATACAAGGCTTGAACTACTTCAGTTGGTGTGTAATGAATCTAAAATATATGAAAGTCTAATGTTTATCAGTACATTATAGAAAATAATGAACTTTATCACAATATGCTAATTTTTTTAGAAGGACCTGTATAGCTTGAAATACATACAGTACCAGCTGGCTTTAGTGCAATTCTTCTCTGGAACCAGCAGGGATACTGAGGCAGGTTGGTTAGGGGCAATTCAGTACTTAGAATTTGGCCTAGTAGTTGTTTGGTGATGGGTTGATTGGCTGCAGTCTCTCACTCTGCTGTCAGGAATCTCAAGGCTTTACTTGAGGACAACATGAAATACTTCTCTCTGCAGAGATCTGTAACAGGAGCAGGAGCACAGCAAGTTTATTCCTCTTCCTTCCCCGTCTCAGCAAGAACTGCCCCTCTTGTCAGGTATCATGACCAACCCACTACAACCAAGAGGGGAGGAACATGGTAGTTAACCCTGTTCTTGCCAACCTTTACCATATACTCCTTGCTGGTAGTGACAGCCAGAAACAAACAGTAAAATATATAACAAAATAATAAGCAATTTGTAGTACCGAACTATGCGGGTTCGAGTACCCAGACCTGAACCTGGACTTTTTCACTGAAATCCAGGTTCTGTTTCGCGGTTTGGGTTATTTATTAATTATCTGCCCCCTGGAGGCTGGTTTTAAAGTCAGTATAAAACTGAGTCTGCTTATATAGCACCTACCAGTAGCCATTAGGCTCCAGGAGAAGTATATAGTGGGCTCAGCATGCATGTTGGTACTTGCATCCCTGGATCCGATGAAAGCTGTAATGGCACCGGACGGGGTTAAAAGCAGAGTGTGCTTGGCGTGCATGCTGTACCTGTGCTCCCTGGACTTTATGTGGCTGTCATGGCCCATAAAGGGTAGGAACTAGTGTTAGGGACCCCTCATGAAGGCGACCTTGACGTGGTGAGTGGCTTATTATGCTTTGGCCAAAATGTACACCAATGCGTCATTCAACATCCAGCATAAAGGCAGGGCAGAGTGCTGGTTGCAGTGTGCGATTGCATTTCGTGTTTTTACGTTTGTATCTGTATTTCGCCATAGCAATCTGCACCTGCTAGAGGTTGTGCGGGCTGAATCTTCCATATTCCTTATTTATGAATTACTTTATTATTTTCCATTATTACATATTTATATCGAAAGATAACGTAATTCGTAAGATAGAAGGAAAAAGGGAAACCTTTACAGGCATAACGGAAACCAGGACGGATCCGTTATGCTCCCATAGACTTCTATTAATGTAAAATGGAATGCTTCTAAAGGTCTCTTTTGCACTCAGTATTAAGTCTTATGTTATTTTCTGATATAACTATCTTATAACAGAAAATAATAAAGTGAAGTTCGGGTCCCCATTGGCTTCAATGGGGTTGGGGTTCGAGTTGAGGTCAAGTTCGGTTCCTGAACCCGAACTTCTCACCTGAAGTTCAGCCAAACCTGGCGAACCTGAACTTCCACAGGTTCGCTCATCCCTAATAGTACCCCCAGGTCTGGGGTACTGCACACAGTCTTACAAGGCAGCTACACATCAATTGTGTGGTTTAGCTGGAACAAGATTTCCAAAACCCCACATAATTCCTCACATAATTCCTCTACTATTAGCCCCAGCTTAGGGGTACACAAATATCTTACATTTTTCTGCAAAAAAAAAATCAGGCCAGAATCCTAAAGGCCTACTCCTTGCTATGAGGCCCATAACCAAAGTATTCTCACAGACTATACCCGGGATCAGCAACCTCAGGAACTCCAGATGTTCTGAAACTGCAACTCCCAGAATGCTCCATTCACTTCTATGGGAGTTGTGAGATCAGCAGAGCATGTTTGTATGCTGGGTGTTGTAGTTTTACAGCACCTGGAGTGCTGAAGGTTGCTGATCCCTAGACTATACCCTGAACTCCTCATCAGAATGAACACTGATTAGGTCAGTTGCATAAATGGCTAGGCTAGGCTTGAAGCCAAAAAGAGAGTATCCAATTTATTGAGTCCCAAAATGTAATAAAATTATAAAAAATATATATTCACCATTTAATCCCCCATTATTTTCCTTGCTGCCACTCCCATCCTCACCCCTGGTCTGTGATCATAGGCAGCAGCGGTGGTCACTGCAGCCAATTAGTGGACAGCTCAGGCCAGTGATTAGTTGCAGTGGTCATGTGCTGTATACAGTTAGATCACCGCAAATGAGATCCAAAACAGCAGGAGTGTTGGAAACGGCGGGTGCTCTGGGGGCATTTTCCAACAGTCCCTTTAAAAACCTTTTTTTCATGCTCATTTCCAGAAACTCAATTCTGATCCTGAGATTGTGGGCCAAATGAAACAAATTCTTTCTTTGGAACCCTAAAGGTCAACTTTGTGTCCAGAACTGCTGAAGTACAGAGCAGATACAGCCTAATTATTTAAATGTGTATACAGCTGTTTCAGGCTTGTTAGGGTTCATCGGCACAAGCTATGTAAACCTTCAATCTAAACAGTCTAGGTTTTGGAGTTCCAAATCCTAGGTAAACCACCGAAAGGTGACCAAACAACATAGATAGCTGGTAGCTCCTAACTCCTATGCACATGCATTTTCCACTCAGCCAAGTGTGACTGTGTTCTCAGTAGGGAACACATGCACACTCTTAGTCCTTGAGAATTCAAGGATTGGTTATGCTGGGAAATCCAACATGTCTGACTCTTCTTACCTCTAATATCTGCCTTGGGGCAAATTAGCACACCACTATATACATTAAATATAGTCTGGTATAGCAAAAATAGGTAGGTTCAGCCAGTGGTGTAAGTAGAAATTGTCCACAGCAAATTTTTCAATGGGGCCCACCTGGCAACTTTGCAACCCGCTCCTCCCATGAAACCCCACTCCCGAAGCTAGTCAAGATCGTGTTCTCAGACAAGGTCTAGCAGCCCCTCCGTCCATTTCCTATAGTGTCTCTGTATATAATGTCACTGTTGACAGGCCCTGACGAGTATTGAGTGAAGTGGAATTAGATCCAAATTTTAGAATAATTCGATTCACCGCAAAGCCAAATTTCCTCGTGCTTCATAGTAGCAAATAGATTGAACCTGAAATTGTGTAAAAAACTAAAAAAAATCATACTTACCTCTTCCATTTGCTTGCGACGGGCCAGGCCCACCATCTTGATTAATGGCCGGTGTGACAACATCATTTCATGCCAGATCTTTAAGCAAGATGGCGGCGGCAGGCCCTTCACAAGCAAATGGAGGTGGTATAATAAAAAAATATATATTCTGTTCATTTTACACAGTTTTTACTTCTAGATGCCAAGATCGTGTATGAATGTAGCATCTGAGGGGTACAATTTTGGGGAGCGGCACTATCGCCGCTCCCTGTTATTACACCCGCTACTTACTTGCGCTTTGTGACAAAGTAATTCAACACAAAGTTAACTTTTTGGGAAGCAGCCAAATCGAATTTCCCAAAACTTCGCTCATCTCTAGCCCTGACAATAAAATCTTCCAGTCTTCCTCCTAGGTTAGCCCCAAAGCAGCCGCTTCCCGTGTTTCCCCATAGCTATGCCCCTGGGTTTAGCCAACTCTCGTCTAATGTTATGTACCTTAAAAAAATTAAATAAAAACAGATCACCCTAAGAAAATTTATCCGGATACCAAGCTTTTGCTATCAGTCTCATTCACTGCGATGCTTAGGTCACATTGCTAGTAAAACGTTAGCACAGGATGTTAGGAATCTCTGCCTCTTGGACATTGCCAAACAAAATAATTACCCCTCTAGCTGCCAATGTTGTCATACCTGCAAGCACTTCAGTTTCTCTCTTTCCAAGAACACAAACCAAATATATCCTATTAAGGGCTTCCATGTACGGCAGCTCATCCTAAATTATTTATGGCTTGGAATGTCCCTGTAAAGTGTTATGTGTAGCTAGAACAAAGCTTCCTCTGAGTGCAGAGAGGACAGGACAAATCCAAAAATACACAAAAAACAGCATCAAATAAACACATTATTAGTGTGATAAAGTGCAGAGAGAATATCAATGCACAAAAAAAATCAAGACCGCCAACTTTATTGCTGAAGCTTTAAAAATGTACAAGCAGAACTTTCAGTCTTCTCGCAAAGCATTTGTTACATTGTAACAAACCAGAGACAAGTTTTTAAGACTCAAGTGTCTATGCTTGTCTATCATGACCCGAAGCCATGGACAATTTAGAAACTGTCTGACTCTCACAAAAGAACAATACAATCTTTGATTTTTCGCTATTGCTTAGCCTTGGGGTTAATAGTCCGATCCCCACCTTCTCACTTCTTCAACAATAAAGCCATACAAACGCTAGGTTACCGTGATTTCTCGGCAATTCCTGCTCTCACGTTGTCTTTGTTCTGCCTATTTACCTGGAAGCATATTTTATTCTGCAGTGCATGTCTCACTGATGGCAGAAATTTCTGCATGCACAGCACTAAATAATATAAGGGGAGTAATACACTATGTATATCCTACTGTGTCCTTCTCCCATACCATGTAGATTGTAAGCCCTCACGGGCAGGACCCTCTCTCCTTCTGTACCAGTTTGTAACTCATCTAGTTCATGAAATTGTCTGTATTATGTATGTATACCCCTTTTGATATGTACAGCGCTATGGAATGAATGGTTCTTTAATAATAAATAATAATAATAATTATATATATATATATATATATATATATATTCCAGAGAGAGAGGAAATAGATGAAGTATTAAAGTCAGAGGTGTACCTTGACTCACCTTGGGCCCACCTTGTATATGTGTCACTGGGCATGCGCCTGTGCAGGATTTCTTGGCGAAGCTGAAGGCGTGTGGTCAGCGTTACCTTTCGTCAGTGACATGGCGAGGGGAGGGAGCAGCAGCAACGGCGCTGATGGGGGTGTGGAGTCTCAGCCCAGGAGAGGTGTGCTTGGGCTCTGCTGGAGGGCAGGCCTGGGCACTGGATGGGGGCGTTCCTGGGCACCATTGAAAGAAAATAACGCCTCTCTGGGCACCTTACTGCCTAATTTGCATATCATACAAAGATGATTTTCGCAAGATAGAAAACAAGAAACGCCAAATGAAAGGTACATCAGAGAAAAAGGAATTATGTTCCATAACATATTTCTAACTGGCTCCCCAGGTCTTAATCCTTTAACCTCTGTACAGAAATCAGGACTCCACTGCAGGGCAACTATCAGGCTGCTACCTCCTAGAATAATCTCGGTTCCGGTGACTGCTGACCCATGGTGGTCAAGACACTGGTGCGTATCAGAAATAAAACAGTAGTGAAGAACAGGCTGAGGTCAGAGTAGGCAGAGTATGAACAATATAATAAACAGTCCAAGGTATGGGCAGGCAGCTCGCCATCAGAATAGAAATCATGTGTGAACCAGTTCAGGCAGCAAAGGATTGATTCCAGAAGTTGGTAAATGGAACAGGCAAATGAAGGAAACAGTACAGCTTCTCTGGAAACTAGCAAACTAAACCATATTGCTCATGCACCTTTTAACAGAGGAAAGCACTTTAAATACCTTTAGGTGACTAGTAGAGATGAGCGAATTTCTAAAAATTTCTATTCGGTCGGTTCACCAAAATTTCCCAAAATATTTGATTTGAATTTATTTACGGCGAATTGCGTTAAAAACAGCTATTTCCTTGCTGGAGAGAGCCTGCATAGTGGTGTAGAACACTATGCCTTGCAGTAACATGCATAGGGAGTCTGCTGTGGTAGAGAAACAATACTGTGAGTCAGTATGACACGCACATGACAGGCGTCACTCTTAGAATCACTGCACACTCAAATGACTCGAGTGTGAACTCAGCCTTACAGGTTGATGTTAGCGCCAGGTATAAAGAACCGTGCAGAGGCCCAAGATCCTACTGTAGCGTAAAAGAGCGCACTCCTTTTACACAGTCGCCAGCTGATTCCACATAGATGTCTACAGAACATGTTCTATTAAACGCTTATACAAGTAGTGCCCCCCGACACAGTGGAGAGGGTGTCCGCAGTAAGTTTGTGTTGACGTCACTGATTATTTTTACCTTCCTCTGATCCGTCAGAACAATAACCCCTCAAAAATGGATCCTGTCTGTTGAGCATCCGCCTTCACTCGGTCAGCATTTGGTCAGTAATCCATCAGTATTGCTAAAGCCCCCCAAAAAAACTGATCCAAAACTGAGATGATCCGCAAATTGAATATTTGCATGTCTTCTGTGTTTTGTACCCACTCTTGCTTTTGGCTACCAAATCATAATCCAATTCTGATGGGACCATACAGGCCTTACAGCTGCTACACAGACAGGATCTGTTGTGCGTCTCATTTTCCGTTACTTCTGACAGATCAGAAGGAGGGTCAAATAAATGATTATGTAAACCAGGCCAAAAGGCAAAATAGTGGCCCAGTCATGGAGTGGGGAGGGTGAGAACAGCTTGAGAAATCCACAGAGTGACCCATTTATATAGTGTTGAGGTGGCAGCAGCATGAGGAAGACACAGAGTGGCTCAGTGACATAGTGTTGAGTTAGCAGCAGAATAAGGAGGCCACAGACTAGCAAGGTGACATAGTGTGGAGGTAGAAGCAGAATGAGGAAGACACAGAGTGGCCCAGTGACATAGTGTTGATTTAGCAGCAGCATGAGGAGACCACAGAGTGGCAAGGTGACATAGTGTGGAGGTGGCAGCAGCAGCAGAATGAGGAAGCCACAGAGTGGCAAGGTAAGATAGTGTGCAGATGGCAGCAGCAGCATGAGGAGGCCACAGAGTAGCAAGGTGAAATAGTGTGGAGGTGGCATCAGAAGCAGCATGAGGAGGCCACAGAGTGGCAAGGTGACATAGTGTGGAGGTGGCAGAAGCAGCATGAGGAGGCCACATACTGCCCCAGTGACATAGTGTTGATTTAGCAGCAGCATTAGGAGGCAAAAAAATGGCAAGATGACATAGTGTGGAGGTGGCAGCAGAAGCAGCATGAGAAGGCCACAGAGTGGCAAGGTGACATAGTGAGGAGGTGGTAGCAGCAGCATGAGGAAGCCACATATTGGCAAGGTGACATAGTGTGGAGGTGGCAGCAGCATGAGGAGGCCACAATGTC
The DNA here is from genome assembly GCF_014858855.1 of Bufo gargarizans. Taxonomy (NCBI): domain Eukaryota; kingdom Metazoa; phylum Chordata; class Amphibia; order Anura; family Bufonidae; genus Bufo; species Bufo gargarizans. Next base: position 582,979,929 of record NC_058082.1, read on the forward strand.
AAGACAACATAGTGTGAAGGTGGCAGCAGCAGCATGAGGAGGCCACAGAGTGACACAATGACAGAGTGTGGAGGTGGCAGCAGCATGAGAAGACCACAGAGTGACAAGGTGACATAGTGTGGATTTGGCAGAATCAGCAGCAGCATGAGAAGGCCACAGAGTGGCAAGGTGAAACAGTGTAGAGGTGGCAGCAGCAGCATGAGCAGGCCACAGCGTGGCCCAGTGACATAGTGTTGATTTAGCAGCAGCATGAGGAGACCAAAGAGTGGCAAGGTGACATAGTGTGGAGGTGGCAGCAGCAGCAGCATGAGGAGACCACAGAGTGACACAATGACAGAGTGTGGAGGTGGCAGCAGAAGCATGGGCCACAGAATGTCAAGGTGACATAGTGTGGAGGTGGCAGCAGCAGCAGCATGAGGAGGCCACAGAGTGGCCCAGTGGCATAGTGTTGATTTAGCAGCAGCATGATGAGTCCACAGAGTGGCAAGGTGACATAGTGTGAAGATGGCAGCAGCAACAGCATGAGTAGACCACAGAGTGGCCCAGAGTTGTGAGTTGGCAACAACATGAGGATACCACAGAGTGGCAAAGTGACATAATGTGGAGGTGGCAGCAGCATAAGGAGGACACAGAGTGGCGCAATTACAGAGTGTGGAGGTGGCTGCAGCAGCATGAGGAGATGTGAATGGTGAGTTGGCAGCAGCATCAGGAGACCACAGAGTGACCCGGTGACAGAGAGGGGAGGTGGGTGGCAATAACAGTACCTGCTGACGATGGTGAGTGTAAGAAGGAGCACTTGCCATCAGATGTGTGGCATCAGGCGGGTGGCAGCATCATAATTGTAGCTGAGACAGGTATCCAGAAGAAACCGATCTCTTTTGTCAAGGTTTGGGTGAGGCAGCATGGAGGATCTAATCTGATGCATTAGGTATTGGTGGGTGGAATTCCTGCGGATCTTCAATGTGGGGTGGCAGGGTGCTGTCAAAGTATGGCACCACCTGCTGGTTCAGGTTCTGCTCCAGGTCTAGCTGCTGATGGTAAGTAGTTTTTTCACTAGACGGGTTAAGAAAGCTGCTCATCAACGACTCTATACTCAAGCTGCTGCTGATGTAGCTGGTACTGCTCCTACGACCCACCACCCCGCCACAGCAGCCATAGCAGTGGAACGAGAATGCAGAGGGCCTCCCCAGTCAGATTTGCGAGAGGATGGACGATGGCGTAGATAGACAGCTGCCAACTGACTACTTAGGAAGTCTCTATAGTAGTTCAGTTTGTCCTCCCTCTCAGTGGGTGTAAAAAAGGCCTACATTTTGGACCGGTAGCGAGGATTCAACAAGGTGGAGAGCCAGAAGTCATCCATCTGCCAAATAGTGACAATTCGGCTGTCACTACACAAGCAAGTGAGCATGCATCGGGCCATTTGTGCGAGTGACTAGGAGGGACTCCCTGCCTCCAACTCCACTACATACTGCCACGGTGTGCCTGGGTCATCTGCCTCGTCTTCCCCATCTCCCTATTGCTCCTCCGGCTGCTCCTGCTACTTCTCTCTTGTCACCTGTGTAGAAAAAACATCCATTTCGCTACACATTGCTTGTGCTCTAATGTCCTCCTCCTCTTCCAGTTCAGCCCACACAGGGCTCATGTGGCCATGAGATGTAGGTGCCACATCTCTAGTCCCCTGACCAGCCAGATGTACTAGCATCTGTTCCAGGATATGAAGCAGTGTAATGATGTTGTTCATCCTGTAGTCCTAGCGACAGACAAATAAAGTGGCATCCTCAAAGCGCATGAGCTGCCACTGGATGACATCAATGTTACATAGGGGAGTACTCCTGTCCGCTCAGATCATCAAGAAATCATTTATGGGCTTTCTCTGTTCGTATAGTCGGTCCAACTTACTGTATGGAGGGTGGAATTCCAGCAGGTGGAAACGTTGTATATCAACCTATGTTTGGGGACCCCATACTGCAGTTGCAGCTTAAGGAGGGTGTACTTGGCAGTGTACGAGTGGCTGAAGTGCATGCAAAGTTTCCTGGCCATTTTTAAAATGTCTTACAGATGGGTGGAAGACTTCAGGAACCACTCGATAACCAGATTGAACACATGTGCCATTCAGGGTGCATTTGCTCAGCCATCCTTGATGTAGTGCCAACCCCATGTTCTTCCCATTGTCAGTCAGCATGGTTACGATTTTGAGTTGTCGCAGAGAAAGGCAGGATTTGATTTCTTGATGAAGGACATGGAGCAGTTCGTGTGATTCCGTTCGCCCAGGCAAACGAGGTGTAGAACAGCGGGACACTGCCATGCCCTGCACATGTGGTATGATGGAGGAGCACTGTGTATTGTCCCTGCAGTGGAGGCTGAGGACACGATGGATAATGAGGAGGCAGAGGTGGATATTGTCGCAGGACCAATGGCATGAGAATGTGAAGGCAGAAGTGGTGTCACCTGGCCAAGTTGTGGGTTTGGCTGGGCAGGAACCACATTTACCAAGTGGACCGTAAAGGAAATACTGTATATTTTCCTTGCCTGTAGTTATAGCTCCACACATCGGCATGCATTTTGGTAGAAACCGACAGGCTCAAGGACTTGCCTACCTTTTGTTCTACGTATTTTTGCAGGGCTGGTACTGCCTTTTTGGCAAAGAAATGACAGATTGGGACTCTCCATCTCGGCTCGGCACAAGCCATCAGTTTTCTGAAAGGTGCAGAGTCCACTACTTGGAAAGGGAGGGACTGCAGCACCAGCAACTTGGTCAGGAGCATATTAAGCTTCTGCATCATTGGCCCAGATGGCCTATCCATATCTTATTACTCAACCTTTAAAAACTCCCTTCTCCCCTTCCTACTTCCTATATGCAACCTATCAATGCTTAACCATCCCATTTCAGCTGATATGACTAGAGCCACTATCACAGTAATCCCCAAAGAAGGAAAAGAACCTTCAGCGTGCTCCAGTTACCGCCCGATTTCTCTACTTAATGTTGACCTCAAATTAATAGCTAAGATGCTAGCTACTAGACTACAGGGCTTTCTACCCTATATAATTAACCCAGACCAAGTGGGATTTGTCAATCGACGGGAGGGAAAAGACAATACTACAAAGGTTTTAGATACCCTATTTTATGCTTCCCATAAATCCATCCCCCTGGTTCTGATGGGCACGGATGCCGAGAAAGCATTTGGAAGAGTAGATTGGACCTATATCAGGTTGACCATGTCTAGATTTTGGATTCCTGAGCCCTATATCAATGAGGTATTCTTTATGTACTGCTGCTCCTCGGCATCCGTGTCAGTCAATGGAACCCTATCCTCCCCCTTCCCAATAAGAAATGGTACGAGGCAGGGCTGCCCCCTCTCCCCCCTCCTTTTTGTGATAGTCATGGAGACTCTACTACAAGCTCTCAGGGAGGAGAGGGCATCAGAGGCCTCTTTGTCAAAGGTCTTGAATTTAAACTTGCTGCTTTTGCAGACTATTTACTAATCCTCACGACCAATCCCTGTAAATCTATAAGTATCATTCTCTCGATGCTCAGTCACTTTGGCTCCCTAACTAACTTTAAAGCTAACCCTTCCAAGTCTCAGGTTCTCCATATTGGCCTCTCTCCATCAGCTCTCTCCTCTCTTCAGAGGGATTCCCCTTTCAATTGGCACACTCATCAACTGACTTACCTCAAAATAAAACTTACCCCCTCCCTACCAGAGTTATTCAATATAAACTATAAACCATTATTAAATTCAATAACAGCGCAGTTGGACTCATTGGACCTTCCATACCTGTCCTGGTTTGGGAGAAAGAACATACTTATGTCCTTAGCAATCCCAAGATTATGTATTGGCAGAATGGGGTGGCTCTACTAATCAATGAGGATGGAATGGTGCTCAATATCTCAGTGTGAACTCCACACACCGAAAGGTTAATACAAAAAGATAGTCAAGAAAGATATGGCACTCATATATCCGGAAGACTGCTCAAACATTTGATTTTATTATATTCAGTATTTGAATATAATAAAATCAAATGTTTGAGCAGTCTTCCGGATATATGAGTGCCATATCTTTCTTGACTATCAATCCCAAGATTAACCTATTTGATGCAAGTACTAACTATTGAGATCCCCAAGACATTTTTTACTTCCCTAAACAAAATAATTCGCAGATTCATATGGCTGGGGAAAAGTTCACGTATCTGCTTTAACACGCTCACTAAACCCAGAGCCCAAGGTGGCATTGGGCTACCTGATCCTGAAATATATATGAAGGCCATTAAGCTCTCCAGAGCAGTTGATTGGATAAGAAATTCTACCCACAAAACATGGATTCCCTTGGAAAACTCCTTTTTACCTACCTCGGCATGGGCCCTCCTACTAGCCAATAGACCACCTCCGACATTCAGTTCTATACCCAACCCCATGATCTGCAGCACATTAAAAGTTTGGAGGTGGTTCTTGGCTGGTGGTGGGGCCCCGACACTGCCATCCCCCCTTTTACTTTTAAAAGACATTTTAGACCTGGCTCCTAAAGAAGTTAGAGATAGTTGCCCCATCACCTTGAGAGCCTCTAGGCTCCCCATTTCTGACATCCTGTATTCCGATGGTTGTATCCCCCCTGACCCTGAGCTTTACAAGAAATTGGGCCTAACCACTCAAAACTACATGCTCTTACATTTTATTAAGAAAGAAACCCTCAACCTCACAAAAAACACCCCCCTTCCAAAAGAGACAGGCTGGTTTAAAAGGGTTGATAGCCAGCTTGCTCCCTCCTCCCAAGGTAATATCAACAATTTCTAAGTCTCTAAAGACCTTCCTTTCTACCACTAAACCTGCTGCTATGGGCCTTTGGGAGAGGGATTTGAAGCGTTCTTTGTCAACCTCTGAAACTGCAAAGATCTCGATTACTCCTCATAAGATCTCCAGGTGTATTCGTATTCAGGAAAACAGTTACAAAGTACTACTACATTGGTACAAGACTCCAGATAAAACGAGCCTATACAAACCCGGTACCACAGATACCTGTTGGAGATGCCAGAAGGAAACAGGAACTTTCTTCCACATCTGGTGGTCCTGTGAATAAGTAGGGACTTGGTGGTCGGAGATAGTTAAAATTAGCAACTAGATATGCAAAACGTCCTTCCCATGCTCCCCGGAATTAGTTTTGCTCACTTTGGGGTTAGAGGGCATTAGCAAGCAAAAAGCCTTGATTTTCTCCGTGCTTATAGCAGCAGCCAGAATCCTCCTGCCTTCTCACTGGCTCTCCTCCGAAATCCCAACGGTTGAACATTGGATCAACAAAGTTGACCAGATATATACAGTACAGACCAAAAGTTTGGACACACCTTCTCATTCAAAGAGTTTTCTTTATTTTCATGACTATGAAAATTGTAGATTCACACTGAAGGCGTCAAAACTATGAATTAACACATGTGGAATTATATACATAACAAAAAAGTGTGAAACAACAGAAAATATGTCATATTCTAGGTTCTTCAAAGTAGCCACCTTTTGCTTTGATTACTGCTTTGCACACTCTTGGCATTCTCTTGATGAGCTTCAAGAGGTAGTCATCTGAAATGGTCTTCCAACAGTCTTGAAGGAGTTCCCAGAGATGCTTAGCACTTGTTGGCCCTTTTGCCTTCACTCTGCGGTCCAGCTCACCCCAAACCATCTCGATTGGGTTCAGGTCCGGTGACTGTGGAGTCCAGGTCATCTGGCGCAGCACCCCATCACTCTCCTTCATGGTCAAATAGCCCTTACACAGCCTGGAGGTGTGTTTGGGGTCATTGTCCTGTTGAAAAATAAATGATGGTCCAACTAAATGCAAACCGGATGGAATAGCATGCCGCTGCAAGATGCTGTGGTAGCCATGCTGGTTCAGTATGCCTTTAATTTTGAATAAATCCCCAACAGTGTCACCAGAAAAGCACCCCCACACCATCACACCTCCTCCTCAATGCTTGTAGGCATGTAGAGTCCATCTGTTCACCTTTTCTGCGTCGCACAAAGACACAGTGGTTGGAACCAAAGATCTCAAATTTGGACTCATCAGACCAAAGCACAGATTTCCACTGGTCTAATGTCCATTCCTTGTGTTCTTTAGCCCAAACAAGTCTCTTCTGCTTGTTGCCTGTCCTTAGCAGTGGTTTACTAGCAGATATTCTACCATGAAGGCCTGATTCACACAGTCTCCTCTTAACAGTTGTTCTAGAGATGTGTCTGCTGCTAGAACTCTGTGTGGCATTGACCTGGTCTCTAATCTGAGCTGCTGTTAACCTGCGATTTCTGAGGCTGGTGACTCGGATGAACTTATCCTCCGCAGCAGAGGTGACTCTTGGTCTTCCTTTCCTGGGGCGGTCCGCATGTGAGCCAGTTTCTTTGTAGCGCTTGATGGTTTTTGTGACTGCACTTGAAGACACTTTCAAAGTTTTCCCAATTTTTCGGACTGACTGACCTTCATTTCTTAAAGTAATGATGGCCACTCGTTTTTCTTTACTTAGCTGCTTTTTTGTTGCCATAATACAAATTCTAACAGTCTATTCAGTAGGACTATCAGCTGTGTATCCACCTGACTTCTCCACAACGCAACTGATGGTCCCAACCCTATTTATATGGCAAGAAATCCCACTTATTAAACCTGACAGGGCACACCTGTGAAGTGAAAACCATTTCAGGTGACTACCTCTTGAAGCTCATCGAGAGAATGCCAAGAGTGTGCAAAGCAGTAATCAAAGCAAAAGGTGTGTACTTTGAAGAACCTAGAATATGACATATTTTCAGTTATTTCACACTTTTTTGTTATGTATATAATTCCACATGTGTTAATTCATAGTTTTGATGCCTTCAGTGTGAATCTACAATTTTCATAGTCATGAAAATAAAGAAAACTCTTTGAATGAAAGGTGTGTCCAAACTTTTGGTCTGTACTGTAGATTGGAAGCAATTTCCCACTGGGAGCTAGGATCAAGATCCACTTTCCTTCAAATATGGTCACCCTGGAGAAGATATAGGGAATTCTCATGATCAGCCACCCTAAACCGCCTAACTCTGCCTGCAACACCAATAGCAGGTTTTATACCATGTAACTTATCACTAGATAGAGCTTGCTGATATCATTTCATGTCTATCTTTTGTTGTTACAGTTGTATTATTAATTGTACTTGATGCAATACCTATACTATACTGCATCACAGTGTGGTACTCCAGCTGCTCTTCTGAGGACAAGAAGACCCTCAAGCACATCATCAGAATGGCTGGCAGAATCACTGGTACTCAGTTACCATCACTGGATGACATCTTCACTGCTCGCTGCAGCAACAGGGCAAAAATTATCTGCGGGGATCCAACTCACCCCGGCCACAGCCTTTTGAATCCCCTACCCTCTGGTAGGCGTCTTTGAGCCCTACATGCCCGCACCATTAGACTGAAGAACAGCTTTTACCCCAAAGCAATCAGTCTCCTAAATGCTCAGAGATTATTGCCCCTTCCTAGGATAGAAACTACCACAGACTGAAAGTGACTGCTGCATTCATGACCCCATGATGACTTCTTGTCTGCATTGGTGTCTGAATCAGTGTATACAGGTCCTTCTAAAAAAATTAGCATATTGTGATAAAGTTCATTCTTTTCTGTAATGTACTGATAAACATTAGACTTTCATATATTTTAGATTCATTACACACAACTGAAGTAGTTCAAGCCTTTTATTGTTTTAATATTGATGATTTTGGCATACAGCTCATGAAAACCCAAATTTCCTATCTCAAAAAATTTGCATATTTCATCCGACCAATAAAATAAAAGTGTTTTTAATACAAAAAAAAGTCAACCTTCAAATAATTATGTTCAGTTATGCACTCAATACTTGGTCGGGAATCCTTTTGCAGAAATGACTGCTTCAATGCGGCGTGGCATGGAGGCAATCAGCCTGTGGCACTGCTGAGGTGTTATGGAGGCCCAGGATGCTTCGATAGCGGCCTTAAGCTCACCCAGAGTGTTGGGTCTTGCGTCTCTCAACTTTCTCTTCCCAATATCCCACAGATTCTCTATGGGGTTCAGGTCAGGAGAGTTGGCAGGCCAATTGAGCACAGTAATACCATGGTCAGTAAACCATTTACCAGTGGTTTTGGCACTGTGAGCAGGTGCCAGGTCGTGCTGAAAAATGAAATCTTCATCTCCATAAAGCTTTTCAGCAGATGGAAGCATGAAGTGCTCCAAAATCTCCTGATAGCTAGCTGCATTGACCCTGCCCTTGATAAAACACAGTGGACCAACACCAGCAGCTGACATGGCACCCAGACCATCACTGACTGTGGATACTTGACACTGGACTTCAGGCATTTTGGCATTTCCCTCTCCCCAGTCTTCCTCCAGACTCTGGCACCTTGATTTCCGAATGACATGCAACAGTCCAGTGCTGCTTCTCTGTAGCCCAGGTCAGGCGCTTCTGCCGCTGTTTCTGGTTCAAAAGTGGCTTGACCTGGGGAATGCGGCACCTGTAGCCCATTTCCTGCACACGCCTGTACACGGTGGCTCTGCATGTTTCTACTCCAGACTCAGTCCACTGCTTCCGCATGTCCCCCAAGGTCTGGAATCGGTCCTTCTCCACAATCTTCCTCAGGGTCCGGTCACCTCTTCTCGTTGTGCAGCGTTTTCTGCCACACTTTTTCCTTCCCACAGACTTCCCACTGAGGTGCCTTGATACAGCACTCTGGGAACAGCCTATTCGTTCAGAAATTTATTTCTGTGTCTTACCCTCTTGCTTGAGGGTGTCAATTTGGATTCCCAGTCAGTGCAGCAAGGTGTACTAGGATTGTTCCTATTACCCAGGGTGTACAATCCCCTATTGGACCCTGCTCTGCTTAAATATTGTGGAATAATTTCTCCCTATCCTTTCCCTACACTTCTAATGCTCTTTCCCTGAACTTCTATTCAGCAAAAAAAAAGCTTTCAAGTCTTTCCTAGCACTGTCCCTAGCGCCTGCAGATGTCTCTCCCTGCACTAAGTACACTGGAAAATGGCTGAATACAAGATGGCTCAGGCTATTTATAGGGCTGTGACATCACAGGGCTGACTGGCTGCTGATTGGCTGCATGCATGGCATTGTGGGTGATCCCTTATTCCCAGAGTTCTTTGCTCCATGTTCTAACATATGCAGCAGCCATTTTAGGAAAAAATTCAATTTGTTACCACAAAGCGTCAGGAAATTCGGATTCGGTGCAAATTGAATTTTTCCTGAAATTCAGATCGAATTCAACTTCGTCAACTTCAATTCGCTCATCTCTAATGACTAGCTTTAGGCTGAGGAGAGGGTGTGCATGTGCTGATCCTTTAGGAACTGGAAGGAACGCGTGCACATGTGCCCTATGGCCAGTAAGAGGCATGGGCGGCAGGATTAATGGGAGGCACAGCGTTATTCTGCTGTGCCTCTCCAGAGCAAGGAGAGGAAGATCTTCGCGGATCAGAGTCGCTGGAGCCATAGGACAGTGGAGAGGGTGAGTAAAATGGCAGCCTTACCCCACAAGAAGAGGATTGCCACCATAACAAACAATAGTTTTAGCCAAGCGATGACAGATTGTCATCATCTAGAAACCATTTAAAATGTTTGCTTGAAAGCTGCTAGTACTTGACTGTATATGGTGCAGTCAGCCGTTACTTGAAGAATTGCTCCACAGGGAAAGATCGCCTTCCCAGTGAGTTGAAATGACTGTAATAGTCTATATAGAGCAAAATGTGCATGCTTGCATTAACGTAGTAATCATTCACCAAACTAGTGTTTTGTTTTTTTCAATGGTTATTCAACCATGATTCTACTTTTTTTTATTTCCCAATGGCCAGGGTAAATGCCATTATCATTGAAAATGTTACCACAAGTTGTCATGGCATCTGCTTGAATTCAGAAGAATCAACTTCTGTACTTGGAAACATATTGCTGCTCAGTGTCGGACTGGCCCACCAGAGTTCCAGAGAGCCTCAAGTGGGTCCAGGCTCTAATATCACAATGGGCCCCAAAGATCCAGGAGATAAAAAACATTTGACTGCCTTAGAACCAATCACTTGCCACTAGGGTCTAGTTCTGTAATTCAAAGCCCATTACACTTTATTGATGATATAGAGGTTAGGGCTTGAGAATAATTTTCTCTAGTGGGCCCCATGTACCCAAGTCCGACACTGTTGTTGCTTACTATTTCAGTTCTCTATCACAGTACAGGGTCACGGAGAGGTTAGGACAGATTTAAAAGGCAATAGAATGGATATAATTGGGGTTATTTGTCATTTACCAGAACATTTTGTTTAAGGTCTAGGACGTTTTGTCTATTCAATTTTTTATTTCTGAAAAATAGAAGTTATGTATCATCAATGAGCCTGTCATCCAGATGGAGCAGATGATACCAACACAAAATAGATGTCCATGTGTTTTGCTTGTGGTCTTTCTTGTATAACCTACTTACATAAAACCCAGTGTCCTGCGGATGCAGCTTGTCCTAAGATTACTTCATTTATATTCTTTCCAAGAACCGCTGCTTATTTCATTGTTTTTGTTCTCTTTTCAGAATCTCATAATCCCTTCCTACTGCATACGTTCAATTTTTTCTCAATTTGTAGCAGGTGGCAAGACAACGTGCCAACAAGAAAAATGTCATTGCATGTGTTGAATATAAGCCTTGTAGACTCTAAAAGCACTTGGGCAGTTTTGGATTTGGTCCAACAGTCCTGATTAGAGCTGAGTGAATAGAAGTTGATGAAGTGGAATTCGATCCGAATTTCAGGAAAAATTCTATTTGCACCAAATCCGAATTTCTTGACGCTTCGTGGTAACGAATCACATTTTCCCCTAAAATTGCTTCTGTACGTGTTAGGACATGGAGGAAAGAACTCTGGGAACAAGGGATCACTCACAATGCCATGCATGCAGCCAATTAGCAGCCAGACATCCCTGTGATGTCACAGCCCTATAAATAGCCTCAGCCATCTTGGATTCAGCCATTTTCCAGTGTGCTTAGTGCAGGGAAAGACGTGACAGGCACTAGGGAAAGAGGTAGAAAAGACTAAAACTTTTTGGGGCTAAATAGAAGTTCAGGGAAAGATCATTAGAAGTGTAGAGAAAGGATAGGGAAGAATTATTCCACAGTATAAAAGGAGAACAGGGTCCCATAGGGGAGTGTACAGCCTGGGTAATAGGAACAATCCTAGTACACCTTGCTGCACTGACTGGGGATCCAAATTGCCATTATACTGCTGCTTTTAGGTTTGCAATAGATGATACCTCTGTAATTCCAGCAAACCTTGCTTGTTATTGGGGTCCAAGTGCTGTGTGATACAGCCATTAACAGGGTGTATTACTAGGAAATTTTTGAACGTACTATAAGTTGCTGTGATGTGCAGTTATACGTATGTTCTAAAGCAGGGATGCTCAACCTGTGGTCCTCCAGGTGTTGTAAAACTACAAATTCCACCATGCCCTGCTGTAGACTGATAGCTGTAGACTGTCCGGGCATGCTGGGAATTGCAGTTTTGCAACAGCTGGTTGAGCATACCTGTTCTAAAGCATTTTTTGGGGTGTATTAGTGGGGGAAAAAAGTCTTATTAGCCGTTCTCCGGTGCAGTTATGTGCTCTTAAGACTTTTTTGGGATGTATTAGTGGAAAAAAATGGCTTATTTGCTATTCAGTGGTTCAATTATATGTTCTAAAGCCTTTTTTTGTGGTATATTGGGGGGGGGGGGGCGTATTTCTCATTGTGTGGTGAAGTGACAAAAGTACAGCCGAATCACATTTTCCCCTAAAATTGCTTCTGTACGTGTTAGGACATGGAGCAAAGAACTCTGGGAACTAGGGATCACCCACAATGCCATGCAGCCAATCAGCAGCCAGCCCTATGATCTCACAGACCTATAAATAGCCTCAGCCATTTTTGATTCTGCTATTTTCCAGCGTGCTTAGTGCAGGGAGAGACGTCAGAAGACGCTAGGGACAGTGCTAGGAAAGACTTCATTGTGCTGAAAAAATGATTTACAAGTTCAGGGAAAGATCAGTCAAGGTGTAGGGAAAGGATAGGGAGGCATCATCTACACTATAGCAGAACAGGGTGCAATAGGAGCGTTTCTATTACACCTTGCTGCACTTATTGGGGATCCAAATTGCTTTATTGTTTGCACTATATGATACATCACTAATTCCAGCAAACCTTGCATGTGATTGGGGTGCAAGTTCTGCGATACAGCCATTTACATGGCGTATTAATAGGAAATATACGTACGTTCTATTAGACTTTCTGCATTGTTTTTACATTGTTTAACTTTTTTGGGGGGCTTATTAATAGAAAAATAAAAAAATATATGTCATAAGTGCCGTTCAATGGTGAAGTTACATTGTACTACAGCCATTTATGGGGTGTATTAATAGGATAAATACGTAAGTCCTATTAGCCGTTCTGCGTTAATTTTACATTGTTTTACTTTTTTTGGGGGGGTGTATTAATAGGAAAAAAATATATATATATATATACAGTATATATGTATATATTGTGGTGATGTGAACAGGAATGTGTATGTTAAAGCCATGGAAGGGTTGTATATCTCATCAAGATCAGATAAGTAAAGTCCAGGAAGATGGTTCTGGCTTCAGCAAACCTAGTTGCTGAAGCTATTTTCTTTATTTATTCAGGGCTGGATTTTATTTGGATTGGGATGGTAGTTTTGGTAGTGGGACCTTCCAATTCACCCCCATTCCAGGGCATGGTTTTCCCTGACAGGTGATCGCAGGTAAAGACTGCTGTAATCAGTCTGGCATAAATCCACTCTCAGTGTGTCAGTCTGGGGGAAGAGGAAGTGACCTTACAGAGAGAGAAGCCTGGAGGCTTGTGTGGTCAGAGCCAGGGGGGCTGAGACCGTGTGGCTTAGAGACGCCGAATCTTTTCCCCCTGTGGACTGTGTTTGATGGGCTGACCTGCTGAGGCCTGGAGCCTGAGACCCTGTAGTTAGAGGTGAGTCAAGGAAAACAAAGTTGTGTTAGTTAGGGCCCATACGGGTAGGAGTTTATTTTGTATTGTTTTGTTTGTGATGTGCCACAATAAAGCACAAGTTTGGACCTGAATCCTGGTGTCCGTGGAGGAAGTCTGTGATTGTGACCCCCAGAAAGAAGAGATCCCTCACATATGTGCCATTTTGGCGGCGAAGTTACATTGTACTACAGCCATTTATGTTGTGTAGAAAAAAGAAAATATACAGTCAAGTCCATAAATATTGGGACATCGACACAATTGTAACATTTTGGGCTTCATACACCACCACAATGGATTTGAAATTAAACAAACAAGATGTGCTTTAACTGCAGATTGTCAGCTTTAATTTGAGGGTATTTACATCCAAATCAGGTGAACGGTGTAGGACCAAAAGTAATGGGACAATTAGCTTCTCAGCTGTTCCATGGCAAGGTGTGTGTTATTCCCTCATTATCCCAAATACAATGAGCAGATAAAAGGTCCAGAGTTCATTTTAAGTGTGCTATTTGCATTTGGAATCTTGCTGTCAACTCTCAAGATGAGATCCAAAGAGCTGTTACTATCAGTGAAACAAGCCATCATTAGGCTGAAAAAACAAAACAAACGCATCAGAGAGATAGCAAAAACATTAGGTGTGGCCAAAACAACTGTTTGGAACATTCTTAAAAAGAAGGAACGCATCTGTGAGCTCAGCAGCACCAAAAGACCCAGAAGACCATGGAAAACAACTGTGGTAGATGACCGTATAGTTCTTTCCCTGGTGAAGAAAACACCTCTCACAACAGTTGGCCAGAACAAGAACACTCTCCAGGAGGTAGGTGTATGTGTGTCAAAGTCAACAATCAAGAGATGACTTCACCAGAGTGAATACAGAGGGTTCACCACAAGATGTAAACTATTGGTGAGCCTCAAAAACAGGAAGGCCAGATTAGAGTTTGCCAAATGACATCTAAAAAAGCCTTCAAAGTTTTGGAACAACATCCTATAGACAGATGAGACCAAGATCAACTTGTACCAGAGTGATGGGAAGAGAAGAGTATGGAGAAGGAAAGGAACTGCTCATGATCCTAAGCATACCACCTCATCAGTGAAGCATGGTGGTGGTAGTGTCATGGTGTGGGCATGTATGGCTGCCAACGGAACTGGTTCTCTTGTATTTATTGATGATGTGACTGCTGACAAAAGCAGCAGGATGAATTCTGAAGTTTTTCGGCCAATATTATCTGCTCAAATTCAGCCAAATGCTTCAGAACACATTGGACGGCGCAACCAAAGAGTTTTTTAAGGGAAAGAAGTGGAATGTTATGCAATGGCCAAGTCAATCACCTGACCTGAATCCGATTGAGCATGCATTTCACTTGCTGAAGACAAAACTGAAGGGAAAATGCCCCAAGAACAAGCAGGAACTGAAGACCGTTGCAGTAGAGGCCTGGAAGAGCATCACCAGGCATGAAACCCAGCATCTGGCGATGTCTATGCATTCCAGACTTCAGGCTGTAATTGACTGCAAAGGATTTGCAACCAAGTATTTAAAAGTGAAAGTTTGATTTATGATTATTATTCTGTCCCATTACTTTTGGTCCCTTAACCCCTTAAGGACCGAGGACGTACCGGTACGCCCTATTTCCCGAGTCCTTAAGGACCGAGGACGTACCGGTACGTCCTGACTTAAAATCTGCATTCCGGCGCCGCAGGGGTTAATCGGAACGGGACGCCGGCTGAAATCATTCAGCCGGCATCCCGTAACAACGCAGGGGGGGGTCATTGGACCCCCCCGTATCGGCGATCGCAGAAAACCGCAGGTCAATTCAGACCTGCGGTTTTCTGCGTTTCCGGTCCATTCGGGTGTCCTGTGACCCGATGAACCGGAAAAAGACTGCGATCGGTGGCGTAATTTTACACCACCAATCGCAGTCCGAGGATTTGCAGAGGCGGAGCTGGCCCTGGTGCTGAACGCCGCTGTCCAGGGTGCTGATTGGTGCAGGGGAGAGAGGCGCGAGATTCAAACTTCCTGCGCTCCTCTCTCCCCTCCTCTTCCTGTCCAGCACCCTGACCGTGCAGCATCGTCCAGCACCAGCTCCTGTGTCCCCCTAAATCGGCATCCATCACCCTCCTGCACCCATCGCCACCCAGGTAGGTTAGGGTCAGTGAGGGAGAGGCACCGTTAGGCAGGGAAAGAAGGGAAAAGTTAGAAAAAAAAAAAAAAAAAAAAACACATTTATTCCAAACTTTTTTTTTTTACAACTTTCAGACCCCAGACCCCACGCCACTTGCCCCCCCCGCATCCCCCCCACCACCAGCCCCCCCCCCCACCACCAGCCCCCCCCCCCACCCACCAACCCCCTCCCCCCACCACCAGACCCTTCCCCCACCACCACATTTTTTTTTTTCTGCGTGCGCTGACTGGCCGGCACTTTTTAGCGTCCGTCCACTGTTAGCGCATCGCCCGCCCCACCACCCCACCGACCGCTGATCAGCGTTGAACCGCAGATCAGCAAGTTTGAACTTTTTTTTTTTTTTTTTTTCCTAACACATTTTTTTTGCCTGGACTTTTTAGTACGTGAACACCCGTGCCCCCACACACACGCACATAGAATAAAGGTTTACACGCACGCACATACACACGCACACACACACACCCATGGCCCGCCGGGTGTTCTCAGCCGAGGAGGCATATGCCCAGATTGCCTCCGACTCTGAGAGCCCCAGTGAGGATGAGGATGACCCCACGTTCCTTTTGTCATCCGCATCCTCCTCATCATCATCGGATGACGATGAGCCACCAAGGCAGCGGAGACGCCGCCAGGCGGAGCCAGGGGCCACACATGCTAGGGATCCTGTGGCCCACCCTAGTACGAGCCGCCCTGGGGTTCGTACTGGTTTCCCGGCCCACCAAATAAGTTCACCGGAGCCCCCTGCCGATGAACTTAGCTGGTGTCCCCCAGTGGACTTTGAGCCTGAGATTCCGGATTTCGCTGGCAATCCTGGAATCCAGATTCCCACAGTGGGGTTTACTGAAATAGACTTTTTTAGTTTTTTTTTCAGTAACCCACTGGTGAATTTGATGGTGGAGCAGACGAATCTGTACGCCCAACAGTTCGTCGCTCAAAACCCAGGCTCAGTTTTGGCTAGACCCGGTGGCTGGACGCCGGTCAGTGCAGCCGAGATGAGGACATTTTGGGGCCTCGTGCTGCATATGGGTCTAGTCCAAAAACCCAGTGTCAGGCAATACTGGAGTGGGGACGTCCTATACCAGACCCCACTGTACAGTATGGTCATGACACGTCACCGGTTTGAGGCCATCCGGAAATGTCTGCATTATTCCGATAATGCAGCATGTCCCCCCCGAGGTGATCCTGCCTATGACCGGCTGTACAAGATACGGCCGGTCATCGATCACTTTGGGGCCACATTTCAGCAGGCCTACGTACCTGGAAGGGAGGTCGCGGTTGATGAGTCTCTCGTTGCGTTCAAGGGGAGACTCAGTTTCCGCCAATACATTCCCACAAAGCGGGCGAGGTATGGCGTGAAGCTATACAAAATTTGTGAGAGTACCTCAGGGTACACTTACAAATTTCGTGTGTACGAGGGGCGAGATTCCCGGATTCAACCACCAGAATGTCCCCCCACTCTGGGTGTTACCGGGAAACTCGTGTGGGACCTTATGTACCCACTGCTGGATAAGGGTTACCACTTGTACGTGGACAACTTTTATACCAGCATTCCCTTGTTCAGGTCCCTTGCCGCCAGATCCACGTTCGCTTGTGGGACCGTGCGGAAAAATCAACGCGGCCTCCCTGCCTACCCCCTCCAGGTACCTATCCCCAGGGGTGAGACCCGTGCACTTACCAGTGGAAACCTGTTGCTGGTCAGGTATAAGGACAAGAGGGATGTCCTTATGCTGTCCACAATCCACGGTAACAGCACCACCCCAGTCCCTGTGCGAGGTACCGCGGCAACGGTCCTCAAGCCCGATTGTATCGTCGACTACAATCGGTATATGGGAGGAGTTGATCTCTCTGATCAAGTCCTCACGCCATATAACGCCATGCGCAAAACCCGGGCATGGTACAAAAAAGTTGCGGTCTACATGGTGCAGGTTGCCATGTACAACTCTTTTGTACTATCCCGAAGCGCTGGCAGCACAGGGACATTCCTCCAATTCTATGAGGCAGTCCTCAAAGACCTGATCTTTTCGGACCGGGAAAGAGCAGGCCGGAGTACCTCGGGAACTGGAGGCGCCCGGATCGTCCCTGGCCAACACTTTCCAGGTGTGGTCCCCCATACTGGAAAGAAGGGACGAACCCAAAAAAAGTGCAGAGTGTGTCACAAGAGGGGGATACGGAAGGACACCACAACTCAATGTGACACGTGCCCCGATCATCCGGGCCTCTGCATTATCGATTGCTTCAGGGAGTATCACACTTCCATGGAGTACTAAATTTTTATAATCCCCAACAGTTCACTAGAGAACATAAAACACTATGGCTCTCAGACTTTGGAGACACGAAAACAATTTTTCTTTCCCCAAAAAATATTAGTTTTAGTGCAGGCATCCTCAAACTGCGGCCCTCCAGATGTTGTAAAACTATAACTCCCAGCATGCCCAGACAACCTACAGCCATCATCAGGGCATGGTGGGAATTGTAGTTTTACAACATCTGGAGGGCCGCAGTTTTAGGATGCCTGCTTAGTGTCTCCAAAGTCTGAGAGCCATACATATTGGGCATCGTCGCGTGCGTAAAAGTCGTCGCTATAAAAATAACTTTTTACCAAACGCCTCGGATGAACGGTGTTAAAAATATAAAATAAAAACGGTGCCAAAACACCTATTTTTGGGCAAAATTTAAATTTAAATCCATTTTGCCGGTAATAAAGCAAGGGTTAACAGCCAAACAAAACTAAACATTTATTGCCCCAATTCTGTAGTTTGCAGAAACACCCCATATGTGGTCGTAAATGGCTATATAGCCGCACGGCAGGGCATAGAACGAAGGGAACTCCATACGGTTTCTGGAAGGCAGATTTTGATGGACAGTTTTTTTTTTTTACACCATGTCCCATTAGAAGCCCCCCCTGATGTAGCCTAGACTAGAAACTCCAAAAAAGTGACCCCATCTAAGAAACTACACCCCTCAAGGTATTCAAAAATTACTTTACAAACTATGTTAACCCTTTAGGTGTTCCACAAAACTAAATAGCGAATGTAGAAACAATTTTAGTATTACATTTTTTTGTTACATTGCCTCAAAAAAGAGTAATATAGAGCAACCAAAAATCTAATTTACCCCAAAAATTGTCCCAAAACAACAACCACCTTATCCCGTAGTTTCCTAGATGGGGTCACTTTTATGGAGTTTCTACTCTAGGGGTGCATCAGGGGGCTTGAAAGGGTACATGGTGTAAATAAACCAGTCCAGCAAAATCTGCCTTCCAAAAACCGTATGGCGTTCCCCTTCTTCTATGTCCTGCCGTTTAGCCAAACAGTAGTTTACGACCACATATGGGGTGTTTTTGCAAACTACAGAATCAGGGCAACCCATTTTGAGTGTTGTTTGGCAGTTAACCCTTGTTTTACTCCTGGAAAAAATTGATTATATTGGAAAATTTTCCAAAAAATAGAAATTTCTAAATTGTTTCTCCATCTGCCATTAACTCTTGTGGAACACCTAAAGGGTTAACAAAGTTTGTAAACCCAGTTTTGAATACCTTGAGGGGTGTACTTTCTTAGATGGAGTCACTTTTTTGAAATTTCTATTCTAGGGGTGCAACAGGGGGCTTCAAATGGGACATGGTATAAACAAAACCAGTCCTGCAAAATCTGCCTTCCAAAACCCATATGGTGTTCCCCTCCTTCTATGTGCTACCGTTCGGCCAAACAGTAGTTTACGACCACATATGGGGTGTTTTTGCAAACTACAGAATCAGGGCAACCCATTTTGAGTGTTGTTTGGCAGTTAACCCTTGTTTTACTCCTGGAAAAAATTGATTATATTGGAAAATTTTCCAAAAAATAGAAATTTCTAAATTGTTTCTCCATCTGCCATTAACTCTTGTGGAACACCTAAAGGGTTAACAAAGTTTGTAAACCCAGTTTTGAATACCTTGAGGGGTGTACTTTCTTAGATGGAGTCACTTTTTTGAAATTTCTATTCTAGGGGTGCAACAGGGGGCTTCAAATGGGACATGGTATAAACAAAACCAGTCCTGCAAAATCTGCCTTCCAAAACCCATATGGTGTTCCCCTCCTTCTATGTGCTACCGTTCGGCCAAACAGTAGTTTACGACCACATATGGGGTGTTTTTGCAAACTACAGAATCAGGGCAACCCATTTTGAGTGTTGTTTGGCAGTTAACCCTTGTTTTACTCCTGGAAAAAATTGATTATATTGGAAAATTTTCCAAAAAATAGAAATTTCTAAATTGTTTCTCCATCTGCCATTAACTCTTGTGGAACACCTAAAGGGTTAACAAAGTTTGTAAACCCAGTTTTGAATACCTTGAGGGGTGTACTTTCTTAGATGGAGTCACTTTTTTGAAATTTCTATTCTAGGGGTGCAACAGGGGGCTTCAAATGGGACATGGTATAAACAAAACCAGTCCTGCAAAATCTGCCTTCCAAAACCCATATGGTGTTCCCCTCCTTCTATGTGCTACCGTTCGGCCAAACAGTAGTTTACGACCACATATGGGGTGTTTCTGCAAACTACAGATTCAGGGCAACCCATTTTGAGTGTTGTTTGGCAGTTAACCCTTGTTTTACTCCTGGAAAAAATTGATTATATTGGAAAATTTTCCAAAAAATAGAAATTTCAAAATTGTTTCTCCATCTGCCATTAACTCTTGTGGAACACCTAAAGGGTTAACAAAGTTTGTAAACCCAGTTTTGAATACCTTGAGGGGTGTACTTTCTTAGATGGAGTCACTTTTTTGAAATTTCTATTCTAGGGGTGCAACAGGGGGCTTCAAATGGGACATGGTATAAACAAAACCAGTCCTGCAAAATCTGCCTTCCAAAACCCATATGGTGTTCCCCTCCTTCTATGTGCTACCGTTCGGCCAAACAGTAGTTTACGACCACATATGGGGTGTTTCTGCAAACTACAGAATCAGGGCAACCCATTTTGAGTGTTGTTTGGCAGTTAACCCTTGTTTTACTCCTGGAAAAAATTGATTATATTGGAAAATTTTCCAAAAAATAGAAATTTCAAAATTGTTTCTCCATCTGCCATTAACTCTTGTGGAACACCTAAAGGGTTAACAAAGTTTGTAAACCCAGTTTTGAATACCTTGAGGGGTGTACTTTCTTAGATGGAGTCACTTTTTTGAAATTTCTATTCTAGGGGTGCAACAGGGGGCTTCAAATGGGACATGGTATAAACAAAACCAGTCCTGCAAAATCTGCCTTCCAAAACCCATATGGTGTTCCCCTCCTTCTATGTGCTACCGTTCGGCCAAACAGTAGTTTACGACCACATATGGGGTGTTTCTGCAAACTACAGAATCAGGGCAACCCATTTTGAGTGTTGTTTGGCAGTTAACCCTTGTTTTACTCCTGGAAAAAATTGATTATATTGGAAAATTTTCCAAAAAATAGAAATTTCAAAATTGTTTCTCCATCTGCCATCAACTCTTGTGGAAGACCTAAAGGGTTAATAAAGTTTGAAAAAACAGTTTTGAATACCTTGAGGGGTGTAGTTTCTAGAATGGGGTCATTTTTGGGAGGTTTCTATTATCTAAGCCTCACAATATGACTGCAAACCTGAACTGGTCCATAAAAAGTGGGATTTTGAAGATTTCTCAAAATTCAAATTTTGCTTCTAACTTCTAAGCATTGTAACATCCCCAAAAAATAAAATATCATTCCCAAAACAATTCAAACATGAAGTAGACATATGGGGAATGTAAAGTCATCACAATTTTTGGGGGTATTACTATGTATTACAGAAGTAGAGAAACTGAAACTTTGAAATTTGCTAATTTTTCAAAATTTTTGGTAAAAAATGTATTTTTTTATGCAAAAAAATTAACTTTTTTGACCCAATTTTAGCAGTGTCATGAAGTACAATATGTGACGAAAAAACAATCTCAGAACGGCCTGGGTAAGTCGAAGCGTTTTAAAGTTATGAGCACTTAAAGTGACACTGGTCAGATTTGCAAAAAATGGCCTGGTCCTTAAGGTGAAAATGAGCCTGGTCCTTAAGGGGTTAACAAGTGGGAGGCACATATGCAAACTGTTGTAATTTCTACACCGTTCACCTGACTTTGATGTAAATACCCTCAAATTAAAGCTGACAGTCTGCAGTTAAAGCACATCTTGGAACTGACTGTACGTACGTCCTATCACCCGTTCTGCTGTGAATTGTGATTATCATATTTCTTATTTTGGGGTGTAGAAATAGGAAAAAGAACACGTCTAAATTGCCGTTCTGCAGTGAATTGTGTGTTTTTTGGGGAGGGGAGTTTATTAATCAGAAAAAAATAATAATAATATATATATGTATAAGGCTACTTTCACACTTGCGGCAGGACGGATCCGACATGCTGTTCACCATGTCGTATCCGTCCTGCAGCTATTTCGCCGAGCCGTCGGACCGCCGCTTCGTCCCCATTGACTATAATGGGGACGGGGGCGGAGCTCTGGCGCAGCACGGCGAAAGGCCGCTGGACTAAAATTACTGCATGTGAGGCTTTTTAGTCCGGCGGCTTTCGCCGTGCACCATTGTGCTGCGCCGGAGCTCCGCCCCCGTCCCCATTATAGTCTAGTCACGGCAAAATAGCCGCAGGATGTATCCGACATGGTGAACAGCATGTCGGATTTGTCCTGCCGCAAGTGTGAAAGTAGCCTTAATTGCTGTTCAGAGGTGAAGTTACATTGTACTACAGCCATTTACGTTGTGTATAAAAAGAAAAAATACGTAAGTTCCCATCACCCGTTTTGCGGTGAATTGTGATTGTTATGTTTCTTTTTTTATGTTGTAGAAATAGGAAAAAAAAGAGAAAATATATGTCATAAATTCATAATTGGCATTCAGCGGTGAAGTCACATTGTACTACAGCCATTTACGCTGTGTAGAAAAAGAAAATATACTGTCACGGAAGGTGTACAGGAAACAAGACAAGCAACATGAATATATGACTCACTGGATCCAAAGCTAAGGAACCAAAAGGGAGACCCCTGCATACGACCTGGCACTTTCCCTGGCTGCTCAGCCTATGCAAAAATCCCAAAGATGGATGGTTGCATATCCACGTACCTCGACTATATAACACCTGAACACCCTACAATAGTGAGGAGACACGACCACCGGCTCCCTACACCAGACACAGAGGGAGTCAGGGTCACCTGGGATCCAGCAAACAGAAAATAACAGATAAATGTACAGCACTTAACTTAGTAGCAGACTGGGAAATAGGATCAGCATGCACACACTCCAGGAAGAAGTATAAGCCGCCCAGTAATGCATTATGGGAGGAGTTTAAAGGGATGCAATCAGTCCAACTACATGACAGCTGAGAGAGGCTAACGAGATGAGGAACTAAACACCACAACAAATAAAACTCAAGGAGGAGGTTCTGAAAGGCTTCTGTCCGAGCTTCTCAGCTGTCTGGTTGTGACAGTACCCCTCCCTCTACGAGTGGACTCCGGACACTCAGAGCCCACCTTCTTAGGATGGGACCTATGGAAATCCCTGATGAGACGAGAGGCCTTAATGTCCGTCACTGGGACCCACATCCTCTCCTCAGGACCATAACCCTCACAATGAACAAGGTACTAGAGAGAACCGCGGACAAGACGAGAATCCACAATCCTAGAGACCTGAAATTCAAGATTCCCATCAACCAAAATCGGAGGAGGAGGCAAAGACGAGGGTACAATGGATCTTCCAAGTCTGAGGAAGATCAAGACGGTAGGCTTGATCTTATCAGAGGACTCCTGACGACGGTTATTTAAAGTAAACTCAGCAAGGGACAAAAAAGAACACCAATCCTCCTGATTTTCCGCCACAAAACAGTGCAGATATGTCTCCAGATTCTGATTGACGTGCTCTGTCTGGCCATTCGACTGCGGGTGGAAAGCAGAAGAGAATGACAACCGAACCCCCAAGCGAGACCAGAAAGCCTCCCAGAATCTGGAAACAAACTGCGTGCCCCTATCAGAGACTATGTCTGAAGGAACACCATGCAATTTGACAATGTGCACAATAAATGCCTGCGCCAGCGTCTTAGCATTGGGCAAACCAGAAAAAGGGATGAAATGCACCATTTTGCTAAAACGGTCCACCACCACCAGAATCACAGTCTTCCCCAAGGAACGAGGCAGGTCCGTTATGAAGTCCATGGACAGATTTGTCCAAGGACAGGAAGGAATAGGTAAGGGAAGGAGAGTACCTGATGGACGTGAATGAGGGACTTTGGCACAAGCGCAAGTCTCGCAGGCTGCCACAAAACCCTCAACCGACTTACGAAGCGCAGGCCACCAGAATCTCCGAGTGATAAGATCCAGTGTGGCTCTTGCCCCCGGGTGCCCAGCAAGGACCGTAACGTGGTGTTCCTTAAAAATCTTGTGTCTTAAAGCGAGAGGCACAAACAACCTCCCAGGAGGACAAAGATCAGGAGCCTCTGACTGGGCTGCCTGCACCTCTGCCTCCAATTCAGAAAAAAGAGCAGAGACCACCACACCTTCAGCCAAAATGGGACCCGGGTCTTCAAAATTCCCGCCTCCCGGAAAACAACGTGACAGGGCATCTGCCTTCACATTCTTAACCCCAGGGCGGAATGTGACAACAAAATTAAACCTAGAAAAGAACAAAGACCATCTGGCCTGTCTCGGGTTCAGACGCTTGGCTGACTCTAAGTAGGCCAGATTTTTATGGTCAGTAAATACGGTAATAGGGTGTCTGGCTCCCTCTAGCCAATGGCGCCATTCCTCAAAAGTCAACTTGATGGCCAACAATTCCCTATCTCCTACATCGTAATTTCCCTCTGCGGAGGAGAGTTTTTTCGAGAAAAAGGCACACGGTCGCCATTTGGCAGGAGAGAAACCCTGAGACAAGACCGCCCCCACACCCACCTCAGAAGCATCAACCTCAACTATGAAGGGTAAAGAAATATCAGGTTGCACCAAGATGGGAGCGGAAGCAAAACTCTCCTTGATATTAGAAAAAGCCTTACGCGCCTCTACTGACCAAGAAGAAAAATCTACCCCCTTTCTGGTCATATCAGTGAGTGGTTTAACAATAGAGGACTAATTCAAAATAAACTTCCTGTAATAATTGGCAAAGCCCAAAAAACGCATCAGCGCCTTCTGATTCTCAGGAAGCTTCCACTCAAGCACAGCGCGGACCTTCTCGGGGTCCATGTGAAAACCAGAAGCGGAGAGAAGAAACCCCAAAAATTGAATTTCTGGAACCGCAAACACACATTTTTCCAGTTTTGCATATAATTTATTCTCCCGCAGGATGAGCAAGACCTGACGTAAATGTTCCTTATGAGTTTTGAAATCAGGAGAAAAAATCAAAATGTCATCCAAATACACTAATACAAATTTTCCCATCAAATGATAAAAAATGCTGTTCACGAAATGCTGAAAAACGGCTGGGGCATTCATCAAACCAAAAGGCATAACCAAATTCTCAAAATGGCCCTCAGGGGTATTGAAGGCCGTCTTCCATTCGTCTCCTTCACTGACCCTGACCAGGTTGTATGCTCCTCTTAGATCTAATTTGGAAAAGACTTTAGCCCCAACAACCTGATTAAACAGGTCCGGGATCAGAGGAAGCGGATAAGGGTCACGAATAGTGATACTGTTCAGCTCCCTGAAATCCAGACAAGGTCTTAAAGAACCATCTTTTTTCTTAACAAAGAAAAAAACAGCGACAACAGGTGACTTCGAGGGTCGTATGTGTCCTTTTCTCAGACTCTCATAGATATAAGCACGCATAGCGATCCTTTCAGGTTGGGAAAGATTGTATAAACGAGATTTAGGCAGCTTGGCGCCTGGGAT
Organism: Bufo gargarizans; assembly: GCF_014858855.1. NCBI lineage: Eukaryota > Metazoa > Chordata > Amphibia > Anura > Bufonidae > Bufo > Bufo gargarizans. Next base: position 583,004,929 of record NC_058082.1, read on the forward strand.
GAGATTAATAGGGCAATCGTACTCCCTGTGTGGGGGCAAATCCTGAACTCCACTCTCAGAGAAGACATCCGAAAATTCAGAGAGAAAATATGGTATAGTCTTAGTGGAAACCTCAGAAACAGATGTCGTGAGGCAATTCTCTCTGCAAAAGTCACTCCAACCATTTATTTGCCTTGCTTGCCAATCAATGGTGGGGTTATGTTTAGTGAGCCAGGGTAGCCCCAACACTAGAGGAGTAGGCAAACCGCTAAGGACGAAACATGACACATCCTCAACATGAGCATCACTCACAATTAAACGGATATTGTGAACTATGCCCTTTAATGATTTCTGAGAAAGTGGAGCGGAATCAATGGCAAAAACAGGAATATCCTTTCCCAAAGTGCACACCTGGAAACCATGAGTTATTGCGAATTGATTATCAATGAGATTGACAGCTGCTTTACTATCCACAAAAATCTCACAAAAAATGCTCTTGCTCTCTAGCGCCACCCTAGCAGGCAGGACAAAACGGGAACTACAAGCAAACGGAAAACCTTCAATTTCCGCCTCAACCCTGCCAATAGTAACAGACGGAACATTTTTAAAAGATTTTTTCCTGTTTGTTTCTTTATTACTCACAGAAAACTGCCTGAATCTCCTAGAGGGACAAACATTTGCCAAATGATTTATACCTCCACAACAAAAACAAACCCTCCCATGCGAGCTGAATCTTCTATTGTCAGAAGCAATCAACCCCAGCTGCATGGGCTCCTGCTCAGAAGGGGCTGACAGCGACCGAGACCCCTGCGCACAGAATGAGACCACTGCACTGTTCTGGGACTGAGTATGACAGGAAGGAGAGATCTCTCCTCTCTCTCTAAGAGGCCTGTCAATACGAACGGCCTGAGACATAGCAGAGTCCAAGGAAATAGGCCTCTCATGAAAGGCAAATGCATCTTTCAATCCCTCTGAAAGACCATGGCAAAATTGACTTCGGAGTGCAGCATCATTCCAACCAGTATCAGCTGCCCATCTCCGAAATTCTGAGCAGTATATCTCTGCGGATTGTTTACCCTGGCATAATAGACGTAGTCTAGACTCAGCCAGAGCAATTCGATCCGGATCATCATATATCTGACCCAGGGCTAAAAAGAATTCATCCACTGAACGGAGAGGCCGTGCCCCCTCCGGCAGCGAAAAGGCCCAGGACTGAGCGTTACCCCTGAGCAGCGATATAATGATCCCCACCCTCCGTTCCTCATCACCAGAGGAATGGGAAAGAAGGCGAAAATGGAGTTTGCAAGCCTCTCTAAAACGCACAAAATTCTCACTACCCCCGGAGAACGTATCCGGGAACGAGATCTTAGGCTCAGAACAAACTCCATGAACGCAAGCTGAACCGGTCACTTGAAGCTGAGAAATAGTTTTACGGAGATCAACTACCTCCAATGAAAGACCCTGGAAGCGTTCAGCCAAAAGTGAAACCGTATCCATGCTTGAGACGGTTTTGGCGGCTTATAATGTCACGGAAGGTGTACAGGAAACAAGACAATGCAACATGAATATATGACTCACTGAATCCAAAGCTAAGTAACCAAAAGGGAGACCCCTGCATACGACCTGGCACTTTCCCTGGCTGCTCAGCCTATGCAAAAATCCCAAAGGTGGATGGTTGCATATCCACGTACCTCGACTATATAACACCTGAACACCCTACAATAGTGAGGGGACACGACCACCGTCTCCCTACACCAGACACGGAGGGAGTCAGGGTCACCTGGGATCCAGCAAACAGAAAAGAACAGATAAATGTGCAGCACTTAACTTAGTAGCAGACTGGGAAATAGGATCAGCATGCACACACACTCCAGGAAGAAGTATAAGCCGCCCAGTAATGCATTATGGGGAGGAATTTAAAGGGATGCAATCAGTCCAACTACATGACAGCTGAGAGAGGCTAACGAGATGAGGAACTGAACACCACAACAAAGAAAACTCAAGGAGGAGGTTCTGAAAGGCTTCTGTCAGAGCTTCTCAGCTGTCTGGTTGTGACATATACGTACATTCCCATCACCCATTCTGTGGTGAATTGTGATTGTCATATTCCTTAATTTTGGGAGTAGAAATAGGAAAAAGAATATGTCTTAATTGCCGTTCTGCGGTGAATAGTGTTCTTTTTTTTGGGGGGGGGGTTGAAGTTTATTAATTTAATTTCCATTCAGCGGTGAAGTAACATTGAACTACAGTCTTTTTTGGGGGGTATTTTAAATTTCATTTAATTCTTTATCATACAGTATAGGTGACAGCAAACGGGCAGTGGCCAAAATGTTTCTGTCGCAGGCAGCAGAAGAAGAGGTGTTGGCAGCAGGAGTCGCAACGAGAGGCCTGAGCTCCCAGTGTCATCTAGCGGTTGTGTCTTGACCAGCAAACCAGCGGCGCTTGAATGGTTGACTCGGTCTTTGAGTTTGTTTCAAGTGACATCAGACACCCCCAGCCACGACGCTTAGTTGGCATGGCCCGGGTGCAGGCCCTGTGCCCCCACCTTTCCTGAACGTTACTCTCATTTTCAGTTCCCTCAGCGCGAGAAGTATTATATGCCGTAGGCCGAACTACTAGAGGACAGTCAGCAGCTACTGCCCTCACCTGCCCTCAACCTGCCTCTGTCCTTTTATGTTCCCTCAGCCAGAGTAGTATTATATGCTGTGGGCTCATCTCCACTATACAGCGAGGACAAGCTACTAGAGGACAGTCAGCAGCTACTGGACAGCCAAGATCTGGAGGAGACATCCGCCGCTTCCTCCAGTAGGCGGGCAAGTAGTGATGAGGAGAGTGGCGTGAGAGCAGGTGTTGCGAGCGGTCAGGCTCCTGGCCCTGAGACCTTTGAGGTGGACATCAGTGACGTGCAGACAGTAGCGGATGATGATAATGTAGCTGATCACACTTGGGAGCCTGGTGAATAAGGGGCTTCATCATCATCATCATCAGAAGAGGGTGGCAGCTTGCATATGAGGCAACGGCTGAACCAGCAGTGTGGCTGTGAGACAGCAGGGTGGAAGCAGGAGGAGGTCAGGAGCCAAACGTGCCAAGGGTAGACCACCGTCGTTGCAGGAGCCCACCGGCCTGGAAAGTAGCGGTGCAGGGGTTCACGGAGGCAGCGGTAGCAGGCAGTCAGCATGGAGTGTTGGTGGGAAAATGCCATACTCAGCTGTGTGGCAAGTTTTTGTTTGGCCGCCGAAGGAGATGAACATGGCCGTTTGACGGATTTGTGGGCAGAAGGTTAAGCGTGGCCAGGGTGCCAATGTCAGCATCACGGCCCTGCATCAGCACATGCAGCATCACCATAAAGTGGCCTGGGAGAACTGTGGCTCTGATGTGGTGGTCCAGCCTGCCACAGAAACCGTTGCATCACCTAGTGGCACGCACCCAATTTCAGGCAGTCTCCACCACCTTAGCTGAAGGAAGCTGTCTGTCCTTCCCATCATCTGCTGGTCCTGATGCTCCTGCTCCTCCTACTCCTCATCAGTCATTACGTCAGCAATCGATCACCGATTGCCAAGGGACAACAGTATGCATGCATTCATCCAACGGCGCAGAATCTGAACATGCTCCTGTCCAAGCTGCTGGTGCTGCAGTATCTCCCTTTTCAAGTGGTGGATTCTGCACCTTTCAGAGAAGCTATTGGCTTGTGCTGAGCCGAGGTGGAGAGTCCCAAGCTGTCATTTCTGTACCAAAAAGTCAAAACCAGCTATGCACACATATGTAGAACAGAAGGTGGGCCAGTCCTTGAGCTGGTGTCTGACAAAGTGCCAGGCAGCGCCAACATGTGGAGCTGTAACTACAGTCAAGGACAATACAGGTCCTTTTAAAAAAATTAGCATATTGTGATAAAGTTCATTATTTTCTGTAATGTACTGATAAACATTAGACTTTCATATATTTTAGATTCATTACACACCAACTGAAGTAGTTCAAGCCTTTTATTGTTTTAATATTGATGATTTTGGCATACAGCTCATGAAAACCCAAATTTCCTATCTCAAAAAATTAGCATATTTCATCCGACCAATAAAAGAAAAGTGTTTTTAATACAAAAATAGTCAACCTTCAAATAATTATGTTCAGTTATGCACTCAATACTTGGTCGGGAATCCTTTTGCAGAAATGACGGCTTCAATGCGGCGTGGCATGGAGGCAATCAGCCTGTGGCACTGCTGAGGTGTTATGGAGGCCCAGGATGCTTCGATAGCGGCCTTAAGCTCATCCAGAGTGTTGGGTCTTGCGTCTCTCAACTTTCTCTTCCCAATATCCCACAGATTCTCTATGGGGTTTAGGTCAGGAGAATTGGCAGGCCAATTGAGCACAGTAATACCATGGTCAGTAAACCATTTACCAGTGGTTTTGGCACTGTGAGCAGGTGCCAGGTCGTGCTGAAAAATGAAATCTTCATCTCCATAAAGCTTTTCAGCAGATGGAAGCATGAAGTGCTCCAAAATCTCCTGATAGCTATCTGCATTGACCCTGCCCTTGATAAAACACAGTGGACCAACACCAGCAGCTGACATGGCACCCCAGACCATCACTGACTGTGGGTACTTGACACTAGACTTCAGGCATTTTGGCATTTCCCTCTCCCCAGTCTTCCTCCAGACTCTGGCACCTTGATTTCCGAATGACATGCAACAGTCCAGTGCGGCTTCTCTGTAGCCCAGGTCAGGCGCTTCTGCCGCTGTTTCTGGTTCAAAAGTGGCTTGACCTGGGGAATGCGGCACCTGTAGCCCATTTCCTGCACACGCCTGTACACGGTGGCTCTGGATGTTTCTACTCCAGACTCAGTCCACTGCTTCCGCAGGTCCCCCAAGGTCTGGAATCGGTCCTTCTCCACAATCTTCCTCAGGGTCCGGTCACCTCTTCTCGTTGTGCAGCGTTTTCTGCCACACTTTTTCCTTCCCACAGACTTCCCACTGAGGTGCCTTGATACAGCACTCTGGGAACAGCCTATTCGGTCAGAAATTTCTTTCTGTGTCTTACCCTCTTGCTTGAGGGTGTCAATGATGGCCTTCTGGACAGCAGTCAGGTCGGCAGTCTTACCCATGATTGCGGTTTTGAGTAATGAACCAGGCTGGGAGTTATTAAAAGCCTCAGGAATCTTTTGCAGGTGTTTAGAGTTAATTAGTTGATTCAGATGATTAGGTTAATAGCTCGTTTAGAGAACCTTTTCATGATATGCTAATTTTTTTAGATAGGAAATTTGGGTTTTCATGAGCTGTATGCCAAAATCATCAATATTAAAACAATAAAAGGCTTGAACTACTTCAGTTGGTGTGTAATGAATCTAAAATATATGAAAGTCTAATGTTTATCAGTACATTACAGAAAATAATGAACTTTATCACAATATGCTAATTTTTTGAGAAGGACCTGTATATGTCCTTTACGGCCCACTGGCTAAACGTGGTTTCGATCCAGCCAAACCAGCAACTTGGCCAGGTGAAGCCGCTTCCGCCTCCACGTTCTTACGCCGTTGGTCCTGCGACAAAGTCAGCCTCTGCCTTCTCATCCTCCATTGTGTCCACAGCCTCCACTGCAGGGACAATTCACAGTGCCCCACCAGCATACCACATGTGCAGGGCACGGCGGTGTCACGCTGTTTTGCATCTAGTTTGCCTGGGCGAATGGAGTCACACAGGGGTGGAACTGCTCCTTGTCCTTCATCAAGAAATCGAATACTGGCTTTCTCCTCGACAACTCCAAATCGGAACCATGATGACTGACAACGGGAAGAACATGGTGTTGGCGCTGCATCAAGGAGGGCTGAGCCATGTGCCCTGCATGGCACACATGTTCAATCTGGTTGTAAAGGGGTTCCTGAAGTCTTCTGCCCAACTGCAAGACATCCTAAAAATGGCCATCTAACTTTGCATGCTTTTCAGCCACTCGTACACCACAAAGCACACCTTCCTTGAGCTACAGTGGCAGAACGGCATCCCCCAACATAGGCTGATATGCAACGTTTCCACCTGTTGGAATTCCACCCTCCATATGTTGGACCAACTATATGATCAGAGAAAGGTAATAAACGATTTCTTGATGATACAGTCGGACAGAGGTACTCCCCTATGTAACTTCGTTGTTAGCCAGTGGCAGCTCATGTGTGGCACCTGTCGTTTGCTCGTGCCCTTTGAGGAGGCCACTTTATTTGTCTGTCGCCAGGACTACAAAATGAACAACGTAATTTCACTGATTCATGTCCTGGAACAGATGCTGGTAAATCTGGCTGGCCAGTGGACAGGAGACTTGGCCACTACATCTCACAGCTACATAAACCCTGTGGGGGCTGAACTACAGGAGGAGGAGGACATTCGAGCACAAGCAATGTGTAGAAAAATGGGTGGTTTTTCTACTCAGGTGACAGGAGAGGAGGAGCAGGAGCAGCCAGCGGAGCTACAGGACGATGAGAAAGACGAAGCAGAGGACCCAGTCACACCATGGCAGTATGCAGTGGAGATGCACAAATGGCCCAATGCATGCTCACTTGCCTGCGTAGTGACAGCCAAATTGTCACCATTCGCCAGAGGGATGACTACTGGCTCTCCACCATGTTAGACCCTCGCTACCGGTCCAAAATGGGGGCCTTTTTCACACCCACTGAGAGGGAGGACAAACTTAACTACTATCGAGACATCCTATGTAGTCAGTTAGCCGCTGCCTATGTGCACCATCGCCTATCCTCATGGAGGTCTGACCGAGGTGGCCCTCTGCACTCACTTTCCACTGCCATGGCTGCTGGGGGGTATGGGGGGGGGACAGGAGCAGAACCAGCTCCATCAACAGCAACTTAAGTCTAGAGTCGCTGATTTCTTCACCCGCCTACTAAAGAAACTACTCACCAGCTTGAACCAGCTTGAACCAGCAGGTTGCGGCATACTTGGAGTGCACTCTGCCACCCCACATTGAAGATCCCCTGTTTCCTGCCTGACCCGCTGTGTGGCATCAGAGCGGTGTTTAGTGCTGTGGGGCTCCATAGTTACCCCAAGGAGAACTTGCCTGTCCACCGAAATTTTGAGAAAGTGACCTGTGTAAAAATGAATCAGGCGTGGATAAGCCAGGATTTTCAAACACCAATGCCTGACGCATCAGACTATATCATCCATGGTGCCACACCAACACTTTGACAAAAGAGACCTGTTTTCTCTGGCTACCTGCTTCAGCTACTATTCTGATGCTGCCACCCGCCTGATGCCACACCTGCTGCCAGGTGCTCCTACTGTCAGCTAGTGTTGATCACGAATATTCGAATTTCGAATTTTTATCGCGAATATAGGTACTTTGAAAATTCGCGAATATTTCGAATATAGTTATATATATTCGTAATTTCGAATATTCGATTTTTTTCGGATTATTATTATTTTTTTTTAAATCAGTACACATGATCCCTTCCTGCTTCTAGCTTGTGGGCCAATAAGAAGGCTGCAATATACTTTACTTTATGAGTAGTGATGAGCAGCAGAGGTCATATTCGAAAATGCGCGATTTTTTTTTCTTGAAAAAATCGGCAAGGTAATGATTGTGTAATATGCGAATTTTCGTAATTCGAATTTTCGGATTCAAATTTTTATTGCGAATTTTTCAACTTTTAGACAAAGAAGATTATAGCACTATATTAGCTAAATTGCTCTATATTCGTTTTTTTCGAATATTCGCTATATTGCTGTATATTCTATATAAAAAACAAAGTTATAGCAATATACTGAATATTCGAAAAAAACGAATATAGAGCAATTTAGCTAGTATAGTGCTATAATCTTCTTTGTCTAATAGTTGTCATTTTTTTCTCATCTGAAGTTCCGATTGGAAAAAAATTACAACTATAAAAAAAAAGATTATAGCACTATATTAGCTAAATTGCTCTATATTCGTTTTTTTCGAATATTCGCTATATTGCTATATATTACGAATATTTTTAGCTAATATAGTGCTATAATCTTCTTTGTCTAATAGTTGTAAGTTGAAAAATTCCCCAAAAAAATTTGAATCCGAAAATTCGAATTAAGAAAATTCGCATATTACTCAATCACTACCTTGCCGATTTTTTTCAAGAAAAAAAAATTGCGAATTCGAATATGACCCCTGCCGTTCATCACTACTGTCAGCCACCATCTTCATCTGGCACTGATATTTCCCCCCACCTACCCACTATGTCACTGGGTCACTCTGTGGTCTCCTCATGCTGCTGCCACCTCACCACTCTGTGGTCTCCTCATGCTGCTGCCACCTCAACACTATGTCACTAATCCACTCTGTGGTCTCCTCATGCTGCTGCTACTTCGCCGTTTTGTGGTCTCCTCATGCTGCTGCCACCTCAATACTATGTCTCTGTGCCATTCTGTGGTCTCCTCATGCTGCTGCCACATCACCACTCTGTGGTCTCCTCATGCTGCCGCCACATCACCGCTATGTCACTGGACCACTCTGTTGTCTCCTCATACTGAATGCCACCTCAACACTATGTCATTGGGCCACTTGAATTCTCATGCTGTTCCCACCCTCCCCATTTCATGACTGGGCCACTATTTTGCCTTTTTGGCCTGGTTGACATCATTATTTATTTGACCCTTCCTCTGATCTGTCAGAAGGAAGGAAAAATGAAAAATGAAAAATATGTAGCAGGTGTACAGCCTGTATTGTCCCATCAGAATTGGCTTATGATTTGGTAGCCAGGAGTTGGTACAAAACACAGAAGACATGCAAATATTCTATTCACGTGTCATCTTTGTTTTGGATCCACTCCTGTTTTTTTTTTTGCTTTAGCAATACTGATGGCTGACAAAATGCTGACGGAGTGAAGGCAGATGCTCGACAAGAACCGTTTTTTACGGGTTATTGTTCTGATGGATCAGAGAATGGGCAAAATAGTCAGTGATGTCAACACAAACTTATTGCTGACACCTTCTCCATTATGTCGTGGGCTCTACTTCTATTAGTGTTTAATAGAACAGGTTCTGTAGACATCTATTTGAAATCAGCTGACGACGGTGTGAAAGGAGTGCGCTTCTTCTTGACACTAACATTGATATGTAAGGATGAGTTCACACTTAAGTTATTTGGTCAGTTTTGGAACCGTAACTGCCCAAATAAGTGATGTGTGCAGTGATTATAAGAGCGACGCCTGTCATCTATATGTCATACTGACTCACAGTATTGTTTCACACCCACAGCAGACTCCCTATGGGTGTTACTGCAAGGCACAGTGTTCTACACCCCTATACAAGCTTTCTGCAGCCAGGAAATATCTTCTTTTTTTTTTTTATGCGATTCGCCACAAATAAATTCGGATCGGATCAAATCTTTTCGTAAAATTTGGCGAACCGACTAAATCAAATTTTTGGGAAATTTGCTCATCTCTAGTCCTGATATTAAGAGATACACATGTAAACAAAGATCAACAGATTCATGGAAGATTTTTCTTGTTGCCCTATCCTCGGGTTTGCATAGATTTGTTGCCCCTAGAGGCTCAGTTGCATATATTAAAACATCAGTTTTCTAAACAATGCACATGTGAACATGAGACCAACACAGATGCCTTCAGCTGCCAAGCGTACAAGGTCAGACAGTTTCATAGGTACAAATCTACCCTTTGAGCTCCACTCACACATTTTCCTGATAGGATAAATGTTCCTTAACATATCTATAGTGTCCTATTGACCCAAGATAGGCCAAAAAATATCCATCATCATATCCTTTTTTTAACCTGTTGAGTATGTGATTATAAACAGAGCAGTGATGAGCGAATTGAAATTCGACCCAAATTTGTGAAACAGAGTTAACCCCTTAAGGATCGGGCTCATTTTCACCTTAAGGACCAGGCCATTTTTTGCAAATCTGACCAGTGTCACTTTAAGTGCTGATAACTTTAAAACACTTTGACTTATCCAGGCCATTCTGAGATTGTTTTTTCGTCACATATTGTACTTCATGTGAAAGAAAAGACCGGCACTCACTTGTCTTCAAAGGTTTTTTGTCTTTATTCGCCACACATAGAAATGTTCAGTGACGCGCGTTTCGGCTCTGTTGCGAGCCTTTCTCAAACCAATGGCATATAACAAAGTCATACAATACAGGTGATTTAAATAGACCGCCAAAGCGGAAATGACATCATTGTAGTCATGGTAATTTAGACAAAAAAAATGGAAAAAAGGGAAAAAGAGGAAGCAAAGGGAAGGGAACAAAAGAGACGGGAAAACACAAAGTAACAATTTAAATAATCAGATACACGTGAGAAACAGCCCAATCGCAACAGCATCAATGAGAATGGTAGCAATCATAAATTCTTTTGAAGTTCTCTAGATATTCGTACTAGCTTGCATTTCAGATGATGCGGTTGGGGGGTTCCTCACGTTTTCTGTAAAATACAAGAAAACAAAATATAAATTTAACATACATATAAAGGAAACAGACATCTACAGAAAGCTATGGAGATCATACTCCCGGTTTAACCCCATGGGTTCCAGTGTCTGAAGTGTATGAATCCAATAGGATTCACGCTTCTTTAGCATTTTTAAACGATTACCACCTCTGCGAGGTTGTTGTACCTGCTCAATAATTTGAAAGCGCAATTGCGCAATATTGTGCTTACAGCGGTCAAAGTGATGAGGGACGGGTAGGAGTAAATTATTTTTTCTAATAGTGGACTTATGCTTGGAGAAGCGATCCTTCATGCGCATGGATGTTTCACCTATATATAACAGTCCACAAGGGCACTTGAGTAAATATATGATGAAACTACTATTGCATGTAAAAAAGCCTCGAACTGGAAAGCGCTTGCCTGTATGGGGATGTGTAAAATATTCCCCTTTAATTACACTTGAACAGTGTATACACCCTAGGCAAGGGAATGTGCCCTTTCTAGGAGTTGATAGAGTCTTCTGTCGCTTCTCAGTTTGAGCACTGCCCACATCCGCCCTCACCACCATATCGCGGATATTTTTGTTACGTTTATAGCACAATAATGGAGGATTTTTAAACTCCTCAATAGAGGGATAAGCCCTTGACAATATATTCCAATGCTTAGAAAAAATAAATCGACACCTATTGACCCATGGGTGGAACTTAGTAACGAACGGTATACGTGACCCCCTGGACTCCTGTTTAGGGGTCAAGGAGGTAACCCTACTTCTCTCACTACCTCCTTGACCCCTAAACAGGAGTCCAGGGGGTCACGTATACCGTTCGTTACTAAGTTCCACCCATGGGTCAATAGGTGTCGATTTATTTTTTCTAAGCATTGGAATATATTGTCAAGGGCTTATCCCTCTATTGAGGAGTTTAAAAATCCTCCATTATTGTGCTATAAACGTAACAAAAATATCCGCGATATGGTGGTGAGGGCGGATGTGGGCAGTGCTCAAACTGAGAAGCGACAGAAGACTCTATCAACTCCTAGAAAGGGCACATTCCCTTGCCTAGGGTGTATACACTGTTCAAGTGTAATTAAAGGGGAATATTTTACACATCCCCATACAGGCAAGCGCTTTCCAGTTCGAGGCTTTTTTACATGCAATAGTAGTTTCATCATATATTTACTCAAGTGCCCTTGTGGACTGTTATATATAGGTGAAACATCCATGCGCATGAAGGATCGCTTCTCCAAGCATAAGTCCACTATTAGAAAAAATAATTTACTCCTACCCGTCCCTCATCACTTTGACCGCTGTAAGCACAATATTGCGCAATTGCGCTTTCAAATTATTGAGCAGGTACAACAACCTCGCAGAGGTGGTAATCGTTTAAAAATGCTAAAGAAGCGTGAATCCTATTGGATTCATACACTTCAGACACTGGAACCCATGGGGTTAAACCGGGAGTATGATCTCCATAGCTTTCTGTAGATGTCTGTTTCCTTTATATGTATGTTAAATTTATATTTTGTTTTCTTGTATTTTACAGAAAACGTGAGGAACCCCCCAACCGCATCATCTGAATTGCAAGCTAGTACGAATATCTAGAGAACTTCAAAAGAATTTATGATTGCTACCATTCTCATTGATGCTGTTGCGATTGGGCTGTTTCTCACGTGTATCTGATTATTTAAATTGTTACTTTGTGTTTTCCCGTCTCTTTTGTTCCCTTCCCTTTGCTTCCTCTTTTTCCCTTTTTTCCATTTTTTTTGTCTAAATTACCATGACTACATGATGTCATTTCCGCTTTGGCGGTCTATTTAAATCACCTGTATTGTATGACTTTGTTATATGCCATTGGTTTGAGAAAGGCTCGCAACAGAGCCGAAACGCGCGTCACTGAACATTTCTATGTGTGGCGAATAAAGACAAAAAACCTTTGAAGACAAGTGAGTGCCGGTCTTTTCTTTCACTTGTACTTGGACTTCGGCCCTGGACACGTGCACCACGCCTACAAACGGAGTGCCGGCTGATCCTCGTTAAAATATTGTACTTCATGACACTGGTAAAATAAAGTCAAAAAAATTAATTTTTTTGCATAATAAAATACCTAATTTACCAAACATTTGGAAAAATTAGCAAATTTCAAAGTTTCAGTTTCTCTACTTCTGTAATACATAGTAATACCCCCAAAAATTGTGATGACTTAACATTCCCCATATGTCTACTTCATGTTTGAATTATTTTGGGAATGATATTTTATTTTTTGGGGATGTTACAAGGCTTAGAAGTTTAGAAGCAAATCTTGAAATTTTTCAGAAATTTACAAAAACCCAATTTTTAGGGACCACTACAGCTCTGAAGTCACTTTGCGAGGCTTACATAATAGAAACCGCCCAAAAATGACCCCATTCTATAAACTACACCCCTCAAGGTATTCAAAACTGATTTTACAAACTCCGTTAACCCTTTAGGTGTTGCACAAGAGTTATTGGCAAATTGGGATGAAATTTGAGAATTTCATTTTTTTGCCTAATTTTCCATTTTAACCCATTTTTTCCACTAACAAAGCAAGGGTTAACAGCCAAACAATACTGTATCTTTATTGCCCTGACTCTGCTGTTTACAGAAACACCCAATATGTGTCCGTAAACTACTGTACGGCCACACAGCGGGGCGTAGAGTGAAAGGTGCGCCGTATGGTTTTTGGAAGCCAGATTTTGCTGGACAGTTTTTTTGACACCATGTCCCATTTGAAGCCCCCTGATGCACCCCTAGAGTAGAAACTCCATAAAGTGACCCCATCTAAGAAACTACACCCCTCAAGGTATTCAAAACTGATTTTACAAACTTCGTTAACCCTTTAGGTGTTGCACAAGAGTTATTGGCAAATTGGGATGGAATTTGAGAATTTCATTTTTTTGCCTAATTTTCCATTTTAACCCATTTTTTCCACTAACAAAGCAAGGGTTAACAGCCAAACAAGACTGTATCTTTATTGCCCTGACTCTGCCGTTTACAGAAACACCCCATATGTGGCCGTAAACTACTGTATGGCCACACAGCGGGGCGTAGAGTGAAAGGTGCGCCGTATGGTTTTTGGAAGCCAGATTTTGCTGGACAGTTTTTTTGACACCATGTCCCATTTGAAGCCCCCCTGATGCACCCCTAGAGTAGAAACTCCAAAAAAGTGACCCCATCTAAGAAACTACACCCCTCAAGGTATTCAAAACTGATTTTACAAACTTTGTCAACCCTTTAGGTGTTGCACAAGATTTAATGGAAAATAGAGATACAATTTAAAAATTTCACTTTTTTGGCAGATTTTCCATTTTAATATTTTTTTTCCAGTTACAAAGCAAGGGTTAACAGCCAAACAAAACTCATTATTTATGGCCCTGATTCTGTAGTTTACAGAAACACCCCATATGTGGTCGTAAACTGCTGTACGGGCACACGGCAGGGCGCAGAAGGAAAGGAATGCCATACGGTTTTTGGAAGGCAGATTTTGCTGGACAGTTTTTTTGACACCATGTCCCATTTGAAGCCCCCCTGATGCACCCCTAGAGTAGAAACTCCAAAAAAGTGACCCCATTTTAGAAAGTACGGAATAGGGTGGCAGTATTGTTGGTACTAGTTTAGGGTACATATGATTTTTGGTTGCTCTATATTACACTTTTTGTGCGGCAAGGTAACAAGAAATAGCTTTTTTGGCACTTTTTTTTTTTGTTATTTACAACATTCATCTGACAGGTTAGATCATGTGGTAATTTTATAGAGCAGGTTGTCACGGACGCGGCGATACCTAATATGTATACAATTTTTTTTATTTATGTAAGTTTTATACAATAACTTCATTTTTAAAACCCAAAAATTGTTTAGTGTCTCCATAGTCTAAGAGCCATAGTTTTTACAGTTTTTGGGCGATTATCTTGAGTAGGGTCAAATTTTTTGCGGGATGAGATGACTGTTTGATTGGCACTATTTTGGGGTGCAAATGACTTTTTGATCGCTTGCTATTACACTTTTTGTGACGTAAGATGGCAAAAAATTGCTTTTTTTACACTTTTTTTTTTTTTTTTTTTACGGTGGTCACCTGAGGGGTTAGGTCATGTGATAATTTTATAGAGCCGGTCGATACGGACGCGGCTATACCTAATATGTATACTTTATTTTTATTTATAAAAGTTTTACACAATTATTTTATTTTTGAAACAAAAAAAATCATGTTTTAGTGTTTCCATAGTCTAAGAGCCATAGTTTTTTCCGTTTTTGGGCGATTATCTTGAGTAGGGTCTCATTTTTTGCGGGATGAGATGACGGTTTTATTGGTACTATTTTGGCGTACATGCGACTTTTTTGATCACTTTTATTACCTTTTTTGGGAAGTAAGGTGGGCAAAATTTCAATTTTCTCATAGTTTTTATTTTTTTATTTTTATGGCGTTCACCGTGCGGGGAAAGTAACATGACCGTTTTATAGATCAGGTCGTTACGGACGCGGCGATACCTAATATGTGTAGTGTATTTTTTTATTTTTATTTTTATTCAGTGATAAATGTTTTTTTATTTTATCTTAACTTTTTTCACTTTTTTTAAAAAAAATTGGACCCAGACCCACTTGGTTCTTGAAGATCCAGTGGGTCTGATGTCTGTAAAATACAGTACAGAACCTATATAGGTTTCTGCACTGTATTTTACTTACACTGAACAGATCTATGCTTTCAGCACAGATCTGTTCAGCACCATGGACAGCAGGACGCCTGAGCAGGCGTCCTGTTGCCATGGGAACCTTCCCCGTCTGTCACAACTTCGCAGATGGGGAAGGGTGAGGACGGGGCTTCGGGGGGCTCTCTGGGGGCTCTCTCCCTCTCCCATCAGGGGGCTGCAAAGGCACAGCAGCCCCCCGATCGGAGAGGGAGGGAGCTCCTTGCGCTGTTAACCTTTTCCATACAGCGGTCCGTACGGACCGCTGCATGGAAAGGGTTAAACGGCTGACATCGCATCACCGATGTCAGCCGTTTATACCAGGGTGCCAGCAATGTGCTGGCACCCTGGTATAACCCACTAGACGCCAACGATTATGCAATGGGAGGCGGGCGCCCGCCCGCCTCCCGCAACGCCCCCACCGCCTGCGACACCCCCCCTGCACCACCCGCCGCCATCAAATCATGCAGGGGTGCAGGGGGGGGGTGCGCAATATTGATTTTAGGCACTCTGAAGTTTCTGATCCCCGCGGTCAGGGACCGCGGGGATCAGAAACTGCAAAAAGCGCAGCAAACCGCAGGTCTGAATTGACCTGCGGTTTGCTGCGATCGCCGACACGGGGGGGTCAAATGACCCCCCCCTGCATTGTTACGGGATGCCGGCTGAATGATTTCAGCCGGCGTCCCGTTCCGATTTACCCCCGCGGCGCCGGAATGCAGATTTTAAGTCAGGACGTACCGGTACGTCCTCGGTCCTTAAGGACTCGGGAAATAGGGCGTACCGGTACGTCCTCGGTCCTTAAGGGGTTAAAGAGGACCTTTCACCGATCCTGACATTGTGAACTAAGTATACAGACATGGAGAGTGGCGCCCGGGATCTCACTGCACTTACTATTATCCCTTGGCGCCGTTTCGTTCTCCCGCTATGCCCTCCGGTATTTTTGGTCACTAAGTTATAGTAGGCGGAGTCTGCCCTTGTTCTGCTGTAGCGCTGGCCAATTGCATCGCAGAGCTCACAGCCTGGGAGAAAATAACCTCCCAGGCTGTGAGCTCTGCGCTGCGATTGGCCAGCGCTACAGCAGAACAAGGGCAGACTCCGCCTACTATAACTTAGGGACTGAAATCTCCACCTACTATAACTTAGTGACCGAAGATACCGGAGGGCATAGCGGGAGAACGGAGCGGCGCCCAGGGATAATAGTAAGTGCAGTGAGATCCCCGGGCGCCGCTCTCCATGTATGTATACTTAGTTCACAATGTCAGGATCGGTGAAAGGTCCTCTTTAAAGAGTTTCTCCAGGCATTAAAAGAACTTTTGGTTCGGGTATAATTGATTCGTACCAATTTGGATGAATAGAACCAAAACTAATTTTGGAATATTCGCTCATCTCTAATACAGAGGCATTTCAGATGCATATGTCAGAGGTATTTGTTAAACAAGTAGTCCAGAGTATTCCATGGCAAATTTTCTTTTTTGGGGGGTGAGACTAGGGATTTTTTATTTTTTTTACAGGAATCAAAGTGACATCATGACTGCAGTTGAATAAACAAAGCCTTGAGGAGAAAACTGATGCCATTGGATCTACTAAGTACTGCATCATTTAGTATTTTAGTCCATTTCCAGTGTTGTCCATTTTTATCTTTTACTTTGGAAATCAGTAAAAAAAAAAGGGCATTGAGTCTAAGGGGGGTTTTACTGGTTAATAGGAGGTGAGCTGCAGTAATCCAGTCAATACACTTTGAACAAAGATGTTTTTCCAGCTTTATGTAAAGTAATAGTTCCAGCACCAGAACAGCTGGTCAATGGGGTGCCAGGTTTCGGAACCCCACCAATCTCATATTGAGGACCGAGTCTGGAGATAAGTTATCAATATAAGTAACCCAGAAAACCGCTTTAGAAAGTTAAGATTCAAGGTGGTGCCAAGTTTATCATTTCTAGACTAGACTCTGATTGGTGGCATAAGTCATGAAAAGGTAGCAACAAAATGGTAGTTATAGTTAGTCAGAACCAGACAGCAGAACAGAGATGGAAAGTGTCATCTAAGGTACTAGAGAAGATGAACTATTGACTGTAATCAGAGAGACTAGCGAATGGATGACTCTGTTCCAGCAGCAAGTAGTAGTCAAAACTATAGAATGGATTGTACTGTGAAGAATTGCCAAAAGGTAAGAAAAGCCTTAAATCAATAGGGTCCAAAGCTCAGATCAGATGTCACATTGGACGACATTAGTGTGTACAGATGTAGCAGAGTTATCAATTATAGTCATAATGCTTTAACTATGTGTAGATGTGATAACTCAACCAAATGTGACTGCTAACTCTGCTACTTCTGTAGCTTGTATGTTTTCCTCTTACATGCATGAGGGTTAAATGGCTTCCTATGTGTGTAAAGATGTAGTAGACATTAACTTAAAGGGGTTGGCCAGTTTCCAATATTGAAGACCTATCAGTTTAGGTCATTAATATCAGATCGTTGGGGATCCGACTTCCAGGACCACAGCCGATCATCTGTTTGAAGAGAAAGCAGCACTCATGCGAGCGCCACCTTCTCTTCACTGTTTACCTGCTCGCCGTCAATATTGCAGCGACAAACAGGTGTAACTGCAGCTTCTCCATCCCTATTCACATTGGAGTGAATGGGAACAAAGGAGTAGTAATTACACCTGCTCGCCATCAACATAACAGAAGTGTAGAGAAGGCAGCGTTTGCACAAGTGCTGCTTTCTCTTCAAACAGCTGATTGACTGGAGTCAGACCCCCGACAATCTAATATTGATGACCTAACATGCTTATAATATATAATGGAAAATAGCGAAATTGTGAGAAGGAATTCAAAATGGAAACCTTTAGAGGCTATAAGCATGTTATAAATGAAAGCTATACCGGAATTAAAAAGGCCCATGTGAACCCCCCCCCCCCCCCCTTATTTCTATTAAGGTTCAATTACGGTGAAAATGAATAAATAAAGAAAACTGTGAACATGATATAATTTTGAACATTTTGTACAAAATGATAATTAATATGTTTTCTTTCCTTTATCTTCATGTGAATTATTGTTTTTTTACTTTTTTAATGTGTATGTTTTTTAATGCGTTTGCATAACTTTATATTAGAGAAATTATCTTTTACTGCTTCCTGTTCTGGAAGATGTGGACGGGGTGAGTGAAGAGAGAGATTTTTATAGCGGAGTCATGACATAATGTTCCCTTTTTCCTGTAAAGAAATGAAACAGTTCATGAAATTGTCTGTGACTATTTAAAGTCAAATAGTAAGCGACCCCATAATGTAAATGGCTCTCGTTTCGTTTCTTTGGTGGCTTTTATTACATATTCTGGGTCAAAAAGAAGATAGTGTTGCCAAGTTTATCTCTCTCGTATTTTCATGGAGACCGGAATAAAAAAGAAAAAAATGTATATTTTTTTCTTTGAAGATTTATTTCTCAAATTAGACCACCTATGTAGATGTTCTCTATAGATGGAAGAGTGTAAGAGGACACAACATGCCTGTGGTTGTTACACATTTTGATTTTCCACTTGAAAATAGGTATCAGGAATGTAGAACGAAAAGGAATTCTATCTATCTATCTGTCTTTCAAAATATATATCAGTCTATCTGTATGTATCTATCTAACTATCTTTCTATCTATCAAAATATCTAGCTGTCAATCTGTATCTATATCTATCTATTCAAATTTAATTCAAATCAGCTTTATTGGTGGGGGTATAGGGTAGGTTTGGGGGATGGGGTTGGGGACACATCCATGGTGGGTGTCTAAGAGGCCGTGACATATCAGACTCCTCTCAGTGTATGGCAGGACGTAATATATTGTGATGCTATGGCCGCTTTGTTATCCTCTTCCCCTAGCAGTATGGAGAGTCCCTCTTCCTCCTCAATGGAGGTGATGTCTGAGCAGAGATCAGACAGTCTCCTGAAGTGAGCATCGCTCGATGCTGAGTATTTGGGGCACTGCAGCATATCTATCTATTAAAATATCTATTGGTCTATCTGTATCTATCTATCTAACCAACTGTCTATCTATCTATCAAAATATCTATCATATCTACAAGAAAACCAGCTCAAACCAAACATTTTCCTTACAAAGAAACAAGCAGTTACAAATTTCCAGTCTGTGTAATCACCTCTTCAAAACAGGATTACAAGTGATCCCTCAAGTTACAATATTTAATAATAAGGCTGTTAACAGCCTGCATTTGTGGGAGGGGCGTCTGGCTATTTATCCCCCCTACCTGCCGCTCAGCCAGGCGCCCGAGCCTCACGCATACCTGCAGTATACTTCCGACCCGAGTCCTTGCTTCCGGTATCCCGTGCGCACGCACTATCCCGTGCGCACGCACCGCCGACGTCCGGACTGCCGCTCGCCAGGCTATCAGGTATCAGGGGCACAGCTGGCTCCGCTCTAGCTGTGCCTCACGCCTGGCCTCTGGCCCCTGGTGGTTCGAGTTAGGGGCTGCTCTTCCCCAGCATGATCCGCACGCATGTCAGGGGAAGCGGCATCTGGTTTGAACTGTTCTGCCGGTCACACGCCGACACGATTGGGGAATCATAATTGAGTCTTATTTAGGTTGGCAGTCGCGCTTCACTTGCACCATTCAGGAACTTACCGGTTATCTCATTATTCACTCCAAGGTTTTGCTGCACAGGGGGTATTGGCAAGTTCTGGTCCTGTGATGCAGGTAGTGCTCCTGTTTTTAGGGGGGCGCTGTTCCTTGCGTTAAGACACCGGTCAAAAAAAAAAAAAAAAAAAAGAGGATGAAAGCCTGCCTAGCCCTGCCATTTGCATCACAATACCAGAATGTGCGGTTTATGTGTAGTTGGAGATTTCACTTTATGGCTTCACCAGCGGTTTCTGTGTTCTGTCGGATCATCCGGGGTCCCGTGCCTCCTGGATCGGCCAAGTTGTAATGTTCCTGGGAAAGAAATGAGCTATGTTTTTCCGAAAAAAGAAAAAAAAAAAAAACAACACTCCGCCTTCATCTCTGCATCAGCATCACATTGCCAGAGTTGGCGCCGTGAAGTTGGTGTTACTTTACTGTTCAATTTAGTAATTTTATTTCACGTTGCTTCCGTCTCCATCACTTGTCTCTGGTGCGCCCGGGTTGTCAGTGTCCCTGGATCGCCCAGGTTGTCAGTGTCCCTGGATCGCCCAGGTTGTCAGTGTCCCTGGATCGCCCAGGTTGTCAGTGTCCCTGGATCGCCCAGGTTGTCAGTGTCCCTGGATCGCCCAGGTTGTCAGTGTCCCTGGATCGCCCAGGTTGTCAGTGTCCCTGGACCGCCCAGGTGTTGTCCCCTTTTTCTAGGGTTTTACACCTATTCTGATGTCGGTTGTTCCTTCTTTTAGATTGGGCAGTTGTTTCAGCGTCCCTGGATCGCCCAGGTGGCCAGCGCCCCTGGATCGCTCAGGTTCTGTCTTCGTTTAAATGTCTGTGTCCCTGGATCGCCCAGGTTGTCAGTGTCCCTGGATCGCCCAGGTTGTCAGGGTCCCTGGATCGCCCAGGTTGTCAGTGTCCCTGGATCGCCCAGGTTGTCAGTGTCCCTGGATCGCCCAGGTTGTCAGTGTCCCTGGATCGCCCAGGTTGTCAGTGTCCCTGGATCGCCCAGGTTGTCAGTGTCCCTGGATCGCCCAGGTTGTCAGTGTCCCTGGATCGCCCAGGTTGTCAGTGTCCCTGGATCGCCCAGGTTGTCAGTGTCCCTGGATCGCCCAGGTTGTCAGTGTCCCTGGATCGCCCAGGTTGTCAGTGTCCCTGGATCGCCCAGGTTGTCAGTGTCTCTGGATCGCCCAGGTTGTCAGGGTCCCTGGATCGCCCAGGTTGTCAGGGTCCCTGGATCGCCCAGGTTGTCAGGGTCCCTGGATCGCCCAGGTTGTCAGGGTCCCTGGATCGCCCGGGTTGTCAGGGTCCCTGGATCGCCCGGGTTGTCAGGGTCCCTGGATCGCCCAGGTGGTCAGCGTTCCTGGATCGCCCAGGTTCTGTCTTCGTTTAAATGTCAGTGTCTCTGGATCGCCCAGGTTGTCAGTGTCCCTGGATCGCCCAGGTTGTCAGTATCCCTGGATCGCCCAGGTTGTCAGTATCCCTGGATCGCCCAGGTTGTCAGTGTCCCTGGATCGCCCAGGTTGTCAGTGTCCCTGGATCGCCCAGGTTGTCAGTGTCCCTGGATCGCCCAGGTTGTCAGTGTCCCTGGATCGCCCAGGTTGTCAGTGTCCCTGGATCGCCCAGGTTGTCAGTGTCCCTGGATCGCCCAGGTTGTCAGTGTCCCTGGATCGCCCAGGTTGTCAGTGTCTCTGGATCACCCGGGTTGTCAGGGTCCCTGGATCGCCCGGGTTGTCAGTGTCCCTGGATCGCCCGGGTTGTCAGGGTCCCTGGATCACCCAGGTTGTCAGGGTCCCTGGATCGCCCAGGTTGTCAGGGTCCCTGGATCGCCCAGGTTGTCAGGGTCCCTGGATCGCCCAGGTTGTCAGGGTCCCTGGATCGCCCAGGTGGTCAGCGTTCCTGGATCGCCCAGGTTCTGTCTTCGTTTAAATGTCAGTGTCTCTGGATCGCACAGGTTGTCAGTGTCCCTGGATCGCCCAGGTTGTCAGTATCCCTGGATCGCCCAGGTTGTCAGTGTCCCTGGATCGCACAGGTTGTCAGTGTCCCTGGATCGCCCAGGTTGTCAGTGTCCCTGGATCGCCCAGGTTGTCAGCGTCCCTGGATCGCCCAGGTGGTCAGCGTTCCTGGATCGCCCAGGTTCTGTCTACGTTTTAATGTCAGTGTCTCTGGATCGCCCAGGTTGTCAGGGTCCCTGGATCGCCCAGGTTGTCAGGGTCCCTGGATCGCCCAGGTTGTCAGGGTCCCTGGATCGCCCAGGTTGTCAGGGTCCCTGGATCGCCCGGGTTGTCAGGGTCCCTGGATCGCCCAGGTTGTCAGTGTCCCTGGATCGCCCGGGTTGTCAGGGTCCCTGGATCGCCCAGGTTGTCAGGGTCCCTGGATCGCCCAGGTTGTCAGGGTCCCTGGATCGCCCAGGTTGTCAGGGTCCCTGGATCGCCCAGGTTGTCAGGGTCCCTGGATCGCCCAGGTTGTCAGTGTCCCTGGATCGCCCAGGTTGTCAGTGTCCCTGGATCGCCCAGGTTGTCAGTGTCCCTGGATCGCCCAGGTTGTCAGGGTCCCTGGATCGCCCAGGTTGTCAGGGTCCCTGGATCGCCCAGGTTGTCAGTGTCCCTGGATCGCCCAGGTTGTCAGCCTCCCTGGATCGCCCAGGTGGTCAGCGTTCCTGGATCGCCCAGGTTCTGTCTACGTTTTAATGTCAGTGTCTCTGGATCGCCCAGGTGGTCAGTGTCCCTGGATCGCCCAGGTGGTCAGCGTCCCTGGATCGCCCAGGTGGTCAGCGTCCCTGGATCGCCCAGATGGTCAGCGTCCCTGGATCGCCCAGGTGGTCAGCGTCCCTGGATCGCCCAGGTGGTCAGCGTCCCTGGATCGCCCAGGTGGTCAGCGTCCCTGGATCGCCCAGGTTCTGTCTTCGTTTAAATGTCAGCGTCCCTGGATCGCCCAGGTGGTCAGCGTTCCCGCTTCGCCCAGGTGGTCAGCGTTCCCGCTTCGCCCAGGTGGTCAGCGTTCCCGGATCGCTCGGGTTGTCAGCGTTCCCGGATCGCTCGGGTTGTCAGCGTTCCCGGATCGCTCGGGTTGTCAGCGTTCCCGGATCGCTCGGGTTGTCAGCGTTCCCGGATCGCTCACGTTGTCAGCGTTCCCGGATCGCCCAGGTGGTCAGCATTCCTGGATCGCCCAGGTTCTGTCTTCATTTTCTAAAAGCCACCCTTCGGGGTATTCAAAAGGAGGGGAAGGGGTCCGTGAGCCATAGGCAACCTGTGTCCGGTAAATTGTTCAGGGATCTTTTTTCGTCATTGGATAGTAATCCTTTTTGGGCCCTTCACTAACCTGATTTTGAAAGCGGCCATGTATCTCACCTTTTATGGATTCCTCCGGCCCGGTGAGGTTCTGGCGGGTTCAAATCGCCATAACCATCCTCTGAAGCAGCATCTGTTACGGGGCCAGGGCCATTACACTCCCCTGCTACCTTCCACCAAAAACCATTCAGACGGGGCCCCCTTGCGAGGTAAATTCTATCCCACGTTGAACGATTGGTGCCCGGTTCAGGTGCTGCATCAACTGCTAGGCCTCATCCAAGGTTCATCACCAGATAGCCCGCTCCTGCCACACGCAGGCAAGCTTCTCAGCACCCTCAATTTATATCTTTCATCCGTGCCCTCGCCCAGGGTCTAGGCTATGACCCCAGGGTAAATTCGGGCCACTCATGTCGCTAGGGGCAGACTCCGCTGTTACTCGGCATCAGGTGCCAGCTCATGTCATCCGGTCCATGGGGCGGTGGCGGCCCTCCTGCTTCACTAAGTATATTCCCAATCCTCGAGTAGAGATTTCTCGCGCCTTTCGATCACTGGCTTTGTAGTTTGCAAAAAGTGTTGTACCTAACTGATGTTTTTTGCCCCCTTTTTTCACTGGTGTACCCGCGCCGTGGCTCCCGGCACAATTCAGCCACTATGTTCAGGGCAGGTGTCTCTGCGTGCGCCGACGTTGTCCTAGCCCTGACCATAAATAATAAGGCTGTTAACAGCCTGCATTTGTGGGAGGGGCGTCTGGCTATTTATCCCCCCTACCTGCCGCTCAGCCAGGCGCCCGAGCCTCCCGCCCCTCCCGCCCTTTTTCTCTAAACTCCCTTCAGGTATGCCCCCTTTTTTCACTGGTGTACCCGCGCCGTGGCTCCCGGCACAATTCAGCCACTATGTTCAGGGCAGGTGTCTCTGCGTGCGCCGACGTTGTCCTAGCCCTGACCATAATTACAATATGACCACTGGTAATTGGATCTAAAACCCCAAAATGAAGATTCAATTGAATGATACCGGATCTGGAAACTGTATTTTCCAGTACTGTGGCAGCCTGAAACAGCTTATTCATAGGGGTTCGGGGCGCACTTATCTGATATTGATGACCTTTCCTAAGGATAGGTGTCACGGACGGTGTACAGGAAACAAGGCAAAGCAACATGCATAAATGACTCGCTGGATCCAAAAGCTAAGGAACCAAAGGGAGACCCCTGCAGAAGACCTGGCACTTTCCCTGGCTGCTCAGCCTATGCAAAGATCCGAATGGTGGAAGTTTGCATATCCACGTACCATGACTAAATAACCCCTGAGCACCCTACAATAGTGAGGGGACACGACCACCGGCTCCCTACACAAGATACGGAGGGAGTCAGGGTCACCTGGGATCCAGCAAACAGAAAATAACAGATAAATGTTCAAACCTTAACTTTGTAGCAGACAGGAGAACAAGATCAGCATGCACACACACTCCAGGAAGAAGTATAAGCCGCCCAGAAAAGCATTCTGGGGAGGAATTTAAAGGGAAGCAATTAGTCCAACACATGACAGCTGAGAGAGGCTAACGAGATGAGGAACTGAATACCACAACAAAGAAACTCAAGGAGGAGGTTCTGAAAGGCCTCTGTCAGAGCTTCTCAGCTGTCTGGTTGTGACAATAGGTTATCAATATCTGTAGCCTGGGTAACCCCTTTCACCCCTTCCTGATGTAGCAATTTTCCATTTTTGCATTTTCATTTTTCACTTCCTACTATCCCGAAGCCATAACTTTTTTTTTTTCCATTCGCCTAGCCATATGAAGACTTGTGAATTGTACTTTCTAAGGGCACCATTTAATATTGCATAGAATGTAGTGGGAAGCTGGAAAAAATAAATAGCAAATGCGCATTTGTTTTTATAGCATTTACTATGCGGTAAAACTGACGGTTGGTTCACATGTGTATTGTTATAACTAGGCTGTAACAGAATATAATTGAATTTAAGGACCGAATGAAAAACTGAACCCTTTAAAGGCTTTCCCTTTTGCTCCATCCGAATATATATCTATGGGCACAAATAACGGTTCCATTACATTCCGTTCTGTATGAGGGAAAAAAAGTACCTTGGTGGTACCTTGGAACCGAACTCGAGTTTGAGAAATGTTTTTTTTACAGTACAAATAATTTATTACCCGAAGTCTTGCTAGACTTTGCGAAGCAATAATTTTGGCTCATCGGAGCAAATACAATCTGATATTGTACGGAGCTCCTGCTCCATACAGTATTGGAACAAAGTTTTATGCATATCGACTTCAGATGTTTCATCCGAAGTCGATTCGCTCATCCCTAATTATAATAAATGACCCCCAAAAACTCCAATCCTGACAAGGCCTTCTTTGCTCTGTTCTTCTCCTCTCTTCCACACTCAATTATCTCTACCAAGATTTCATCCCCCATGGTCTTGAACTCTACTCATTTGATTAGCCCCACCATCCAAACTTTCAAAGGCAACCAATATCTTCAGGAAAGCCTACGATAACCCTGCTACCACTATGCTACCATCTGTGCAGCTTCTACCCTTTCTGCTCCTATGGTAGATTGGTATGTATCTCGGGGGTCATTTATTAAGACCGTGGTCTTAATAAGCCCTTGCGCTGGCGGTGGGTCTGCCAAAGATGTGTAGAGGCACTGGCCTCTACATAACTTCGGCGTATCCAGTGCTGGTCTAAATGTAAGCCATCTTCCTTGCTGTCTTACATTTAAACCAGTTTTTATGCCTAAAACAGGCGTAAAAAATGAAAAATGAGAAGGGCCTGAAGCCCACTTTCTGTATTTCTGATTGTAAATTAACACCTTCATTTCAACATTTTACATGGGAATCTACAAACAAAAAAGCCAGCTCACCATTTATCCATCATCCTCCGTGCACGGAACGAACCAACCAAGTTGTCCAGATATTACCAATGTAAAGAAAGTTCCAGCACTTGTAAAATGTTTTGTTGCTTCGTCTTTATTTTCGGTAACAAATTACAGCATGTGGACACTGTGCCGGCATACATACATAATTCCTCTGGGTAGCCATCTTATATGCTTCTGGCCTATGTAAAAAAAAACTGTGAACTCTCATCTTCCTGAAGCCTGGGTTACCTATGATATAGATGGACACTTTTATTACCACTACTCTTTGAGGCCAGCTATAAAAAGGTCATAAAGGCTATACCAGGCCCAGCTCATCCTGTCCTGTAAGATAAGATCAGCTCGCTGTCAAGCCTGGCTGGAGCGTGACGTCATTAATTTCCAGGTCTGGTTTGAGGAGAGCTAATAGCCCTTAATTAGCTCTGGGAATAAAACCAGTCCACTTTCATATTTCATTTATGAATCAACTTATGCCCTTTCTGACCCCCAGATCCAGGCTCTACAGAGTATTGTGGTTAATTGGGTATCAAATATGACTAGAGGATGTGATTCTGTAGCTGACCTATGGGTGGTAGAAGAACTACAGGTCCCAGCATTACCATGTGTGGTCTCATTCTGTAGGTAAATAAATAAGGATCACAAATATGTATTCTGTATAAAAATATGCCGATGTATCAAGGAGATACGGGATTAAGTATAATCCTCATTGTAGGAACTGAACTTTGATGGGGTCATAAAACACTTGGGGGCCATCCCTAGGCTTCACAGTCACTCTGCTGCCATTGGCTGACAGGAGTAAGTCTCCTACCCATGGGAGAGTTCATAAAAATCCATGCACAAGGACAGAGGAGAGAGACCCATGGAACATCACCAGACACTTAATTGGACATTGACGGCATATCCCTGTATCAGAAGAACTTTGAGGGTCTCCCCTGATACATACTGAAAAGGGGTTTGCAAGGATTCAAAAAGGACATATGAATGACCATCTGAAACCCTCCAGAGAAACTAAGTATTCGTTCATCTTTTTTCCCTTTCATTTGAACTGTCGTGATTATTTATATTGTTATTATTATTCTGTAGATTTATAGTCATTTTCATTAGATTTGTATGCACTGCTTTTTACCGCTTATTAAAGATTATAAAATCTAAGTGGCCAAGTCTTCCATATTCTAAGCTGCTGAACAACGTACCTTGCCTTTGAAGAGGCGTTACCAGGTAGTTAGTTAAATTGCATTTAGGAATTGTAGCTGGGGGTGATTGACTGCGGTTGGTCAGTAAGTGATATCCGGTTCATCCACTGATCTGTGTGATAGTGAATGACCCGGATAGTCGGCTCGTGGACCGGGAACCCACGTGGTGGCAGTTACCCAAGTGTAGTGGGGGGGTGTTAGCCGGATGGTAATACCCCGGTCACGTGAGGTCTCTGTGTGTGCGCAGACTCCGTCACAGACCACTACGTCACAGCTGTGGGATCCGGAGCGATCGGATCCATAGTTCGTGACAGACACCACTTCACACCACCGCACAATTGACGCATTTCGAACTGTAGCATTCTTAGTCATAACCGTACTGACTGCCAAATCTCCAGGTTTAAATAGATCTACTCCCCCAACCAGCAATGGGGGGGGGGGGGTACCTCCTCCCAGAGGCAGGGCACTCTGTCATGGGCTACATCTGAGATCTGCATTTAACAGCATAAAAAATACACTGAGCAAAAATATAAACGCAACACCTTCGGTTTTGCTCCCATTTTGCATGAGCTGAACTTAAAGATCTGAAACATTTTCTACATACACAAAAGACCCATTACTCTCAAATATTGTTCACAAATCTGTCTAAATCTGTGTTAGTGAGCACTTCTCCTTTACCGAGATAATCCATCCCACCTCACAGGTGTGGCATATCAAGGTGCTGATTAGACAGCATGAATATAGCACAGGTGTGCCTTAGACTGCCCACAATAAAAGGACACTATGCAGTTTGATTACACAACACAATGCCACAGATGTTGCAACGTTTGAGGGAGCGTGCAATTGGCATGCTGACTACAGGAATGTCTACCAGAGCTGATGTCCATGCAATGAATGTTCATTTCTCTACCATAAGCCGTCTCCAAAGGTGTTTCAGAGAATTTGGCAGTACATCCAACCGGCCTCACAACCGCAGACCACGTGTAACCACACCAGCCCAGGACCTCCACATCCAGCATGTTCACCTCCATGATCGTCTGAGACCAGCCACCCGGACAGCTGCAGCAACAATCAGTTTGCATAACCAAAGAATTTCTGCACAAACTAACAGAAACCGTCTCAGGGAAGCTCCTCTGCATGCTCGTTGTCCTCATCGGGGTCTGGACCAAAATAATGGCTATTATTCGCTTATGCTTGTTGGATTACAACAGTATTAATAAAAATACATCAGATTGGGACCCAGAAGATATCTGGTATTCAGTCTGAATATCCAATATGCCTACCGCTGCAAAACCTTCTTCTTCATATTACCACCGCTCAAAGGAACGACTACTTTTTTAATCATATAGATGCGGAAACCAGTTAAAGGGACTATGTCACCACTTTCTAACCCCCACTTTTAAAACTATAGTTCTGTCCATGGAGCCCCTGTGATTACAATGGTGTTGTTATATGCGAAATCTGCAGGCTCGTTTTGATAAAAAAAAAACTTTTATCTAACCTGTCAATCATGAGGATAAGGTGCCCAGGGCGTTTCTCCTGGTCTGAACATGCCGCCCGCCGCCGCCGTTGGTGCCCAGCTCCTCCTCTGATCCTTTCAGCGCCGCCTGAATGTGAAGAAATACGCCTCCGGCTCTCCCTCAGTCCCCCCTCCTTTTCTAAAATTTCGCGCGTGCGCACAGGCCTGTGCCTGATGCGCCCGTGCGGACTTTTCGATTCAGCCTCATTGAGCGAAGTGCGCATGCGCACTTCGCTCAACCTCCCGATAACGCGAACACTGCCGCACGCGCGGGATCTTAGAAAAGAAAGAGGGGGGACTGAGGGAGAGCCGGAGGCGTATTTCTTCACATTCAGGCGGCGCTAATTCAAGGCAGAGGAGGAGCTGGGCACCAACGGCGGCGGGCGGCATGTTCAGACCAGGAGAAACGCCCTGGGCACCTTATCCTCATGATTGACAGGTTAGATAAAAGTTTTTTTTATCAAAACGAGCCAGCAGATTTCGCATATAACAACACCATTGTAATCACAGGGGCTCCATGGACAGAACTATAGTTTTAAAAGTGGGGGTTAGAAAGTGGTGACAGAGTCCCTTTAAACTTCGGTTATGTACTGTTATAAAATGATTGGCTGCATTTAATGTACCCATCGCTGAGGGGTTAATCATTTAATTAACATGTTACAGCAGTATTCTTTTAAATCTCCTGCTGGAACTCCCTATATACATCAGATCACACATTGTACATTCAATGACATAAATAATGCTCATTGTATTGCAATTAATATCGCTTTTTATCGGGAATGTTTCCGTATGTGTAGAATTGTGAACATTTCTTGTTGGTGTGGCATATCTGCACGTTTAGCATGCGTGTCCTCCACATTTGGTAAAACCTAGATATTTTATCCAGGTACCCGATGATTTATTTGCAGTACGTGTGAAAAGCGAAAGAAGAGAACACTAGCCAGCGTACTGGGTCGCCTTGATACTATTCTACAACCACTTTTTAAGGTGTCATATAGAATACTGTCCTCATACACAATAGAAAGACAGTTCCTAATAGCTTGTATGGTTTGTGTGAACTGGCGGCTGTATGTGAGGACAAGTGTAGGTTGTTCTGAACCTGTTGTGTCATTTTTAATTATATTAGTCCTTTTAGATTTGAACAGTAATTCAGTTCTAGATTTGTTTGCCGCTATATTAGAAGCTCTAGATAACATCCAATCTGGATAACCCCTTTGGAACAAGCGCGTCAGAATCAACTGACATTCGCTTATAAGCGCGACATTTGTTCTACAATTTCTACGGGCCCGGAAAAATTCTCCTACCGGAATGGCTTTCAAAGTGTGAACAGGGTGATGACTATTGGCTTTTAATATTGTATTCCCTGACACTTTTTTACGGAACGTTTCTGTACAGATGGTCTGATTCTGATAACCGGTCAATTTTAAATCCAAGAAATTGATAGTATATGAATCAACTAAATTAGTAAACCTCAAATTATACGGGCTGCTATTTGCGTAGTGAATGAAGGCTGGTATGGCAGATACATCGCCGCCCCATATTTGGAGCAGATCATCAACGTATCTGCCATACCAGACCACCTCACACGAAAAGGGGTTATTCTCAGAAAAAATCTGAATGTCAGCCTATTGCATGTGTTTATTGTATAGACTTTCACATGAAAATTAAGGGGGTTATCCAAGCCTGGAAATCTCCATATGCCCGGGCCCCTCACACTTATTCTACTTACCTGGCACCCTGCGCCGCTCCTGGTCTCTGCACGGCCGCCACTGCTTCTCCCCGTGCGTGGATTAAAACATCCAGTTTCGGGGGGTAGGGAGGCAACCAATGGCAGACTGTGATGGGGATGACACTCCCTATTGTCACCCGCGGTACTAGGGAGGCTCGTCACTGCCTACCCTACCAGCGACTGCCCCCCAGCACTGGATGTTTTCATCCACCCACAGGGAAAAGCAGCCGCGCCTGTGCAGGGACCAGGAGCGGCACGGGGAGCCAGGTAAGTAGAATCAGTGTGAGAAGCCCGGGCATATGGGAGGCATTTCCAGGCTAAAAAAAATCACCTCAATGTTTATTAACATACTGTATAAATCTGATTTAATAATTTTCTTTTCTAATGATATATTCCCATTACGTTTACTGTCATTATTAGAGTTAAAAATAAAAAATCCCTCTAAGCACCAAATTACTTTATCTCACCTTTAAACATTTCAGCTCCTCTGCATGTCCCTGTTTGTAGCTTTGAACTATTGTTAGGTGACGAGCCAGCGCTCACGTGTAGCGGTTCTCGCTCTTCACCTTTTACCTTCATCGGTCGCTTTTGCCTTCAGCACTTTCAATGTGCGGTACGGTGCTGCTAATTATTTCTGAAGCACCATTCAATGTTGTCTGTAGCTTTTGAATGACACAAAAGACTAGATCACAGGATTCCAAGGAACTGATGAGGAATAATGAAATCTCAAGACATCTTCATAATACAAAAATAGCTAGAAAGTCACTTTCAGTCAGTCATACTTGAAAAAAAAATATCAGATTGGATGGGCAAGAACATTAAAAACTTTACAATGTTATCCATACAAAATTGCCCCCCACATATAGCCCCAGACAAACATATTGTATGTAATGCGCCCACAATTTCCTTCCCCACTGTCTAGAGCAGTGGTGGCAAACTGTTTAGAGACCGAGTGGCCAAACTGCAACCCAAAACCCAGTTATTTATCTCAAAGTGCCAACATGGGAATTTACCCTGAATACCATTATAGTATATTCTCCATGTACTTTATCATTCAGCTATGTCTGCCTACATTCAGTGCGCTGCCTGTGCTGTTCATAGTGCGCCCTGCGCTGATGACTAGCACGAAAAGTCTAAGGCATAATGGTACACCTTAGACTTTTTACAGGGTGCGGGTGCCCACAGAGAGGTGGTACCCCTTCCATAGGTTCCCCACCATTGTTCTAGAGAAACATGTAACTCCCGTATTTTTCGCCCCATAAGGCGCATGTCAATTGTCTTATGGGGCGATTACTAATGAGCACATCCATTATGGAAGTGCTCTTTAGCACCAGAGGACCGGGAAGCTGTGAGTGCTGTGCTCCCTGGGCTCTGTACTCACCGCCTCCTGGTTTTCTGTCGTCAGCTTTGCTGTTGCTGCGCACAGCATGAGGGCGATCTGTGTCCTCACCCTGTGTGCGTCAGCTCACAGCACAGCCAATGGAAGGAAGAAGAATAGAGAGCGCTTGAGTTGAGGAGGGGAGGCGTCCAGAGCAGGAGAGGTAAGTGTTTTTCTTATTTTATTTGCTGTGAGGCTGAGGGCTGATCTGAGGCAGGGGGCTAATCTGAGGCTGGAGGTAAGTGTTTTTATTTTATTTTATTTGCTGTGAGGCTAAGGGCTGATCTGAGGCTGGGGGGCTGATCTGAGGCTGGGGGTTCGCCTGTGGCATGTGGCTGACCTGATGCATCAGGGGCTGATCTGTGGCATGGGGGCTAATCTGTGGCATAGGGGGACTGATCTGAGGCATTGGGGCTGATATGAGTCATGTGGGGCTGATCTGAAGCATTGGGAGCTGATCTGAGGTAGAGATGGAGAACCTAAAAAGTCACACACATATATATATTTGATAATGCTTTATTAGTAGAAAAACACAATAATAGTTACATATATGGCGGTTTCAATTAATGGTAAAAAGTGCAGGAGTATAAAGTGACAAGTGCATGGAGCCACCCAACCAATCCAAAAAGTTGATATATCTGATAGGTAAGATGGTACAAACGGTAATAGGACGATTAAGAGCAAATGCAATAAATGGTGTGAGTCCCAATAATACTTGCAAAAAAGCACAACGTCCTTATTACACTACCAAGGGTCACTGGTGTATAAGCGGAAAGACAATGAGTCCACACTTATAGTGTGCAGAGCGGTAAGCAGTAAAAAATGAACATCCATAAACCAATGCTAATCCGCCTGCAAACAACAATTCAATAGAACCGACCGTGGTAACCTATACTGACCGGAGAGGATAGTGTGATGGCTCCTTACCCGTAGAGATGAGCTAATCAAAGCTGACAAAGTGGAATTCGATCAAAATCTCAGGAAAAATTAGATTTGCACTGAATTCTAATTTCCTCACGATTCATGGTAATTTTTTCTTAAAATGGCTGCTGCGCGTGTGCGGACATGGAGCAAAAAACTCTGGGAACGACGGATCACCCACACCGCCATGCATGCAGCCAATTAGCAGCCAGACATCCCTGTGATGTCACAACCCTATAAATAACCTCAGCCATCTTGGATTTAGCCATTTTCCAGTGTGCTTAGTGCAGGGAAAGAAGTGACAGGCGCTAGGGAAAGTGGTAGAAAAGACTTTAAAACTTTTTTGGGCTAAATAGAAGTTCGGGGAAAGATCATTAGAAGTGTAGAGAAAGGATAGGGAAGAATTATTCCACAGTATAAAAGGAGAACAGGGTCCCATAGGAGAGTGTACAGCCTGGGTAATAGGAGCAATTCTATTACACCTTGCTGCACTGACTGGGGATCCAAATTGCCATTATACTGCTGCTTTTAGGTTTGCAATAGATGATACCTCTGTAATTCCAGCAAACCTTGCTTGTTATTGGGGTCCAAGTGCTGTGTGATACAGCCATTAACAGGGTGTATTACTAGGAATTTTTTGTGCGTCCTATTAGTTGTTGTGCTGTGCAGTTATACGTATGTTCTAAAGCAGGGATGCTCAACCTGCGGCCCTCCAGGTGTTGTAAAACTACAAATTCCACCATGCCCTGCTGTAGACTGTCCGGGCATGCTGGGAGTTGTAGTTTTGCAACAGCTGGTTGTGCATCCCTGTTCTAAAGCATTTTTTGGGGTGTATTAGTGGGGAAAAAAGGGCTTATTTGCTGTTCAGCGGTGCAGTTATATTTTTTAAAGCCTTTTTTGTGGTGTATTAGTGGTAAGAAAGGGCTTATTTGCCGTTGTTCAGTGAAGTGACAAAATTACAGCCTTTTTCTGGAATGTATTAGTGGGGAAAAAAAGTCTTATTAGCTGTTCTTCGGTGCAGTTATGTGCTCTTAAGACTTTTTTGGGTGTATTAGTGAAAAAAAGGGCTTATTTGCTATTCAGTGGTGCAATTATATGTTCTAAAGCCTTTTTTTGTGGTATATTAGTGGGGGGGGGGGGGGAAAGGGCGTATTTCTCATTGTGCGGTGAAGTGACAAAAGTACAGCCTGTTTTGTGGTGTATTAGTGGATAAAAAGGGCTTATTTGCCATTTAGCTGTGCAGTTATATGTTCTAAAGCCTCTTTTGTGGTGTATTAGTTGGGGAAAAGGCATGTTAGCCGTTGTGCGGTAAAGTGACAAAATGACAGCCTTTTTTGGGGTGTATTAGTGGAAAAAAAGTCTTTTTAGCCGTTCAGCGGTGCAGTTATATGTTTTAAAGCCTTTTTTTTGTGGTGTATTAGTGGGAAAAAATGGCTTATTTGCTGTTGTTCAGTGAATGGCAAAAATACAGCTTTTTTTGGGGTGTATTAGTGGAAAAAAATCTTATTTCCTGTTCAGCGGTGCAGTTATATGTTTTAAAACCTTTTTTGTGGTAAATTAAAGGGGAAAAAATGTTTCTGGCGCAGGAACAAGTCACAGCAGAGTAAAGGGGCGTGGCAGCAGGGGTCACTTAGAGAGGCCTGAGCTCCCAGTGTCATCTAGCGGCCGTGTCTTGACCAGCAACCCAGCGGTGCTTGAATGGTTGACCCGGTCATCCACTTCATACCAAGTGATATCAGACACCCCCAGCCAAGAGTCGGTGGGTTCGTCAGGCGCAACCCTTAGTTGGCATGGCCCGGGAGCAGGCCCTGTGTCCTCACCAGTCCTCAACCTGGTCTGTCCTTTTCTTTTCCCTCAGCCAGACAAGTATTATATGCTGTGGGCTTAGCTCCACTATACAGCAATGACGAGCTACTAGTGGACAGTCAGCAGCTACTGCCCAGCCAAGATCTGGAGGAGATATCCGCTGCTTCCTCCGGTACGCAGGAAAGTAATGATGAGGAAAGTGGCATGGGAGCTAGTGTTTCAAGCGATCAGACTCCTGGCTCACAGACCGTTAAGGAGGACATGAGTGATGTGCAGACAGTACTCGATGAAGCCGATCGCAATTGGGAGCCCGGTGGCGAAGGTGCTTCATCGTCATTGGGAGAAGAGGGTGGCAGCTTGCTCATGAGGCAGCGGCGGATCCAGCAAGTCGGTAGTGTGGCCGGGAATCATCAGGGTGGCAGCAGTGGGAGGTGGGGAGCCAAACGTGTCCGGGGTAGACCACCCGCTTCACGGGAGCCTACCTGCCTGGAAATTAGAGGTGCAGGGGTTCACGGAGGCAGCGGCCGTAGCAGTCAGTCAGTGTGGAGTGTTGGGTGAAAATCACCTACTCGGTGTGTGTAAATTTTTTGTTAGGCTGCCGGAGGATGTGAACATGGCCATTTGTCAAATCTGTGGGCAGAAGGTGAAGCGTGGCCAGGGTGCCACGGCCCTATGTCAACATATACAGTGTCACTATAGAGTGCCCTGGGAGAACTGTGGCTCCGATGTAGTGGTCCAGCCTGCCGCAGAAACCGCTGCATCGCCCAGTGGCATGCACCCGATTTCAGGCAGTCAAGGCTCCTCCATCTCAGTCGAAGGGAGCTGTCTGTCCTTCCCATCATCTACCTGTCCTGATGCTCCTGCTCCTCGTTATCCTACTCCTTATCACTTATTTCATCAGCAGTTGATCACCGAAGTGATTGCCAAGAGACAGCAATACGCGTGTGGTCATCCTATGGCGCAGAAGCTGAACATGCTCCTGGCCAAGTTGCTGGTATTGCAGTCCCTCCCATTCCAAGTGGTGGACTCTGCATCTTTCAAAGAATTGATGGCTTGTGCCGAGCCAAGGTGGAGAGTCCTAAGCCGCCATTTCTTTGAGAAAAAGGGAGTACTAGCCCTGCAAAAATATGTAAAACAGAAGGTGGGCTAGTCATTGAGCCTGTCGGTATCTGCCAAGGTGCATGGCAGCGCCGACGTGTGGAGCTGTAATTAGGGTCAGGGACAATATATGTTCTTTACGGCCCACTGGGTGCATGTGGTTCCTTCCCAGCCACACTAGCAACTTGGCCTGATGATGCCGCTTCCGCCTCCACGTTCTCACGCCATTGGTCCTGCGCCAATGTCCGCCTCCACATACCGCAAACCACATGTGCATGGTACGGCGATGTCACGTTGTTCTACACCTCGTTTGCCTGGGCGAACTGAATCACACAGGGGAGGAACTGTACTGTGTCCTTCATCAAGAAATCGAATAATGGCTTTCTCCGCAACAAATCAAAATCTGAACCATGGTGACCGACAACGGGAAGAACATGGTGTCTGTGCTGCATCAAGGAGGGCTGAGCCATGAGCTCTGCATGGCACATGTGTTCAATCTAGTTGTCAAGTGGTTCCTGAAGTCTTTCACCCATATGCAAGACATCCTAAAAATGGCCAGGAAACTTTGCATACACTTCAGCCACTCATACACCGCCAAGCACAGCCTCCTTGAGCTGCAGTGGCAGAACAGCATCCCCCAACATAGGCTAATATGTGATATTTCCACCCATTGGAATTCCACGCTCCATATGTTGGACCATTTATACGAACAGAGAAAGGCCATAAACGGTTTCTTGATAATCCAAGCTGACAGGAGTACTCCCCTGTGTAACTTCGATGTCAGCCAGTGGCAGCTCATGCATGACAGTACCTGCCGTTTGCTCAGGCTCTTTGAGGATGCCACGTTATTCGCCAGTACTACTGGATGAACAACTTAATTTCACTGCTTCATATCCTGGAACAGATGCTGGTAATTTTAGCAGGACAGGGGACTGGAGACATGGCACCTACATTTTATGGCCACATGAGTCCTGTGGGGGCCAAACTGGAGGAGGAGGAGGATATTGGAGCACAAGCAATGTGTAGCGAAATGGGTGGCTTTTCTACACAGATGATAGGAGAGGAGGAGCAGGAGCAGCCGGAGGAGCAAGAGGGAGAAGAAGAAGATGACAAGGCAGATTACCCAGGCACACTGTGGCAGTATTTAGTGGAGGGAGTCCCTCTGAGTCATGCTCGCTTGCTTGAGTAGTGACAGCCGAATTGTCACCATTCGGCAGAGGGATGACTTCTGGCTCTCTACCTTGTTGAACTCTCGTTACTGGTCCACAATGGGGGCCTTTTTTAGACTCACTGAGAGGGAGGACAAACTGAACTACTATAGAAACATCTTATGTAGTCAGTTGGCCGCTGCCAATCTGCGCCATCGTCTATTTTCTCGCAGGTCTGGGCCCTCTGCGCTCTCTTTCCACTGCCATGGCTGCTTTGGCATGGTGGAGGGGGGAGTGGGGTAGGAGCAGTACCAGCTCCATCAGCAGCAGCTTAAGTCTAGAGTCGCTGATGAGCAGCTTTCTTCACTCGCCTAGAGAGGAAACTACTCACCAGCAGCAGAAGCTAGACCTGGAGCAGAACCGGAACCAGCAGGTGCTGGCATAGTTTGGCAGCACCCTGCCACCCCCACATTAAAGATTTGCTGGACTACTGGGCAGGCAAACTGGATTTGTGGCAGCAACTGGTCTAGCTTGCCCTGGAAAAGCTGTCCTGCCTGGCCAATAGTGTGGCATCAGAGCAGGTGTTTAGTGTGGTGGCGGCCATATGCAACGTGCCGGGGCACAGGGGTGAGTGAGTGTAATGGTGGTGAGGCGGTGGGTGTAGTAGTTCATTCACTCAAAGTTAAGCTGTCCCATGGGTTGGCAATGCAGTGGATGGGAAGACAGCACTAAATCTTTCGGGGCACTCTCGGTTGCAGGGAACACCAGCCAGATGGAAGTTGAGGTGCCCTTGATGGTAATGGGTATGCTTAGGGTGCTATGGTGGCTGGGCCCCTGTGTTTGTGACGCCAGCACCGTAAGCTGCAATTAAGAGATGGAGCAGAAGAATGAAGAATGAGGCAGTAGTTAAACCAAACAGGAACTTTACTTGTCAGATGTAGTAAGGCATCCAATATCATCACTTTGTACAATAGGATAAGAGGGGCACACCTACATCTAATTCACATCGACCACTAGACAGTAATATATTAGTAAAAGAATTTATTAAATATACATACGGTACCTGATAAATCTATAATACATCTAAAATACATAAAACTATGCTGTAAATGAATATCAATGCAGATAGAATGTGGTCGTACTAAGGGTATAATAGCGTCATGCACTAAATTCTTGGTGGTGAATGTCTCTAGTGGAAATGCTAAGACTCGATATAGTAGATAAGAATGCAGTCAATATATTGGTCTGCGGTATGCGATTCTTCCAAGAGAGAATAAAAAATAGATGCGTTAATCTTTCAATATAGGAAAAATGTATTGTCCTTTGCGTATGATTACATACATTCCTTTTCGTAATGGTAACTTCGTTTCACAATTATAGTTCTGCTAATGCACTGTGATACAATATAGCAAGTACTCACTGTTTGTAGAAGCGGTAAAGTGTTCGGGTCGTTGCGCTTAGCGTGGCGTCCCACGTGTTGTCAGCGCAGATGATTGTACCTCCAATCTACTTTATCGTGAGTTATAAGCTTGCACTGAATGAACTTGCACAAAAAAGAAACAGTCCGTTTGATAAGCTAGGGTCGGTATGAATTCGTCCCTACTTGAAATTCGCCATTGCTTTGTATCTTTTTTGCACGGCAGGACTTTCGTTTCTTTACGGATTGGTTGCAAATTCGGTTAAGATGCGCAAATAATGTTGCGGTTTCCTTCTTTCTGTTGAAACTTGTCTACACCATTAACGTTTCGGAGTTAAAACGACTCCTTCCTCAGTGCAAAATAACATCATATTATACAAAACAATTTGGAGTGGACCATACACACATATGTGGGACACTACACATAGTTACCCCAAGAAGAAATCGCCTGTCCACCCAAAATGTTGAGAGAATGACTTTTGTCAAGATGAATCAGGCGTGTATCAGCCAGGATTTCCACCCACCAATGCCTGATGTATCAGATTAGATCATCCATGCTGCCTCACCCAAACCTTGACAAAAGATACCGGTTTCTTATGCTGCCACCCGCCTGATGTCACACATCTAATGCCAAGTGCTCCTTCTTACACCCACCATCGTCAGCGGGTAGTGTTATTGCCACCCACCTCCACACTCTGTCACCTGGTCACTCTGTGGTCTCCTCATGCTGCTGCCATCTCCCCATTATGTCATTGTGACATTCTGTGGCCTCCTCATGCTGCTGCCAACTCACAACTGTGTCTCAGGGCCACTCTGGCCTCCTCATGCTGCTGCTGCCACCAACACACTATGTCATCTTGCCACTCTATGGACTCCTCATGCTGCTGTCAACTGATAACTGTGTCTCTGGGCCACTTTGTGGTCTCCTCATGCTGCTACTGCCACCTCCACACTATGTCACCTTGCCACTCTGTGGCCTCCTCATGCTGCTTCCAACTCACAACTGTGCCTCTGGGCCACTCTGTGGCCTCCTCATGCTGCTGCTGCTACCTCCACACTATGTCACCTTCCCACTTTGTGGTCTCCTCATGCTGCTGCTGCCACCTCCACACTATGTCATTGTGCCACTCTGTGGTCTCCTCATGCTGCTGCTGCCACCTCCACACTATGTCACTTTGTCACTCTGTGGCCTCCTCATGCTGCTGCCAACTCACAGCTGTGTGTCTAGGCCACTTTGTGGCCTCCTCATGCTGCTGCCACCTCCACACTATGTCACCTTGCCACTTTGTGGTCTCTTTATACTGCTGCTGTTACCTCCACACTCTGTCATTGTGCCATTCTGTAGCCTCCTCATGCTGCTGCTGCTGCCACCTCCACACTATGTCACCTTTCCAGTCTGTGGCCTCCTCATGCTGCTGCTGCCACCTCCACACTCTGTCATTGTGCCATTATGTGGTCTCCTCATGCTGCTTTCACTTCACCACTCTGTGGTCTTCTCATGCTGCTGCCAAATCACCACTCTGTGGTCTCCTCACGCTGCTGCCACTTCACCATTCTGTGTTCTCCTCATGCTGCTGCAACATCACTACTCTGTGCTCTCCTCATACTGCTGCTACCTCAGCACTATGTCACTGGGCCACTCTGTGGTCTCCTTATGCTGCTGCCTACACCACTATACAGGGTCTCTGCAGCCATGAAATAGCTGTTTTTAATGCAATTCGCCATGAATAAATTTTGATCAAATCAAATCTTTTCTGAAAATTCGTCAAACCTGCCGAATCAAATTTTTGAGAAATTCGCTCATCTCTAATCTGAGGCATTGGGGGCTGATTTGTGGCATGGGGGCAGATCTGTGGCATAGGGAGCAGATCTTAGGCATTGGGTGATGATCTGTTGCACGGGGGGTGATCTGTGGCATGGGGAGCTAATCTGTGGCATGGGGGGCTAATCTGTGGCATGAGGGGATGATCTGAGGCATGGGTGCTAAAATGCGGCACGGGGGTCTGATCTGAGGTCTCATTACAGGTCATTAACATTGGGATCTGATCTGAGGTCTGATTGTGGGTCTGATCTGAGTTCTTATTAGGGCCTTTTAAGACTAGAAATCTGATCTGAAGTCAGATTGAGGGTCTTATTAATATTGGGGGTTTGATTGGGGTGGTGAGATGAGATCTGATTAACATTGGGGGTCTGATTGGTGGTCTGATCTGAGGTCTATTGAAGAAGATTTTTTTCTTATTGCCCCCCTCTAAAACCTACGTGGGTCTTATGGCCCAGTGAGTCTTATAGGGCGATAAATACTGCATACAGTATATGAATGAAAGGTGTCCAATTTGTTTTACTATGAGATCACTATTCCAGGACTGAGGGAAGCTACTAAGCATGTTGGCCCTCGGCAACTGAATGCAGGAGAAGGTGGACCACAAGGGTAAACTGCAAAGGGAGCTACCATATAGGATAATTTACCTAAAAAAAAAGAACAATATTACAATAATATTTAATTTTAAATGTCCTATTAATTACATAGTCATACTTTTCATGAAACAATTTATGTAAAGGGGAATTATTTAAAATGACCGCCAGCTACTTGTCCTAGTATGTTAGCAGGACTCATTGCCTCCACTTGCAGAGCTGCCTAGGGTGGTAAGGTTGAGGCCTCACTACTCTGCAATTCTAATGATGCTATTCTCTCTATAATATGCTAATATGGCTGAGCAGCCTGACAGGAACACCCGTCAATGTGTACTATATGCAATTTCCAGAGCATAGTGTATAATGAAGCCCTGCCATCTCAGCTCAGCAAGTGAAGGCAACCAATCCTGCTCACATTCTAGGACAGGTTGCTTACAGCTATTTTAAATAATTCTTGAATTATCTGCAATCACCCCTGGCAAATCTGTAGTAAATAATGGTATTCCACATTACATGAAAATTCTACAGCATGTTTTTTTATAAACTCTGTGTTTTGCCATTCCTTTCTTATTTCTTCTAAAAGTTTAGAAATATATGTCCAAATGGGTGCTACCAGTCGGGGGTGTCACTGCACAGTCTTTCACTGTCCAATCAGTGCTGCCAGTATCAGATTATGCAGACAACCCCCCTCCAAATGGTAACATCCACTTATATCAAAAGATGCTCCAAAATAGTTATTACATGGGGAATGCAAGGAGTTACTAAAACAGACATGTCAGGAGAGGGGACAGCTCTTCCTATTCAGTATCCTACACTGAATCATTGGTCCTAAAGTAGAGAGCAAATGTTACAGATCTATGCCGCTGCTCCAATCAATGTGACTGGGGGTCCTTACCCACCTCTAGCTTTTCTTTCCCATGTGGGCTTGATGTTGCATTCTCTCTCTCCCTCCTTGCAGGCTGTAGCCTTCTTGCCAGCTTGGTCTTTCTTCCTGTGTTTGTAGAGTGACTGAACTCCCTTTGGCTCTTAAAGGTCCAACCCATGCCCTAATCTTCATCAAACAATAGTTGGCAGTCCTGGTTTACTTTAGGCACCTTCCGTTGTAGAAAGGTGCCTGACCAAAAAGGTTTCTTAGCTTGCTAAGTTCCATACAAACATGTGCTAATCTGTTGTCTGCCCCTGAACTGAGCTCTTCCTGTTTACCATATTCTGACCCTATGTTGCCTGACCTGACCTAAGCTTGTTACCCATATCGTTTATACACTGCCTGCCCAAACCTCACACTCATTTCCGTTTTGCACATACTCTGCCAGACCTGATCTCAGCTTGTCCCTGACTACCATCCTGCCTGACCCCTCATTGCCCTGTACCAGTGTCTCTCACCCCTGTGGGCAGGGGGAGATTGCCATAGACCTTACAGGGAAATTTCCTGGTGGGCCGATGTCCAATGGGGCAGCCTGGGCCATCCTCACGGTTGGTCAGTGGAAGTTTTTGGGGATGTATTTTGTGCTGCTGGCAATATTTAGTGCCACAATATGGTATTCCTGGCCCCGCCTTCCATCAATTTGGACCCGACTACAAAACGGGGCACTTTTAGTATTTTTTCCAGGGCCACTTTAAGTTCCCAGTCCGCTCCTGCCTGTGGGTCAGTTGTTAACCACACTAAGACTAATCCAGGAGGTAATGGTCTGGTACAAAGTCCAGATCCCTGTATAGACGTTAAAAGGTGAATACCAGGAACTTCCAGGATAATGCCCTTAGGATTAGCCCAAAGTCAAGTCTGTTGGTTAATACAGTGGCTCCAAACCCCCTACAGTAACAGTGAATCACAGGCTTTTTTTTAAATAAAAAACATATAATGCTATATTAATATAATGATAAGTAAGATTCAGTTTAGGTTTTTCAGACATGCAGTGCTTGCACGTGATATTATAATTTCTGTACTTTTAGTAGATTGGAATTTACTTGACAAGAGTTTCCCACAGTTTAACTGATTTATGTATCTTGTAGAACATACAAGCTTGTGAGTCCATGTTATGAATAATGTATGGAAAAGTAAACCTTCCCACCAATTGATTTTATATTGGAAGGATAGGCATCACAATTAATTAAACAACTTTAGGAATGTCTATCTTTCATGCATTTGCGACTCCCACGCCCGTCATACACATGGTTTTCATTTGGAACTGGGTGGGTTTGTTGAGCACATCATGAACTCCTGGGTCTTAAGTCCTGTTTTGAAGTCATCAGACGTGTAAATATTTTAGACTGAATGTCGTAGAGCCTCACAAAATGAGATCATATATCACACTGACAAACATAAATATCCAGGCTTGGAGGAACACGCTTGGTACTGAGTTGTTTTGGAATTACCTTCACGTGAATCTATTGCATAATTCCAAATGGGCATAAATTGTGTTTCTGAAGTACGTCCTGCTATTGGAGTAAAGAGGAGCTTGTGGTTACTAATGTGTGTTGCTCTTGTCATGCAGTTATATTGGGAACGATAGCTAGATTTGACCTGACCCCTGTGGTTGTACACAGGACTGTGTGTAGTAATGGACAGATTAACATCTGTGAAGTATCATGGAAAATGTGCTTACATGAATGTACCCATTGTAGATGGCTCCTCAGACAGAGGCTGTGATGAGTGCTTACAATGGCGGAATCCATATTCAGGTCAAAACATCTCGAAGGATAGGCACCTAACCACAAGAGGCGTGCACATATATGACCAGCAAATGTGAACCTTCTGCTAACTTACAATCTGCACAACATGCACAAATGACTGGGAGGCCTACCGACGAGGAATTGCAAGGATTCACAGTCAGAAGGAATATTATTATTATTTATAATAAATATTAATAATAACTATTGTAAAAATAAATGTTTGTGTTTTTAAAGGGGCAACTCGGACAATAGTCAGGCACGGGAGCCCTGTCTTTTCCACCTATTTTTGCACTCATAAACATACAATATTTTAATATAGTTCCCAATGAGATATTGCTTCTGAACATTCGTTGTGTGATAATAGTTAGTGCCTGGTTTCCAGGAAGTCTTTGGAAGGTGGACTGTGTGGTAAAATGGATAACCTTCCCGATAGATAGATAGATAGATAGATAGATAGATAGATAATTCAAGATTCTTACAGTCCATAGAGATGAGCCACAGGCTTTTTTTTTTTTTTTGCTCATTATTGCTTTTTTTCCCATATAATTTTTCCTTTATTTATAACATACTCCAACATG
This sequence comes from Bufo gargarizans, assembly GCF_014858855.1. Taxonomy (NCBI): domain Eukaryota; kingdom Metazoa; phylum Chordata; class Amphibia; order Anura; family Bufonidae; genus Bufo; species Bufo gargarizans. The sequence goes on from NC_058082.1 coordinate 583,048,660, forward strand.
ACAGAAATGCAACATTTCAACCTTTACGGATCTTGGAGTATGCTTTGAATAAAGAAGAAGTTACATGAAGATTTTGGATGATGTCAGCTCCATTCACATGTGGCAGTACTATGTGTGGGATTTCCTGGATTTTGGACTTTGCATCCAGCAGTGAATTAAATTGCATGTGGAGGGAACTAGTTCCCCTGGAAGAAGCGACTGCAAAACAGTGTTGGGGTCTCAGAAGCTTTTGTGTTTGGTATATTATACATTATCTGGGCAGTGCACATTCTGCATGTTTTGTTCATATTGCTAGTTAGGATGCATTGCCTTTGCGGTTGGTTTGATTCTTTTAGCTTCACATTTTAGCTTCCTGTTCTATGTAGGTATGGATTTTTTTCCTTTTAATCATGGTTTACTGTTTTTAACTGACTGATGTCTAATAAAGATTATGGATTTTGTGATCTGGAATATGTTGTGTGGTGTTGTATTTATTGTTGACCTATGTGAAGGGAGCTGTTGAATGCTGTTCTTTTGTGTTGTTTGTTGTCGTTTTTAGTCTAATAGTTCTGTTCTTCATCTCTCTTACAGGCCTGTTGATTGGGTGTTGCCTTCTAGACGTGGTCTGCATCATTAGCGCGATCAATGGAATTTGAAAGGGTCCCAGATAGTGAGAATTCGAGAAGCTGGAGGGTCTATCTCCACACAGATCTCCCATGCACGGCAGCCAATAATCAGCTTGGCTGAACTATGGCTCCTGTGCGACGACATATCACAAGTGGATATCTAGCATCTGTATGACCGCTACCAAGCCATAGTGGCAGCCTGTATTGCAGGAAGAGGAGATGCCACCCAGTTTTAAAGTGACCCTGCCTCATCATATACCCTGCTGAAGAACCCAAAATAAAGAGGACAGTACCTTGTTTTTTGGTTCATTGACAGAAATAGATAGATAGATAAATAGATAGATAGATAGATGTGAGATAGACACACTTACAGGATTTTTATCTATATACGTAATATAGATTCTGAAACAAAGGTTACACAATGCATTTTACATTCAGTGTTCTGAGTACAATGCATATTACGTTTCCTGCAGGATAATTAATTCTAAACGTTGACAATTAATAAAAGCTATTAAACTCCGGAATAATTTATTATCACAAAGAAAACAATTTAATTAAATGCCTCAATAGTTAGAAATATAATGAATTTATTTTTTTTTCTCATACATTTACATCCTTTACATTCTAGGTGCAAATAATCAGTTTAATTATGATTCATTAATTCAGTCAATCATGACACAAACAATGAATGAAATATTTAGTAATATTCAGATTCCACTGCATTTCTATATAAAATAAGTACGATATAAAACACAACTTAAAAAGGTTGCCCCTAATCATCATCGCTCCACCTGAAGCCTATCGGAGGTAACGGCATGGCAGGGAGAGATCGCTCCCGTGCCCCGCCGCTGTTTCTAACTGAGGGAGGCAATGCATAATTGTCAGTGCGATGTACAGCTTAGAGGCCCGGTCGCAGTTGTCATTCACCCATGCAAACTCCATGCAGATGTTGTCCTTAGCTGGATACAAACTTAGGTCCCCAACAGTGCAAGGCACCGGTGATTACAGTTGAGCCACCATGCTGCCATGTAAAAGTCATGTAAGCATTCACTGCTATGGGACTGCTGGAAATAGCCGAGTCAGTCCTTGGCTATTTTCTGAATTTCCATAGCGGTGAATAGATGGTGCCAGCACAATTGATTTCCCTCAACTTTCCTTTCCAGAGGTGGGACCCAGACATATCTGACATTTGTGACACATCCTAGCAATATACCACATACAGTATGTTGAGAAGGGAAAAACACTTTTAAGATGACCTGATAAATAGTTGACTGCCGTGGGTCAAAAATCCCCGAGCTACCAAAGAATGACTTATGCAAAGGGTTAATTGTGAATAACAGAGTTAATTTCATGTTATTGAGCTAAATTTTTGTGATTTATTTTGCTTTTGTACCTAAAAGCACTGTACGGACAACTAACAGTTAACATCTTGACACACTATATAAGGTTGCTAGGGATGGACTTGTTCTGCCCCTGTATAGTTAGTCGGTGGAGAGTAAGTGTAGATGAACTACAGGCAAGACCGACATGTGCAAGCACCTGAAGGCTAGGCCCAATTCAGAGAACCTCAAACTCTGAGATTTCAACAGCCAACTTCCCTACAAAAGGATACCTTAGAGAAGGAGATTAGAAAGACCAGAATCCACACGGCCATGCAACACATACTGACAGCAAGGTATTGTGCATGTTTATGGCAGAAAGACTTTGCTGCTGTGAGAGGAATTATTGCTAAAGCTTCTTACCACATTTTGAGATGGATTGGCCACCAGTATCTATTATCTGTTCCCCTCAAAAGCATTTATCAAGAGCCTCACTGTACGCCAGTGGTTCTGCTGAGAGTCTGCATATTGAGACAGAGGGAGAGAGATGGGATACTACAACCTCCATCATTGTTGCTGTCCATACACTGCCATTGGGAAAGGATTGCACTGGGACATGCTTTGGAACTGTGCAATGCTACTGCTGGGCGTACTTGAGTAAATAGAGACTTTATTTATTAACACCATCAGGCCTGGTTACTGACACCACCATTTGGTGACCACTTCATCCGCTCTCCTACTGTACCTTGCACCCAAACACCCAAAACCAAGGCCACCCCCGGGAGCCCCAATTCCAGGGAATACCTCAAGGGAAGAAAGCACGCACCATCATAGCCAGCAGGAGAGATTAGCGTTGTCGGCTGTGAGTACTACCACTCCCTTCCTCCTCCACCAACTTCCCTGCAGCCCACTGCACAGGTATATATATGACAAATGGTGGCCAATGTTAAACACGGCCCACTATAGTATAAACTGCTTTTTGTTCTGGTTCATAGCGGTGGCTGATAGGTGGGCATATGTCATCCACATTTTGCGAAACGGACATACAGATCAGGAAAGCACACGGATGATCCACGTGCTTTCCGCATCCGAATGTCATTCCGCAAAAAAAAACACAACAGATCCTATATAATGCTGACCAGGAATCCACTGAAAAAAATGCGGACAGCACACACATTGCATCCATATTTTGTGGATCTGCGATTTGCAGACTGCAAAACGGGTATGGTCATGCGCATGGAGCCCTAACTATATGCTAGCCACGCACATTAGATCAGACGACTCTCAACTGATAGAAGATGTCAGGAGAAACAAGGGTCAGGCATGTTGGATGTCAACATGCCCCATCCTTGTGTTCTCGGGGGATATAAGTCACTGCTACTGGTGTCTAGCAACAGTTTACTCCCCTCTTTTCATTGAAAACACATGCATGCTCGTCCAAGCAGGGGTCTGTAGAGATAGCTGCCGGGCGAACAAGCCTTCTACTAACAGCCACCGGAAGAGTGCTGCCAGCTCTACAGTAGGTGTCTGATTTAGGACTCATGCACACAAACAATTTTTTTTCTGTATTTTTTCGAGCCTTTATGCGGAACCATTCACTTCATGTGCATGTCCGTATGTCTGCATGGCCGTCCGCAAAAAACAAGAACATGTCCTATTATTGTCCGCATTACAGACAAGGATAGGACTGTTAGGGGTGGGCCCTTCCGTTCTTAAAAATGCAGAATGCACATGGTGGCCAGTATCTGTGTTTTGCGGATCCGCAATTTGCGAGCCACAAAACACACACGGGTCATGTGCATGAGTCCTTATATAGAGGTGAGTACAAGTAAGTATTACTTTGCACATTTCAATATATTTTATTACGTTTCAGAATCCTAAAAAGAAACTGCTTCCAAAATGTTTTTTCTCTCTCCGGTTCCATAATCGCCGCCATATCCCAACCTCAGACTGATGGCCTGGGGAGCAGACAGGAATTTTAGATCTGGAATTTGAAAGGTATTGATGCGGCAGGGACACCCCAGAGTCTTGAATTATTAGATTGAAAATTCTCTCTTTTTCTGAATAATTTCTCCCAAATGAATATTATGAATAGAGATGAGCGCATTTCAAAAGAATTCGATTCGCCAGTTCGCAGAAATTTTCGGGAAAAACTTGATTAGATCTGAATATATTCGCAGCAAATTACGCTAAAAATACGGCTATTTCCGGGCTGCAGAGAGCCTTTATAGTGGTGTAGAACACTGTGCCTTTCAGTAACACGCATAAGGAGTCTGCTTTGGCAGTGAAATAATACTGTGAGTCCGTATGACATGCAGATGACAGGCGTCGCTTCACTTATTTGGGCAGTCACGGGGCCAAAACTGACCAAATAACTCAAGTATGAACTCAGCCTTACAGGTCGATGTTAGCGCCAAGAAGAAGTGCACTCCTTTTACACCGTTGCCAGCTGATTTCACATAGATGTCTACAGACCTGTTCTACTAAACGCATATACAAGTAGAGCCCCCCGACAGAGTGGAGAGGGTGTCAGTAGTAATTTTATTTTTATGTCACGGATACATTTTCCCTTTCTCTGATCCGTCAGAACAATAACCCACAAAAACGTATCCTGTCTGTGGAGCATCTGCCCTCACTCGGTCAGCATTTGGTCAGTAATCCATCAGTATTGCTAATGCCCCCAAAAAAGGAGTGGATGTAAAACTGAGATGACACGTGAATGGAATATTTGCATGTCTTCTGTGTTTTGTACCCACTCCTGCTTTTGGCTACCAAATCATAAGCCAATTCTGATGGGACCATACAGGCCTTAAAGCAGCTACACAGACAGGATCCATTGTGCGTCTCATTTTTCCTTCCTTCTCAGAAGAAAGGTCAAATAAATGATGATGTCAGCCAGGCCGAAAGCCAAAATAGTGAACCAGTCATAAAGTGGGGAGGGTGGGAACAGCATGAGAAGTCCACAGAGTGGCACAACGACAGAGTCTGGACGTGGCAGCAGCAAGAGTAGGCCACAGAGTGGCACAACGACAGAGTCTGGAGGTGACAGAAGCATGAGTAGGCCATGGAGTAGGCCATGGAGACATCATGGATATTTTACCGCATATAACTACAGTACTGAATGCGGAATACATTTTATTTTTCAACCGCAATACCTCAATAAAGATTTTACCACATATAACTGCAGCACTGAACACTGAATACAATTTATTTTTCCACCGAAATGCGTCCCAAAAGGTTTTACCACATATAACTGTGACCGAAATACGTCAATAAAGATTTTACTACATAAAATAGAATTGCCCCCGCACTATACGATCGTCTCAGAAATGAACCTCTGCTCTTGAATGCAGCTCCTGGTAAGGTCATGGAGCCTCCTGGTCATCTGGCATCTATTTGCTCCGCTGAAGGATGATTTTGAAAGTATGTAGAAGCCACACGGGGCCCCCATGCTGCAGATTTATCATGGAGACATCATGGAGATCTTACTGCATATAACCAGCAGTGCTGACCGCTGAATAAATTTTGTTTTTCGACCAATATACTTCAATAAAGATTTTACCACATATAACCGGCGCACTGACTGACTGCTACCTCCGCTACTTCTGTGAACCCCTGCACCACTACTTCCCAGGTAGGTAGGCTGCTGCGAAGCAGGTGGTCTACCCCGGGCATGTTTGACTCCCGACTTTCCACTGCTGCCACTCTGCTGACTCCCAGCCATGCTTTTAACACATATAACCACCGGCGTGAACTGAGAATATATTTTTCTTTTTGTACTGAAATAGGCCAGTAAACACTTTCAGCAGAAATAAATGCACCAGCGAAGTGTGTATATATTTTTCTTTCTGTACTGAAATAGGCCACTAAACCCTTTTGCCACAAGTAACTGCACCAGTGAAGTGTGTATATTTTTGTTTTCTATAACAAATAGGCCACTAAAAGCTTTTGCCCCAAATAAGTGCACCAGTGAAATGCGTATTTATTTTTATTTTTTTACTGTAATGCGCTCCTATACACTTTCAAGAGAAATAACTGCAGAAGTGAACTGAGAATATATTTTTCTTGTAATACTGAAATACGCTCCTATACGCTTTGACCAGAAAAAAACTGAGAGTGAAGTGCGTATATATTTTTCTTGTATCAGGAAAAGTGGAAGAATCCAGCTCAAAGATGATGAAAAATCGTAACTTTATTGCAGTAAAAAATTGTCGAAATACAGGACAAGTTCAGTAACACGTTTCAGACCATAAACAGAAAGCGGTCCTTCCTCATACGTGTGCTGTCTGCATCTTTTGGGGCCCCTTTTAAATAAATAGGTGCAGATCCAATCGACCAAAAATGTAGATCGGACGCGGACCATATATATCATCTTGTGCTTGAGGCCTTAGCGCAAATTTTTTTTCCCTGTCCGTTACGTTTTTCATCCCGTATGTGGAACCATTTTAGACTCTGGGTGTATTTTGTGTCTGCATGGACGTTCCGCAACAAAAATAAAACATGTCCTATTATTGTCCGCGTTACGTACAAGTATAGGACTGTTCTATTAGGGGCTGGATGTTCCGTTCCACAAAATCTGGAATGCACATGACGGTACCTGTTTTTTGTGGATCTGTAATTTGCGGACCACAAATCACCAAACAGTACCTGACTGGGTACCTCTGTTGATGGATGCTCCTAGTGCTTCCTGAGGACTCCAAGAACTCCAATTGACACCGTAAGCACTGCCGACCCTACGAACCGCCGCAGCTTGGTTAGGGATCTCGCCGTCTTCCACCCACCCTGGGCCCAAGACCAGGATCCAGCTTAAAATGGGTAGAACTGTGTTGTAATCCCAGGGGAGTATAATACCGATAGCAATCCCCAGAGTAAATATAGCTGTTCCCCCCACACATGAGATGAGACTCTATGTTGAGTGTAAAACAGGAACAAGACATCTCTAATGGAAAGCAAGGGCATTCAATTTAAACAGTATCAAACTCCTCCTCTGGGCCATTGAGACAATGGAGTTTTGGAAACTTAATTTACAAAACAGGGGCTTGGTCACATGGATTACAAGAAATCACTGTGTCTTTTTCAAAACAATGGTTAAAAGTGTAATCTTAATCGTGTATTTTAATTAAATAGATCAGTCTTGTGGTTAGAAGCAGACTGAATATCTTGAAAGTGTGTGTACACATGTTCTTGATACACATAGATGTCTACGTCCATTGTTAGGAGTAGGTATCCACAGCGACTAAGTAGCAGGGAGGTAAAATAACCAAACGGTTACTGGGGATTTCTTCACAGGTCGTGTGCATGAGCCCTTAGAAATATCGGTACCATCACGGCCGTCTTTAATGCGAGGCAAAAGGGGCAGCTGCCCGGGCCAAGTTGCTCCCTTGGGGCCCAAGGCACCTGCCTCTTGAGCCCCGCTGGCCACTGCCCACAATTTCAATAACATTGTCGTAAAATATCTTGCCTCCACTCCGCCGACTCCGTGTCCCGATCCTATCCTTCACTATGCAAGTGGCATGGTTAGCATAGTGAAGAACTTGCTTGCTCTTTCTCCTGACCTCCCCTGCCCTTTGCGTACGCCGCACGCCGTGACGTCACGCAGAAGCACTGCAACGCTAGGGTGAGCCGAGCCCCGGTCTCCTTCCTGAACTGCAGACCAGTTCCCACTGGGCACTGATCCTAAGCCTGCTGGAGTCTTCAGAACTCTAAGTATTTACAGTAATTCACTGTAACCTATAATATATATATATATATATATATATATGTATATAACTTGCTTTATCCGAGTAAGGGTGCTGGGTGGTTGGAGAAGAGGGAGGGAGGGGTGGATGGAGGGGTTAGTAGTACAGTACTCTACAGTTGTAGTAATCTACAAAATACTATATATTTGTGTGTGTTGTGATGGAGGGCATGGTTGGATGCTAGGGTGTGGGAAGGCAGGATCTAGGGGACCCAAGTAAATTCTTGCCCAGGATCCAATCAATATTAAAGATGGCCCTCGGTACCATACTCCTTATGGACATTGCTGGCACACTCGGAAATGGTGACCTGTTTTATCTTGCTAGGTTATTTTATTATTGCATTGTTACTTTTGTGCTGCATATTCAGACATTCAATGAGTTTACGGCTTCAAATCAACACAGGTCGCATTTTTAAATAAATCTATGTCATCTTTGTCATGGCAGTTCACTCATTTGACACTTGTGATAACAAATAATTCCTTCTCAGAACCGTCCGCTCGTAGTCTTCGTGAGCATCACGAATAGCGCTTTTTCAAGTACGTATAATATCTCCCAACATTGCACCTTGGCTGTAATTTGCTCCATTCCTGCATCGCTCTCATTCCCTTTCCCTCCCTTTTGAAGCAATTTATGTATTTTCTCTCTGTAATGATTAATTTCACCTTTTGAATGCATTTTGAGTCAACTTGTCAAAAGAATGTCACACGTTTGATATGACAATCTACGGCATTCTCACATTTAATTAATGCTGCTTCCCCCATTCATCACCCTGTGCTGTTTGGTATCTAGTTGTTCTATTCAGTCGCTGAGCCGCATTGACAGAATCCATGATGAAACACGTCCGGATTCATCTTTAAAAAAAATAGAATATATTCAGCATTTCTGATTGTGAGAGCGTTCTGCACTTTGCATTGGCTTTATCTGGAAAATTATTTCTATAGGGTCCATGTTGGCATTTTAAAGCCACATGCTTAATATTCTTCAGTGGATGTAATATGTGCGTTTTGTGTGCTTATGGTTCTGTTGAATCGAGTTATGGAAATTCTTCATGCTTTTCATAGAACTGCTACCATCGTTTAGAAATCTCTGTGAATGCAAATATTTGTGTTTATGTAAAATAGTGAACAGAAGGCAAAACATAAACAAAAAGGAATCAAAATAAAAAGAAGTAACAACATAGAAATAGTAAAATATAATTTATATTGTTACATTATATTTTTGTATTACTGTTTATATTACTAATTATAATTTTAAAATGAATAATAGTAAAAGTACTGCACTGTATAACTGCTAACTATATATTACATAAATTCGGTGCGACTATTGCGCTTTGCTGGTGGTGGAGATGAATGTATGTAAATTATCTCTCCTCCAGTAGGAATAGAAATGACTCTCTAGGGTCACCTATAGTTACAGTACCTACCATGTACTGTAAGTCAACAGTAGGTCCAAGCAACCAATAGGGGGGACTAAACAAATTAAGATGGATCATTTAGCTGATGCTCATAGGGTTGGGTTTTGTTCATGTCTACATTGCAGATTCCATAGCTCTTGTCTAGAAAAATAGCACTATTATTCTCATCAAACAAAGAGCAACTCAATGGAACCCAACTCACCTGAATATATGATAATGCAATGCACCTCTTGTATCCACTATTTCACAGATCCATTCTTGTGGCCTCCATTATAACATACAATGCATTCGGTAAGTCATTAGAGCCTTTCACTTTTTTCACATTTTGTTATGTTGCTGTCACGAGGGTGTCAAGAGCCACGTCTGACTCCGTTATACCCGGGGTCAGGAAGTCGCAGCGGGTGGCTGCGCGCTCTATGTCTAAAGATTACGTTGTTTCTTAGTGATTGTTTTCTGTGTTTGCCTTGCAATCCTTTTTGTCTCACTCAGGGATCCGTAGCTTCTCCTCCTCAGCTGTTTCTTGTCTGCCACTCCCAACCTCCTTATATTCTCCTCTCACACTTCTCTAGTTGCCAGTTATAGAGCTTCCTGCCTGGACTTCTATACTGACCCACTGGAGCTGTGAATCCTGGTTGTTGTTCCAGAGTGCTACCCTCCGGATCCCTGTTGGGCTTTTTGTTGTCTCCTGTTGTCGCCCACCTGGGATTATATGTTTAGTCTGTATTGTCTGTCCTCCCCTTGGTGTTTTCCTTTAGAGCTAGTGGTGCAGACTAGTGTTCCCACCGCCCTGTTCACTATCTAGGGCTCATCTTAGGGAAAGCCAGGGTTTTAGGCACGTGATCGGCGTACGGGTGAGGAACCCATCTAGGGACGTCAGGGCAGCCAGGTGCCAGCCGCAAGGTGAGTCAGGGGTCACCACCTTCCCTCTCACTTGGGCAGGGCCTTCCTCTTTCCCTCCCTCTGTGTCACGTATGTGATAGTCACGCCGATCGTGATAGTTGCAGCCCTGCACTAAAATAAAAATAAAAAATGTTTCCTCCATCATTCTGCACTCAGTATTCTATAGTGACAAGGTAAAAAACAAAGAATTTTGCAAAATGTTGCTAATTTATTAAAAACAGAAAAACATTTTTATGGACATACTGTAAGTATTCCGACTCTTTGTTATGACACTTGGAAATGAAGCTATGGGGGCCTCCCATTTCTATTGATCATCTTTGAGATGTTTTATACACCTTGATTGAGACCATGTGTGGTGAATTCAATTGGTTGGACATGATTTGGAAAGACACAGTCCTGTCTATAAGGTCTCACAGCTGACAATGCAAATTAGAGCAAGACCCAAGCCATGAGGAGGAAATGACTGCATGAAGAGCTCAGAGACAGGATTGTGTGGAGGCACAGATCGGGAGAAGGGTACAGAAAATTGGTTTGAAACAACCAGGACTCTTCCAAGAGATGACGGTCCCAACAAACTATATATTCGGATGAGAAGGGCCTTGGTAAGGGAGCTAACCAAGAATCTATTGCCAAAAATGTAGTGTACAGGTGGGAAAAACTTCCAGAAAGTCAACCATTACTGCAGCACTCCATCAGTCTGGGCTTTATGGCAGAGTAACCAGAAATAAGCCTCTCCTAAGTAAAGGACACAAATGTGCAAAAAAAGCACATAAAGGTCTCTTAGACTGTGAGAAACTAGAGTTTTTAGTCTAATGAAACGGAGAATGAACTTTTTGACCTCAATTCTAAGCATCATGTTTGGCGGAAACCAGACACTGCTCCTCACCTGCCTAATACCATCCTTATAGTGAAGCATAGCGGTGGGGGTGTTTTTCAGCGACTAGGACAGGGAGAATGGTCAGGGTTGAGGGAAACCTGAATGGAGGAAACTACAGAGATATTATTAATGAGAACTAAATCCAGTGTGCTCTGGAACTTTGATTAGGCCAAAGGTTCACCTATCAACAAGCCAATGACCCTAAGTACACAGCCAATAAAACACAGAGGTGGTTTAGGGACAAATCTGTGAATGTCCTTGAGTGGCCCAACCAGTTGGTCCTGACTTGACCCCAATAGAGTTTCTCTGGAGAGATCTGAAAATGGCTGTTCACTGACGGTCCCCAACATGAAAGAGCTTGGGAGGATCTTCAGAGAAAAATGGTAGAAATCCCCAAATCCAAGTGTGTAAACCTTGTGGCATAATCCCAAAGAAGACTTGGAGGCTGTAATCACTGCCAAAAGGGGCTTCATAGAAGTCCAGAGTAAAGGGTCTGAATACTTATGTCAGAGCAAGATTTTAGTTGTTCCTTTTCAATAAATTAGCAAACATTCTGTTTTCACTTTCTCATTATGGGGTATTGAGTTCAGAATGATGGGGAAAAACATGATTTTTTTGTTATTTTAGCACAAGGCCGCAACATAACAAAATGTGAAAAATAAACTGAAATGCTCAGAAGACTTTCCAAATGCCCTGTAGAAGTTAGGAGAACCCAAAATGAATGTGGCAGATGACATGCTGTAATTATCAGGTGCACCAATCACAGGGCCTATGGATGAAGGGAGGGAATGATTTTACTTATGTCTCATCCATAGAATGATCCCAATGGACACATTCAATGTAAAGGAGGAGATGTAAGGAGACAAACATTCAGACATGACCCTCACCCTGACTCTGCAGCTGCAGAGCTCAGTGACTCAGGGGTTGAACTATAACACATGACTGTCGACTGCTTGATTATTTTAGCTCCATTACATTTATTACAACCTTTACCAAGCTCTCACCAAATCATCATGTCTTCATACAGTGTGTAGCAAGTAGTGCTTCAATGTGCTGGTCTTTGCTATAATTTTTGTGATATTGTTACCATGCTTTGTGTATCATACCACCTGCACAATACACAGCACGGAAGGTAAAGGATGACCAATTTTGTAATTCAAGTTTAAATTATTAATTCCCTTTTTCTTTCTTTTTTTTTTTTTTTATAGTGCCAATGTGTTCTACAGCGTCAAATAGACATTGTTGCCATTCACCGCAGTCTCTGCCCTAAATCGGACTTACAAACGTATTTAAAAGACACAGTTTTATAGAAAGACAAAAACCCCTATAAGTGTCGGAGGACATCAGAGAATGGGGTGGAAACAGATGAAATGCAAGGGATAACCTATAGATACCCTGCAGACGTTGCCCTTGGTTGTATTTAGAGTTGAGCGAACACCTGGATGTTCGGGTTCGAGAAGTTCGGCCGAACTTCCCGGAAATGTTCGGGTTCGGGATCCGAACCCGATCCGAACTTCGTCCCGAACCCGAACCCCATTGAAGTCAATGGGGACCCGAACTTTTCGGCACTAAAAAGGCTGTAAAACAGCCCAGGAAAGGGCTAGAGGGCTGCAAAAGGCAGCAACATGTAGGTAAATCCCCTGCAAACAAATGTGGATAGGGAAATGAATTAAAATAAAAATTAAATAAATAAAAATTAACCAAAATCAATTGGAGAGAGGTCCCATAGCAGAAAATCTGGCTTCACGTCACCCACCACTGGAACAGTCTATTCTCAGATATTTAGGCCCCGGCACCCAGGCAGAGGAGAGAGGTCCCGTAACAGAGAATCTGTCTTCATGTCAGCAGAGAATCAGTCTGCATGTCATAGCAGAGAATCAGGCTTCACGTCAGCCACCACTGCAACAGTCTATTGTCATAAATGTAGGCCCAGCACCCAGGCAGAGGAGAGAGGTCCCGTAACAGACAATCTGGCTTCATGTCAGCAGAGAATTAGTCTGCATGTCATAGCAGAGAATCAGGCTTCACGTCAGCCACCAATGCAACAGTCAATTGTCAGATATTTAGGCCCAGCACCCAGGCAGAGGAGAGAGGTCCCGTAACAGAGGATCTGGCTTCATGTCAGCAAAGAATCAGTCTGCATGTCATAGCAGAAAATCAGGCTTCACGTCAGCCACCACTGCAACAGTCCATTGTCAGATATTTAGGCCCAGCACCCAGGCAGAGGAGAGAGGTCCCGTAACAGACAATCTGGCTTCATGTCAGCAGAGAATCAGTCTTCATGTCATAGCAGAGAATCAGGCTTCACGTCAGCCACCACTGCAACAGTCCATTGTCATAAATTTAGGCCCAGCACCCAGGCAGAGGAGAGAGGTCTCGTAACAGACAATCTGGCTTCATGTCAGCAGAGAATCAGTCTTCATATCATAGCAAAAAATCAGGCTTCACGTCACCCACCACTGTAAGAGTCCATTTTCATAAATTTAGGCCCAGCACCCAGGCAGAGGAGAGAGGTCCCGTAACAGACAATCTGGCTTCATGTCAGCAGAGAATCAGTCTTCATGTCATAGCAGAGAATCAGGCTTCACGTCAGCCACCACTGCAACAGTCCATTGTCATAAATTTAGGCCCAGCACCCAGGCAGAGGAGAGAGGTCCCGTAACAGACAATCTGGCTTCATGTCAGCAGAGAATCAGTCTTCATATCATAGCAGAGAATCAGGCTTCACGTCACCCACCACTGTAAGAGTCCATTTTCATAAATTTAGGCCCAGCACCCAGGCAGAGGAGAGAGGTCCCGTAACAGACAATCTGGCTTCATGTCAGCAGAGAATCAGTCTTCATGTCATAGCAGAGAATCAGGCTTCACGTCAGCCACCACTGCAACAGTCCATTGTCATAAATTTAGGCCCAGCACCCAGGCAGAGGAGAGAGGTCCCGTAACAGACAATCTGGCTTCATGTCAGCAGAGAATCAGTCTTCATATCATAGCAGAGAATCAGGCTTCACGTCACCCACCACTGTAAGAGTCCATTTTCATAAATTTAGGCCCAGCACCCAGGCAGAGGAGAGAGGTCCCGTAACAGACAATCTGGCTTCATGTCAGCAGAGAATCAGTCTTCATGTCATAGCAGAGAATCAGGCTTCACGTCACCCACCACTGCAACAGTCCATTGTCATAAATTTAGGCCCAGCACCCAGGCAGAGGAGAGAGGTCCCGTAACAGACAATCTGGCTTCATGTCAGCAGAGAATCAGTCTGCATGTCATAGCAGAAAATCAGGCTTCACGTCAGCCACCACTGCAACAGTCCATTGTCAGATATTTAGGCCCAGCACCCAGGCAGAGGAGAGAGGTCCCGTAACAGAGAATCTGGCTTCATGTCAGCAGAGAATTAGTCTGCATGTCATAGCAGAGAATCAGGCTTCACGTCAGCCACCACTGCAACAGTCCATTGTCATAAATTTAGGCCCAGCACCCAGGCAGAGGAGAGAGGTCCCGTAACAGACAATTTGGCTTCATGTCAGCAGAGAATCAGTCTGCATGTCATAGCAGAAAATCAGGCTTCACGTCAGCCACCACTGCAACAGTCCATTGTCAGATATTTAGGCCCAGCACCCAGGCAGAGGAGAGAGGTCCCGTAACAGAGAATCTGGCTTCATGTCAGCAGAGAATTAGTCTGCATGTCATAGCAGAAAATCAGGCTTCACGTCAGCCACCACTGCAACAGTCCATTGTCAGATATTTAGGCCCAGCACCCAGGCAGAGGAGAGAGGTCCCGTAACAGAGGATCTGGCTTCATGTCAGCAGAGAATCAGTCTGCATGTCATAGCAGAAAATCAGGCTTCACGTCAGCCACCACTGCAACAGTCCATTGTCATAAATTTAGGCCCAGCACCCAGGCAGAGGAGAGAGGTCCCGTAACAGAGAATCTGGCTTCATGTCAGCAGAGAATTAGTCTGCATGTCATAGCAGAGAATCAGGCTTCACGTCAGCCACCAATGCAACAGTCCATTGTCAGATATTTAGGCCCAGCACCCAGGCAGAGGAGAGAGGTCCCGTAACAGAGGATCTGGCTTCATGTCAGCACAGAATCAGTCTGCATGTCATAGCAGAAAATCAGGCTTCACGTCAGCCACCACTGCAACAGTCCATTGTCATAAATTTAGGCCCAGCACCCAGGCAGAGGAGAGAGGTCCCGTAACAGAGAATCTGGCTTCATGTCAGCAGAGAATTAGTCTGCATGTCATAGCAGAGAATCAGGCTTCACGTCAGCCACCAATGCAACAGTCCATTGTCAGATATTTAGGCCCAGCACCCAGGCAGAGGAGAGAGGTCCCGTAACAGAGGATCTGGCTTCATGTCAGCACAGAATCAGTCTGCATGTCATAGCAGAAAATCAGGCTTCACGTCAGCCACCACTGCAACAGTCCATTGTCAGATATTTAGGCCCAGCACCCAGGCAGAGGAGAGAGGTCCCGTAACAGAGGATCTGGCTTCATGTCAGCAGAGAATCAGTCTGCATGTCATAGCAGAAAATCAGGCTTCACGTCAGCCACCACTGCAACAGTCCATTGTCAGATATTTAGGCCCAGCACCCAGGCAGAGGAGAGAGGTCCCGTAACAGAGGATCTGGCTTCATGTCAGCAGAGAATCAGTCTGCATGTCATAGCAGAAAATCAGGCTTCACGTAAGCCACCACTGCAACAGTCCATTGTCAGATATTTAGGCCCAGCACCCAGGCAGAGGAGAGAGGTCCCGTAACAGAGGATCTGGCTTCATGCCAGCAGAGAATTAGTCTGCATGTCATAGCAGAGAATCAGGCTTTACGTCACCCAACATTGGAACAGTCCATTGGCATATATTTGGGCCCCGGCACCCAGACAGAGGAGAGGTTCATTCAACTTTGGGTAGCCTCGCAATATAATGGTAAAATTAAAATAAAAATAGGATTGAATGAGGAAGTGCCCTGGAGTCCAATAATATATGGTTAAGGGGAGGTAGTTAATGTCTAATCTGGACAAGGGACGGACAGGTCCTGTGGGATCCATGTCTGGTTCATTTTTATGAACGTCAGCTTGTCCACATTGGCTGTAGACAGGCGGCTGCGTTTCTCTGTAATGACGCCCCCTGCCGTGCTGAATACACGTTCAGACAAAACTCTGGCCGCCGGGCAGGCCAGTACCTCCAAGGCATAAAAGGCTAGCTCTGGCCACGTGGACAATTTAGAGACCCAGAAGTTGAATGGGGCCGAACCATCAGTCAGTAGTTGGAGGGGTGTGCACACGTACTGCTCCACCATGTTAGTGAAATGTTGCCTCCTGCTAACACGTTGCGTATTAGGTGGTGGTGCAGTTAGCTGTGGCGTGTTGACAAAAGTTTTCCACATCTCTGCCATGCTAACCCTGCCCTCAGAGGAGCTGGCCGTGACACAGCTGCCTTGGCGACCTCTTGCTCCTCCTCTGCCTTGGCCTTGGGCTTCCACTTGTTCCCCTGTGACATTTGGGAATGCTCTCAGTAGCGCGTCTGCCAACGTGTGCTTGTACTCGCGCATCTTCCTATCACGCTCCAGTGCAGGAAGTAAGGTGGGCACATTGTCTTTGTAGCGTGGATCCAGCAGGGTGGCAACCCAGTAGTCCGCACAGGTTAAAATGTGGGCAACTCTGCTGTCGTTGCACAGGCACTGCAGCATGTAGTCGCTCATGTGTGCCAGGCTGCCCAGGGGTAAGGACAAGCTGTCCTCTGTGGGAGGCGTATCGTCATCGTCCTGCCTTTCCCCCCAGCCACGCACCAGTGATGGACCCGAGCTGCGTTGGGTGCCACCCCGCTGTGACCATGCTTCATCCTCATCCTCCTCCACCTCCTCCTCATCCTCGTCCTCCTCGTCCTCCAGTAATGGGCCCTGGCTGGCCACATTTGTACCTGGCCTCTGCTGTTGCCAAAAACCTCCCTCTGAGTCAATTCGAAGAGACTGGCCTGAAAGTGCTAAAAATGACCCCTCTTCCTCCTCCTCCTCCTCCTCCTGGGCCACCTCCTCTTCCATCATCGCCCTAAGTGTTTTCTCAAGGAGACATAGAAGTGGTATTGTAACGCTGATAACGGCGTCATCGCCACTGGCCATGTTGGTGGAGTACTCGAAACAGCGCAACAGGGCACACAGGTCTCGCATGGAGGCCCAGTCATTGGTGGTGAAGTGGTGCTGTTCTGTAGTGCGACTGACCCGTGCGTGCTGCAGCTGAAACTCCACTATGGCCTGCTGCTGCTCGCACAGTCTGTCCAGCATGTGCAAGGTGGAGTTCCACCTGGTGGGCACGTCGCATATTAGGCAGTGAGCGGGAAGGCCGAAGTTACGCTGTAGCGCAGACAGGCGAGCAGCAGCAGGATGTGAACGCCGAAAGCGCGAACAGACGGCCCGCACTTTATGCAGCAGCTCTGACATGTCGGGGTAGTTGTGAATGAACTTCTGCACCACCAAATTCAGCACATGCGCCAAGCAAGGGATGTGCGTCAAATTGGCTAGTCCCAGAGCTGCAACGAGATTTCGCCCATTATCACACACCACCAGGCCGGGCTTGAGGCTCACCGGCAGCAACCACTCGTCGGTCTGTTGTTCTATACCCCGCCACAACTCCTGTGCGGTGTGGGGCCTGTCCCCCAAACATATGAGTTTCAGAATGGCCTGCTGACGTTTACCCCGGGCTGTGCTGAAGTTGGTGGTGAAGGTGTGTGGCTGACTGGATGAGCAGGTGGAAGAAGAGGAGGAGGAAGCCGAGAAGGAGGAGGTGGCAACAGGAGGCAAAGAATGTTGCCCTGCTATCCTTGGCGGCGGAAGGACGTGCGCCAAACAGCTCTCCGCCTGGGGCCCAGCTGCCACTACATTTACCCAGTGTGCAGTTAGGGAGATATAGCGTCCCTGGCCGTGCTTACTGGTCCACGTATCTGTGGTTAGGTGGACCTTGCTACAGATGGCGTTGCGCAGTGCACACTTGATTTTATCGGATACTTGGTTGTGCAGGGAAGGCACGGCTCTCTTGGAGAAGTAGTGGCGGCTGGGAACAACATACTGTGGGACAGCAAGCGACATGAGCTGTTTGAAGCTGTCTGTGTCCACCAGCCTAAATGACAGCATTTCATAGGCCAGTAGTTTAGAAATGCTGGCATTCAGGGCCAGGGATCGAGGGTGGCTAGGTGGGAATTTACGCTTTCTCTCAAATGTTTGTGAGATGGAGAGCTGAACGCTGCCGTGTGACATGGTTGAGACGCTTGGTGACGGAGGTGGTGGTGGTGTTGGTGGTACATCCCCTGTTTGCTGGGCGGCAGGTGCCAACGTTCCTCCAGAGGCGGAGGAAGAGGCCGAGGCGGCAGCAGCAGAAGAGGCCGAGGCGGCAGCAGCAGAAGTGGTAGCAGGGGGAGCCTGAGTGACTTCCTTGGTTTTAAGGTGTTTACTCCACTGCAGTTCATGCTTTGCATGCAGGTGCCTGGTCATGCAGGTTGTGCTCAGGTTCAGAACGTTAATGCCTCGCTTCAGGCTCTGATGGCACAGCGTGCAAACCACTCGGGTCTTGTCGTCAGCACATTGTTTGAAGAAGTGCCATGCCAGGGAACTCCTTGAAGCTGCCTTTGGGGTGCTCGGTCCCAGATGGCGGCGGTCAGTAGCAGGCGGAGTCTCTTGGCGGCGGGTGTTCTGCTTTTGCCCACTGCTCCCTCTTTTGCTACGCTGTTGGCTCGGTCTCACCACTGCCTCTTCCTCCGAACTGTGAAAGTCAGTGGCACGACCTTCATTCCATGTGGGGTCTAGGACCTCATCGTCCCCTGCATCGTCTTCCACCCAGTCTTGATCCCTGACCTCCTGTTCAGTCTGCACACTGCAGAAAGACGCAGCAGTTGGCACCTGTGTTTCGTCATCATCAGAGACATGCTGAGGTGGTATTCCCATGTCCTCATCATCAGGAAACATAAGTGGTTGTGCGTCAGTGCAGTCTATGTCTTCCACCGCTGGGGAAGGGCTAGGTGGATGCCCTTGGGAAACCCTGCCAGCGGAGTCTTCAAACAGCATAAGAGACTGCTGCATAACTTGAGGCTCAGACAGTTTCCCTGATATGCATGGGGGTAATGTGACAGACTGATGGGGTTGGTTTTCAGGCGCCATCTGTGCGCTTTCTGCAGAAGACTGGGTGGGAGATAATGTGAACGTGCTGGATCCACTGTCGGCCACCCAATTGACTAATGCCTGTACCTGCTCAGGCCTTACCATCCTTAGAACGGCATTGGGCCCCACCATATATCGCTGTAAATTCTGGCGGCTACTGGGACCTGAGGTAGTTGGTACACTAGGACGTGTGGATGTGGCAGAACGGCCACGTCCTCTCCCAGCACCAGAGGGTCCACTAACACCACCACGACCATGTCCACGTCCGCGTCCCTTACTAGATGTTTTCCTCATTGTTATGGTTCACCACAACAACAAAAATATTATTTGGCCCAATGTATTGTATTCAAATTCAGCTGAATATAAATTTGAGGCCTAGTATTTAGGCGCTGGGTGACCGGTATGGATTTACTGACAGAATTAGACTTGGAAATGCACAGTAGCGTGTGTGTGAAGTTATTCTGAATGACCCTTTGTGCACCTTGAATATTATATACCCTTTTAGGGATAGATTTCAAATAGCTCTGATATAGCAGAAACCACTAAATTATGAAATTGCTAAATTGGGAATTGTATTTCAACCCTGAACAAAAAATGTGCTTTGACGGACACTAAATAACTTGCCCAGCCACAACAGTACAGCGGTAACGACAGATTTAGCGGGATATAAATTTGAGGCCTAGTATTTAGGCGCTGGGTGACCGGTATGGATTTACTGACAGAATTAGACTGGGATATGGCCAAAAAATAACCACACTATTGCTGGTTAAATGCACTTGGTGTGACAGCTTGACCAACCACACTACTGAGGGTTAAATGCACTTGGTGACGGGCGCAGCTTGCCCCTGATGTAGTATATGGCCAAAAAATGAACAGACTATTGCTGGTTAAATGCACTTGGTGTGACAGCTTGACCAACCACACTACTGAGGGTTAAATGCACTTGGTGACGGGCGCAGCTTGCCCCTGATGTAGTATATGGCCAAAAAATGAACAGACTATTGCTGGTTAAATGCACTTGGTGTGACAGCTTGACCAACCACACTACTGAGGGTTAAATGCACTTGGTGACGGGCGCAGCTTGCCCCTGATGTAGTATATGGCCAAAAAATGAACAGACTATTGCTGGTTAAATGCACTTGGTGTGACAGCTTGACCAACCACACTACTGAGGGTTAAATGCACTTGGTGACGGGCGCAGCTTGCCCCTGATGTAGTATATGGCCAAAAAATGAACAGACTATTGCTGGTTAAATGCACTTGGTGTGACAGCTTGACCAACCACACTACTGAGGGTTAAATGCACTTGGTGACGGGCGCAGCTTGCCCCTGATGTAGTATATGGCCAAAAAATGAACAGACTATTGCTGGTTAAATGCACTTGGTGTGACAGCTTGACCAACCACACTACTGAGGGTTAAATGCACTCGGTGACGGGCGCAGCTTGCCCCTGATGTAGTATATGGCCAAAAAATGAACAGACTATTGCTGGTTAAATGCACTTGGTGTGACAGCTTCACCCTGATGTAGGCTTTAGCCAAAAAAACAACCACACCATTGAGGGTTAAATGCACTTGGTGACAGGCGCAGCTTGCCCCTGATGTAGTATATGGCCAAAAAATAAACAGACTATTGCTGGTTAAATGCACTTGGTGTGACAGCTTCACCCTGATGTAGGCTTTAGCCAAAAAAACAACCACACCATTGAGGGTTAAATGCACTTTGTCGCAGCTTGTGCTGGCGCACCACAAGACACAAAATGGCCGCCGATCACCCCAGAAAAAAGTGACTGACAAACGGTCTGGGCAGCCTAAAAACAGTTTGCAATTGAATATCAGCAGCTCAATGATGCACAGCTGCAGATCGATCGATTAATCAAGTCCTTTGGAGGAGTTAATCTGCCTAATCTCGCCCTACTGTCGCAGCCGCAACCTCTCCCTATGCTGATCAGAGCGACGGGCAGCGCTATGTGACTCCAGCTTAAATAGAGGCTGGGTCACATGGTGCTCTGGCCAATCACAGCCATGCCAATAGTAGGCATGGCTGTGACAGCCTCTTGGGGCAAGTAGTATGACGCTTGTTGATTTGCTGCTTTGCAGCCTTTCAAAAAGCGCCAAGAAAGCGTCACAAAAGCGCCAAGAAAGCGACGAACACCGAACCCGAACCCGGACTTTTACGAAAATGTCCGGGTTCGGGTCCGTGTCACGGGCACCCCAAAATTCGGTACGAACCCGAACTATACAGTTCGAGTTCGCTCATCCCTAGTTGTTTTTAAACCAAGGATCAAGTGCTGAAAGGCAGAAGTCTCAATGAGATTCTGAGCTATTCATAAGTGAATACACTGGTGTATCTCTTCTTTGCTAGCAATGACTGTTAAAAGAAGACCCCCAGGTATGTTCACAGCACTCTTTGGGAAATAGAATAGGTTCCGCCACATGTTGGGTATCTCCTCTTCATAGGCCTAGCCTATAAGAATAGTACATTTGTGTAGACATTCTTGTGCTGGTGGTGGATCCGTCCAAAGTTATGTAGAGCTGTATGTGAGACAGCTTTCCTTGCTGGCTTAAATTTAGACCATTTCCTTAAATTGGCATATAAAATGATAAATGAGATGGGCCTGCCGACCCGTCCCCTTCCTCGCACATGCCATGCCCCTTTTTTAGACCTGGTGTGAGCGAGGAAAAGTCGCAGATTGTGGCGCAAATAATTTTAGCCCTGCAATCTGCATCTGGTATGCTTCAGAAAGCTGGAGTATATTTGATAGTAATTGACCCCTTTAATAGGTAAAATAAGGTCTAGAAAGTATAGTTTGTAACTGGATTGAAAACTGGCTGAAGGACCGTTTCCAGAGAGTTGTGGTCAATGATTCCTATTCAGAGTAGTCCCCGGTTATAAGTGATGTACCCCAAGGTTCAGTGCTGGGCCCTTTATTATTATTTTTATTTATTAATGATTATTAGGACAGGATTAATAGCACCATTTTTTTTTTTTTGCAGATGACACTAAGCTGTGTAGTACTGTGCAGTCTATGGAAGAGGTCCATAAAATACAAGCTGACTTAAACACTCTGAGTGATTGGGCATCAACTTGGCAAATGAGGTTCAATGTGGATAAATGTAAATTATGCATCTGGGTAAAAATAAGCTACATGTATCATATGTCCTAGGGGGGAGTAACACTGGGAGAGTGACTTATGGAGAAGGATTTAGGTGTCCTTGTAGATGGTAGATTAAATAACAGCACAATGTCAATCAGTTGCTTCTAAGGCCACCAGGATATTGTCATGAATTTAATGAGGCATGGACTTGCGGGACATCTGGAATATGCAGTTCAGTTCTGGGCACCAGTCCATAGAAAGGATGCACTGTAGCTGGAAAAAGTACAGAGGAGAGCGACTAAACTGATAAGGGGCATGGAGGGTCGTAGTTATGAAGAAAGATTAAAATAATTATATGTATTTAGTCTTGAGAAGAGACGTCTAAGGGGGGGACATGATTAACCTATACAAATATATAAATGGGCCATACAAAAATATGGTGAAAAGCTGTTCCATGTAAAATGCCCTCAAAAGACAAGGAGGCACTGCCTCCGACTGGAGAAGAAAAAGCTTCTTTACAGTAAGTCTTTGGAATAGGTTACGTCAGGATGTGGTCAGAACAGGAACAAGCGATAGCTTAGCTTTAAAAAGGGCTTAGATGAATTCTTAAAAGTAAATAACATTAATGAAAATGTGTCGAAATCTGGGTCTTGCTCCCTATTTTCTAAAATACACATCCCCACCTATCTCTTGGTTGAACTTGATGGAGTTATGTCTTTTTTTAAGCACATTAACTATGTAACAATGATATGCTATGGAGATCGTGAACACAATGTACAATAGTTTGTCAGATTTTCAGGTAAATCTACAGAGGAAAACTTATTGTAGCTGAGATTTCAGGAGAGTAGTAACAAGAGGCAAAAACAGAAAATGCAGTAAAATAGAATATATTGTCAGTACTGGACCAATTCTGCCACACTCTTCCCATCAGTAAATTCCCCATGTGAAGCTTAGGTAGATTTAGTATCAGGAAATGGATTGGAAAGTTTTACAAGTGTGAATGCAAATATATGAGAAGCTATAAATGTTGCTTAGTTTTTATGTCCTTTGCCTTCCAAAGGAAGTCTCTTAAAACAGATAAATAACTTAGAATTTTACCTTCTTTGCCGCTTTTGTCTATGATAACATGCAAGTCCCTTAAAGGAGTTGACTCAACTCAGACATTGATGGCATATCACTAGGATATGCCATCAATGTCAGATAGATGCGTGTCCCACCTATAAGATTTACTCCTATGTCAAGAATGGGGCCTCTGAAGTCAACGGAGAGCATCAGTTACTGCTATAGGAGTTCCAAAAATAGCCGAGCACTGGATTGGCTATTTCGTCAATCCCATAGTGGTTAGCAATGGATTCATTTGAGCAGTGCAGTCATCCATTCACCACCATGGGACTTCTGAAAATAGCTGAGCGTGCTTGCTTGGCTATTTTTGGAATTCCATTTTCTTTTGGGACTCTGTTCTGGAGATAGGAGCCAGAGGTGGGACCTGCACATATCTGACATTGATATAATTTCCTAGAAATATGCTATAAATGCCTAAAATTAGGTGCCCCCTCTTGGTTCTAAATAAAGCCACCACATCCCTAATACTAAGACAGTTAAGTCTGTGCTTGTTTGACCCCAGTGATCTTAATTTTGATCCTTGATGTAAGGTTTATCAGAGCACAGCAGATAGAATCAGCTTTTTAAGTACTATTTCTAATATGGAGACCAATTAATATATGTGATGGCCATTCTAGGCAACATTCCTATTGGTTTTTGGGAAAATGTATACAAATTAGCATAGCTAATATCAGCTGGCAACAGAAACAATTACCTATCTCTAGTGTCTATATTTATACATACCTCCTTGTGCTTCATAGATCACCCCCCCCCCCCCCCCCCCCACACACACACACTCTAAGTTTTTGGTGGCAATCTGAAACTGTTCAATCACTGCTTTTTTTTTAAGATGTTTTTTTTTTATCTACTGTATGCTTGCATCTCCACATAATGCTTCTCTGGAAAAGAGAAATGCAAGCTAGATTTCATTACAAAAAGAAAGTAAAACTGTCTAATGTAAGAAAACTACTCTTTAACAGACCTGAGCAAATAATGTTTGCTTGGCTGCCTGAGAGGCCTTGATTGGAGTAGTATGTCCCTATATAGGAGGATGCCAAGTATGCATGAGGAGTATTGTAACCTTGTCAATGTTCCTCTGGGTTTCTAGACTTAGGAAAATTTTCTTGAATATTTCTCCCAGAAGCGCTAAGGGGCATTGCCTGGCCTATAATGCATACCTATTTTCAAAAAACCCACAGCAGCATACTCGGCTCTCACTCTGTCTCTCTCATCTAAACAAACCTCTTCGGCCATACAAGATCTCTACTCTATAGTGAGCTTTGTAAAGTGTGTTTTGTACCTTTTACCTTTTTACTAGATATTCCCAGCTTCAGAGGTGTTTGTGGATAAAGCTGCAAGATAGTTTCTCCTCTAACCCCTGTCTGATAAACATTTGATTGGTTTTAATTCTTCTCCTGTGCTTCTTTTTGTTGAATTTAGTTGTGGTACTTTTTGAATGATTTTTCACTGTTTTCATCTGATTTTTGATCTTGTCAGGAGTAATAGACATGTTTGAGTTCTATGCTGGTTTTTTGTAGTAGAACAATGAGAGATCTCAGTGCAGCCTTAGCTTTTACCTTATTAGTCACTAGTGTTGAGTGAATCGAAGTATCTGAAGTGGACTTCAATCAGGATTTCAGGGAAAATTCGATTCTCTGCAAATCCGACTTTCCTCATGCTTCGTTGTAACAAATCAAATTTGCCTAAAATGGCGGTAAAAAAAAAATCACACTCATCTCATCCATTTAAAGGGAACCCGTCACCAGGATTTTGTGTATAGAGCTGAGGACATGGGTTGCTAGATGGCCGGTAGCACATCTGCAATACCCAGTCCCCATAGCTCTGTGTGCTTTTATTGTGTAAATAAACCGATTTGATACATATGCAAATTAACCTGAGATTAGTCCTGTATGTGAGATGAGTCAGGGACCGGACTCATCTCAGGTTAATTTGCATATGTATCAAATCGGTTTATTTACACAATAAAAGCACACAGAGCTATGGGGACTGGATATTGCAGATGTGCTAGCGGCGATCTAGCAACCCTATGTCCTCAGCTCTTTGCACAAAATCCCGGGGACAGGTTCCCTTTAATTGTGAAGAGTGGCCATCTTGATTAAAGATCCTGTGTGAGAGCTCATGCGCGGTGACATATGACATCCCCACTCCGGCCAGTGCGGTCACATCACCACTCACCGCTTGAGATTTCACGTGAGATATTCAATCAAGATGTCTGTGGTGGCTTCTTTACACTCAAGTGGATAAGAGGAGAGTCTTATTTTAACTGATTGACCCCTGAAAGCCCTAAGGGAGTCATTTATCAAGCTGGTGTAAAGTACAACTGGCTTAGTTGCCCATAGCAACCACTCAGATTCCAAAAATGAAAGGTGGAATCTGATTGGTTGTTATGGGCAACTAAGAGGGGGTTTGTACTTGCATTAGGGTATTCCGTTATAGGTTCTGTCTAGGGATGAGCAAATTGACTTCGGATGAAACATCCAAATTCAATTCGCATAACATTTTGTTCCAATACTGTACGGAGCAGGAGCTCTGTACAGTATTAGAATGTATTGGCTCCCATGAGCTGAAGTTATTGCTTCGCAAAGTCTCGTTGGAAACAGCAGAGCCCCGCAGCTAATGACCGTGACTGGCAATAATACAGATTGCAGTCACTAAAGTCTTTTGATGCCAGTGATCAAGCGAGAAAAGGGTGAAAAACCCAGAAGCTAGAATATGGTGATGTAATAAAATAAAATAAAATTTTCTCAAAGTTTACATACATTTTTCCACTATTTAGACATAAAAATCTATACATATGTGGTATCGATGCAATCGTACTGACCCAGAGAATGAAGGGCACGTTTGCTACAAATAGAACGCCGTGGAAACAAAACCTGTTTGGAAATTTTTTCCGCCTTCCCACTACATTGTATGCCATATTAAATGGTGGCGTTAGAAAGTACAACTTGTCCTGCAAAAAATAAGCCCTCATACGGCTATGTGATTGGAAAAATAAAAAAATTATGGCTCAAGAAAGATAGGGAAGAAAAATAAAAACGCCAAAGCGGAAAAAAACCTTCCGTATCCTAAGGTATCCCAAGATGGTCATGGCGGCCTCTTCGTGCTCAACTGGATGAGATGAGTATGTGGTTTTTCCTCAGCGGAGGACTACTTTGATATTTCTTTGAGTCTGTCACATTAGTCACAGTAAATATATAGATTTCACTGCACATTATCAAGGGCGTAGTGACAGATCTAGTGGGTATCACTGAGCGCAGCATGCATGAATCGGTTTAAACAAAGGGATCTTTTTTTTTTTCTTGTTTCATCTACCAGGAAATATATTCACATCTGGACATTAAGAAAGGAATTCCTTTAACTTCAAGAAAATGGACAGGGTTATAAATACATACAGAGTAGTGTTGATCGAGCACCAAAGTGCTCGGGTGCTCGAGTAGAACACTTTGGGATGCTCGGGTGCTCTACCGAGCACTTGAGCACAATGGAAGTCAATGGGAGAACCAGAGCATTAAACCAGGCACCCCCTGCTCTGAAGAGGGGAGGGTGTCTGGTCCACATGAAAAGGTGAAAAGGTCAGAAATTTATATAAACACCACTGAAATGGTTCAGCCACAGCATGGGGAGGATGTCTGGATGCATCCTGGACTCCCAGGTCGCTGCTGGGAACGATGTTGTCTGAGTAGTACGCCACTTTTACAGACTGACAATAATACGCACAAAACGAAGATAAAATCGATTTTAGAGGAAAAATTGATAGGAAACATTCTTTCCTGTATATGTACTTGTATGTAAAGTGCAAGTGCTGCCAAAAATTACAAGGAAGAGGCACTCCGATACAACCTGTATATCACATAAAGGAGGGCCTCATTCACATTGTGGGACTCCTACACTCATAAAGCCTATGCACTAAGCGAAAGGGCTGCCAAAAATTACAAGGAACTGGCACTACAATACACCCTTTATTACACAGAAAGAACAACGTTCACCCAGTGTGCCGTCAGGGAAATGTAGCATCCCTGGCCACATGCACTTGTCCATGTGTCAGTCGTTAAGTGGACCTTTCCAATAACTGCATTAGTCAGGGCACGGGTGATGTTACGGGACACATGCTGATGTAAGGCGGGGATGGCACACCGGGCAAAATAGTGGCGGCTGGGGACTGAGTAACGAGGGACGGCCAACGCCATCAGGCTGCGAAAAAGTCTCAGTGTCCACAAGCCAAAATGGCAACATTTCAAGGGCCAGCAATTTGGAAAGGTGCTCATTTAGTGCTATGGCCTGTGGGTGGGCAGTGATGGCCAGTTTGCATTGTTCGCCTGCGAATATATGCGGGCTGCCATCTTCTTTCACAAGTCCGGCGAGGCACAGGTAAGCCCTTAACTGTGCCTGTGCGCGAGCCGGTCTGAAAACAAGTGCGGTCAGCGGGAGCAGGCAGTTCCGAAAACAGCCACCGGGGACCTTCATCGGGCTGTTCTCGGAACTGCCTGCTCCCGGTGACCAGATTTGTTTTCAGATCGGCTCGCGGCACAGGCAGAGGTAAGGGCTTACCTGTGCCTCGCAGGACTTGTGAAAAAAGATGGCAGCCCGCATATGTTCGCGGGCGAACAATGCAAACTGGCCATCACTGTGGGTGGGTGTCCGGTTATTTGCGCTTTCGTTGAAAGGCCTGGGGTATGGACATCTGTGGGCTGCGCTGGGACATAGAAGTAGATGTGCTAGCTGATGGTGCTTGCGAAATGCCAGGTGCAAGGCAGGAGGCATCTGGGCCTGCGTCTTGGACAGGGGATTGGCTAGCACGTAACACAGGGGAAAAGGAGGCCGTGGTGTGACCCGCAGACACTGATTGTGGACCCAGGTGTTCGGCCCACCTATTAGGGTGCTTTGATGCCATGTGGCAGATCATGCTGGTGGTGGTGAGGTTGCTAGTGTTCACACCCCTGCTCATTTTGGTACGGCACAGGTTGCAAATGACAATTATTTTATCGTACACACTTTCATCAAAAAAGTGCCAGACTGCGGAACACCTACCCCATGGCAAGGGAGATTTCCACAAGAGGGTGCTCCGGGGAACAGTTGCAGGCATGTTAGGTGTGGCCCGCCTTCTCCCTTTTGCCATCCTACTGCCTCTTCCAGCCTGTTGCGGTGCTGTGGATTTAATCGTCCACCACCTCCTCTTCCTCACTCTGGTAATCCCCTAACAACAACCTCACTTATTGACAACTGTGTCTCATCCTCATCATCAACCTCTTGAGACACTAATTGCCATTAAATTATTGCAACTGTGTCTCATTATCATCATCCACCTCATGAAACACTAATTGCCGTTCCCCACCTTCTTCTGACAGTGGATACTCAAGAGTTTTGGAATCAGGGCACAAGCTCTCCTCATGTCCCTCTTCAAGCGGGCTTGGCGAGAGGCCCAAATTAAGGAATGTCGATGAAGAGAGCTCCTCAGAATATCTCTTGTGGGATCACTTGTTTGTAAAGACTCTCCATGGTGGGAGGAAGGAGGATCAGGATGAGGATTCTGTTAACCAGACTCTTGGCTACTGAGACTGGACTTTGTGGAAGACAGGGTGGTGCTTAACTGACTGGAAGCATTATCTGCAGCAATACAACCGACCACCTGCTCGCACTGGTCTGACTTCGAGAGTGGTGTCCTGCATCGCCCTGCAAACTGGGTATCTTGGATGAGTGTGTTTCTTGTGCTCTTGCAGCAGGCACAATTTCACCGCACCCAGGGCCTCTGCATCTGCATTCACCATCAGCAGCACGGCCACTCCCCATCCATTACTGCTCGCCTTCTGCATACTAAATGTGTATGTGCAAATAAATTATAGTTAATGTCACAGATATTTGGGATGCGGAAACACTATACAGGAGAGGTACTATAGGTAATGCCGCTGCTGTCACCAACAGCTAATAAAAAATTACAGTCAATATCACTGATATTTGGGATGCTGGAAACTGTTATACAGGAGAGGTAACACAGGTAATGGTGCTGCTATCAACAGCGGCTAAGAAAAAAATTACAGTCAATGTCACAGATATTTGGGATGTGGAAACGTTATATAGGAGGGGTACCATAGGTAATGCCGCTGCTGTCACCAACAGCTAATAAAAAATTACAGTCAATATCACTGATATTTGGGATGCGGAACTGTTATACAGGAAAGGTACCCCAGGTAAGGGTACTGCTGTCACCAGCGGCTAAGAAAAAATGACAGTCAATTTCAGAGATAGTTGGGATGCGGAAACGTTACACAGGAGATATAGCGCAGGTAATGTCACTGTCCACAGCGTCTACGGAAAAAGTACACTGGATGTCACAGATATTTTTAGTATGCGCACACATTAAACAGGAGATGTAGCGCAGGTAATATCGCTGTCTGCAGCGTCTACGGAAAAAGTACACTGGATGTCACAGATATTTTCAGGATGCGCAAACATTATACAGGAGATGTAGCGCAGGTAATGTAACTGTCCTGCAGCTTACACCGTCTATGGAAAAAGTACACTGGATGTCACAGATATTTTTAGTATGCTCACACATTAAACAGGAGATGTAGCGCAGATAATGTCGCTGTCCGCAGCATCTACGGAAAAAAGTACAATGGATGTCACAGATATTTTTTGTATGCGCACACGCTAAAAAGGAGATGTAGTGCAGATAATGTCGCTGTCCGCAGCGTCTACGGAAAAAGTTAAATGGTTGTCACAGATATTTTTAGGATGCGCAAACGTTATACAGGAGATGTAGCGCAGGTAATGTAACTGTCCTGCAGTGGATACTGTCTACAGAAAAAGTACACTGGATATCACATATATTTTTAGTATGCACACACATTAAACAGGAGATGTAGCGCAGATAATGTCGCTGTCCTGCAGCGTCTACGGAAAAAGTACAATGCATGTCACAGATATTTTTAGTATGCACACACGCTAAAAAGGAGATGTAAGGCAGATAATGTCGCTGTCCGCAGCGTCTACGGAAAAAGTACACTGGATGTCACACATATTTTTAGTATGCGCAAACGTTATACTGGAGATGTAGCGCAGGTAATGTAACTGTCCGCAGTGGATACCATTTACGGAAAAAGTACACAGGATGTCACAGATATTTTTAGGCTGCGCAAACATTGCACAGGAGATGTAGCACAGGTCATGTAACTGTCCGCAGCGGACACCGTCTACGGAAAAAGTACACTGGATGTCACAGATATTTTTAGTATGTGCACACGTTAAACAGAAGATGTAGTGCAGATAATGTTGCTATGCGCAGCATCTATGTAAAAAGTACACTGGATGTCTCAGATATTTTTAGGATGCGCAAACGTTATACATGAGATGTAGCGCAGGTAATGTAACTGTTCGCAGCGGACACCGTCTGCGGAAAAAGTACACTGGATGTCACAGACATTTTTAGGCTGTGCACACCTTATACAGGAGATGTAGCGCAGATAATGTCGCTGTCTGCAGCGGCCAAACAATTGTAAGCAATTTAGCAAAGGTTGTGCAAAAAATATATATTGCTGCCAGATACAACAACTTTTCAGTCTCTAACACCAACCCTGCCAAACAAATTTTTTTTCTTAAATTCCCTACACTATCTCTCCCTTCTACAGCACAGCTCTCCCTGACTAAGACTAAGCTGAACCACGTGTCATTGGGTGCTTTATAGCACCTGATGACACATTCCAGCCAGCCAATCACTGTAATGCCAGTAACTAACATGGCTACGGCATTACAGTGAGTGGCAGTACTTAGTACTTACCTGCACGTTTATTGGCTGCATAGCAGGCAACAAATGTGTGGGGAGGAGACTCGAGCACACGCGGCATTGTCACAACCAGACAGCTGAGAAGCTCTGACAGAAGCCTTTCAGAACCTCCTCCTTGAGTTCTCTTTGTTGTGCTGTTCAGTTCCTCATCTCGTTAGCCTCTCTCAGCTGTCATGGAGTTGGACTGATTGCTTCCCTTTAAATCCCTCCCCATGGTGCATTGCTGGGCGGCTTATACTTCCTCTTGGAGTGTGTGTGCATGCTGATCTTGTTTTCCTGTCTGCTACAAAGTTAAGTGCTGAACATTTATCTGTTATTTTCTGTTTGCTGGATCCCAGGTGACCCTGACTCCCTCCGTGTCTGGAGTAGGGAGCCGGTGGTCGTGTCCCCTCACTATTGTAGGGTGTTCAGGGGTTATATAGTCGAGGTACGTGGATATGCAAACCTCCACCTTCCGGATCTTTGCATAGGCTGAGCAGCCAGGGATAGTCTCAGGTCTTGTGCAGGGGTCTCCCTTTTGGTTCCTTAGCTTTGGATCCACTCAGTCATATATGCATGTTGCTTTGTCTTGTTTCCTGTACACCGTCCGTGACATTATAAGCCGCCAAAACCGTCTCAAGCATGGATCCGGTTTCACTTTTGGCTGAACGCTTCCAGGGTCTTTCAGTGGAGGTAGCTGATCTTCATAAGACTTTTTCTCAGCTTCAAGTGACCGGTTTAGCTTGCGTTCATGGAGTTTGTTCTGAGCCTAAGATCTCGCTCCCGGATACGTTCTCCGGGGGTAGTGAGAATTTTGCGCGTTTTAGAGAGGCTTGCAAACTCCATTTTCGCCTTCTTCCCCATTCCTCTGGTGATGAGGAACGGAGGGTGGGGATCATCATATCGCTGCTCAGAGGTAACGCTCAGTCCTGGGCCTTTTCGCTGCCGGAGGGGGCACGGCCTCTCCGTTCAGTGGATGAATTCTTTTTAGCCCTGGGTCAGATATATGATGATCCGGATCGTATTGCTCTGGCTGAGTCTAGACTACGTCTATTATGCCAGGGTAAACAATCCGCAGAAATATACTGCTCAGAATTTCGGAGATGGGCAGTTGATACTGGTTGGAATGATGCTGCACTCCGAAGTCAATTTTGCCATGGTCTTTCAGAGGGATTGAAAGATGCATTTGCCTTTCATGAGAGGCCTATTTCTTTGGACTCTGCTATGTCTCAGGCCGTTCGTATTGACAGGCGTCTTAGAGAGAGAGGAGAGATGTCCCCTTCCTGTCATACTCAGTCCCAGGACAGTGCAGCGGTCCCATTCTGTGCGCAGGGGTCTCAGTCGCTGTCAGCCCCTTCTGAGCAGGAGCCCATGCAGCTGGGGTTGATTGCTTCTGACAATAGAAGATTCAGCTCGCATGGGAGGGTTTGTTTTTGTTGTGGAGGTATAAATCATTTGGCAAATATTTGTCCCTCTAGGAGATTCAGGCAGTTTTCTGGGAGTAATAAAGAAACAAACAGGAAAAAATCTTTTAAAAATGTTCCGTCTGTTACTATTGGCAGGGTTGAGGCGGAAATTGAAGGTTTTCCGTTTGCTTGTAGTTCCCAATTTGTCCTGCCGGCTAGGGTGGCGCTAGAGAGCAAGAACATTTTTTGTGAGATTTTTGTGGATAGTGGAGCAGCGGTCAATCTCATTGATAATCAATTTGCGATAACTCATGGTTTCCAGGTGCGCACTTTGGGAAAGGATATTCCTGTTTTTGCTATTGATTCCGCTCCACTTTCTCAGAAATCATTAAAGGGCATAGTTCACAATATCCGTTTAATTGTGAGTGATGCTCATGTTGAGGATGTGTCATGTTTCGTCCTTAGCGGATTGCCTACCCCTCTAGTGTTGGGGCTACCCTGGCTCACTAAACATAACCCCACCATTGATTGGCAAGCGAGGCAAATAAATGGTTGGAGTGACTTTTGCAGAGAGAATTGCCTCACGACATCTGTTTCTGAGGTTGCTACTAAGACTGTACCATCTTTTCTCTCTGAATTTTCGGATGTCTTCTCTGAGAGTGGAGTTCAGGATTTGCCCCCGCACAGGGAGTACGATTGCCCTATTAATCTCATCCCAGGCGCCAAACTGCCTAAATCTCGTTTATACAATCTTTCCCACCCTGAGAGGATCGCTATGCGTGCTTATATCTCTGAGAGTCTGAGAAAAGGACACATACGACCCTCGAAGTCACCTGTTGCCGCTGGTTTTTCTTTGTTAAGAAAAAAGATGGTTCTTTAAGACCTTGTCTGGATTTGAGGGAGCTGAACAGTATCACTATTCGTGACCCTTATCCGCTTCCTCTGATCCCGGACCTGTTTAACCAGGTTGTTGGGGCTAAAGTCTTTTCCAAATTAGATCTGAGAGGGGCATACAACCTGGTCAGGGTCAGAGAAGGAGACGAATGGAAGACGGCCTTCAATACTCCTGAGGGCCCTTTTGAGAATTTGGTTATGCCTTTTGGTTTGATGAATGCCCCAGCCGTTTTTCAGCATTTCGTGAACAGCATTTTTTATCATTTGATGGGAAAATTTGTATTAGTGTATTTGGATGACATTTTGATTTTTTCTCTTGATTTAAAAACTCATAAGGAACATTTACGTCAGGTCTTGCTCATCCTGCGGGAGAATAAATTATATGCGAAACTGGAAAAATGTGTGTTTGCGGTTTCAGAAATTCAATTTCTGGGGTTTCTTCTCTCCGCTTCTGGTTTTCGCATGGACCCCGAGAAGGTCCGCGCTGTGCTTGAGTGGGAGCTTCCTGAGAATCAGAAGGCGCTGATGCGTTTTTTGGGCTTTGCCAATTATTACAGGAAGTTTATTTTGAATTATTCCTCTATTGTTAAACCACTCACTGATATGACCAGAAAGGGGGTAGATTTTTCTTCTTGGTCAGTAGAGGCGCGTAAGGCTTTTTCTAATATCAAGGAGAGTTTTGCTTCCGCTCCCATCTTGGTGCAACCTGATATTTCTTTACCCTTCATAGTTGAGGTTGATGCTTCTGAGGTGGGTGTGGGGGCGGTCTTGTCTCAGGGTTCCTCTCCTGCCAAATGGCGACCGTGTGCCTTTTTCTCGAAAAAACTCTCCTCCGCAGAGAGAAATTACGATGTGGGAGATAGGGAATTGTTGGCCATCAAGTTGGCTTTTGAGGAATGGCGCCATTGGCTAGAGGGAGCCAGACACCCTATTACCGTATTTACTGACCATAAAAATCTGGCCTACTTGGAGTCAGCCAAGCATCTGAACCCGAGACAGGCCAGATGGTCTTTGTTCTTTTCTAGGTTTAATTTTGTGGTCACGTTCCGCCCTGGAGTTAAGAATGTGAAGGCAGATGCCCTGTCACGTTGTTTTCCGGGAGGCGGGAATTTTGAAGACCCGGGTCCCATTTTGGCTGAAGGTGTGGTGGTCTCTGCTCTTTTTTCTGAATTGGAGGCAGAGGTGCAGGCAGCCCAGTCAGAGGCTCCTGATCTTTGTCCTCCTGGGAGGTTGTTTGTGCCTCTCACTTTAAGACACAAGATTTTTAAGGAACACCACGATACGGTCCTTGCTGGGCACCCTGAGGGCAAGAGCCACACTGGATCTCATCGCTCGGAGATTCTGGTGGCCTGCGCTTCGTAAGTCGGTTGAGGGTTTTGTGGAAGCCTGCGAGACTTGCGCTCGTGCTAAAGTCCCTCATTCACGGCCATCAGGTCCTCTCCTTCCCTTACCCATTCCTTCCCGTCCTTGGACACATCTGTCCATGGACTTTATCACGGACCTGCCTCGTTCCTCGGGGAAGACTGTGATTCTGGTGGTGGTGGACCGTTTTAGCAAAATGGTGCATTTCATCCCTTTTCCTGGTTTGCCCAATGCTAAGACGCTGGCGCAGGCATTTATTGATCACATTGTCAAATTGCACGGTATTCCTTCAGACATAGTCTCTGATAGGGGCACGCAGTTTGTTTCCAGATTCTGGAAGGCTTTCTGTTCTCGCTTGGGGGTTCGGTTGTCATTCTCTTCTGCTTTCCACCCGCAGTCGAATGGCCAGACAGAGCGCGTCAATCAGAATCTGGAGACATATCTGCGCTGTTTTGTGGCGGAGAATCAAGAGGATTGGTGTTCTTTTTTGTCCCTTGCTGAGTTTGCTTTAAATAACCGTCGTCAGGAGTCCTCTGATAAGTCACCATTTTTTGGTGCATATGGGTTTCATCCGCAGTTTGGGACTTTCTCGGGAGAGGGGTCTTCTGGTTTACCTGATGAGGACAGATTCTCCTCGTCTTTGTCATCTATTTGGCAAAAGATTCAGGATAATCTAAAGAGCATGAGTGAGAGATATAAGCGTGTGGCAGATAAGAGACGTGTGCTTGGTCCGGACCTGAATGTTGGTGATCTGGTGTGGTTGTCTACCAAGAATATCAAATTGAAGGTTCCCTCCTGGAAGTTGGGTCCTAGGTTTATTGGGCCTTACAAAATCCTGTCTGTCATCAATCCTGTTGCCTACCGTCTTGATCTTCCTCAGACTTGGAAGATCCATAATGTTTTTCATAAGTCCTTATTGAAACCTTATGTTCAACCCATTGTACCCTCGCCTTTGCCTCCTCCTCCGATTATGGTTGATGGGAATCTTGAATTTCAGGTCTCTAGGATTGTGGATTCTCGTCTTGTTCGCGGTTCTCTTCAGTACCTTGTTCATTGGGAGGGTTATGGTCCTGAGGAGAGGATGTGGGTCCCAGTGACGGACATTAAGGCCTCTCGTCTCATCAGGGCTTTCCATAGGTCCCATCCTGAGAAGGTGGGCTCTGAGTGTCCGGAGTCCACTCGTAGAGGGAGGGGTACTGTCACAACCAGACAGCTGAGAAGCTCTGACAGAGGCCTTTCAGAACCTCCTCCTTGAGTTCTCTTTGTTGTGCTGTTCAGTTCCTCATCTCGTTAGCCTCTCTCAGCTGTCATGGAGTTGGACTGATTGCTTCCCTTTAAATCCCTCCCCATGGTGCATTGCTGGGCGGCTTATACTTCCTCTTGGAGTGTGTGTGCATGCTGATCTTGTTTTCCTGTCTGCTACAAAGTTAAGTGCTGAACATTTATCTGTTATTTTCTGTTTGCTGGATCCCAGGTGACCCTGACTCCCTCCGTGTCTGGAGTAGGGAGCCGGTGGTCGTGTCCCCTCACTATTGTAGGGTGTTCAGGGGTTATATAGTCGAGGTACGTGGATATGCAAACCTCCACCTTCCGGATCTTTGCATAGGCTGAGCAGCCAGGGATAGTCTCAGGTCTTGTGCAGGGGTCTCCCTTTTGGTTCCTTAGCTTTGGATCCACTCAGTCATATATGCATGTTGCTTTGTCTTGTTTCCTGTACACCGTCCGTGACAGGCATTCAGCCAAACACAGCGATGTGCTGAGAATCGCCGTGCTCGAGCCGAACTGGTGTTCGGCCAAGCATGCTCTCTCAACACTAGTACTGAGGAGTAACTAGAGGATTCCAGTGTCTGCAGTCCTCTTATCTTTTATCCATGTTATTAAGCATTCCTGCAAAATGTCATTTTCATAAAATACCATATATGTTCACTCATGCACTTAAAATTCTACACAAAAAAAGGGAATTAGACAAAAGATCCATTTTACCAACATAGGATTGTGCATTATGAGGAATTCCAGAGACGTGTAATCCTAGAAACATAATTAAGAATGGAATCAGATTATTATTTTTTTTATTCCTTTTATTAAGATTCTTCTTTAACCGCTTGCCGCAACTGTAACGCCGAAAGGCGTCATCGCGGCGGCTCTCCCAGGCTACGCTAACGCCGATTGGCGTCATCTCGCGTGAGCCGAGATTTCCTGTGAACGCGCGCACACAGGCGCGCGCGCTCACAGGAACGGAAGGTAAGCGAGTGGATCTCCAGCCTGCCAGCGGCGATCGCTCGCTGGCAGGCTGGAGATGTGATTTTTTTAACCCCTAACAGGTATATTAGACGCTGTTTTGATAACAGCGTCTAATATACCTGCTACCTGGTCCTCTGGTGGTCCCTTTTGTTTGGATCGACCACCAGAGGACACAGGTAGATGTGTAAAGTACCACCAAACAACACTACACTACACTACACCCCCCCCTGTCAGTTATTAACCCCTTATGAACCCCTGATCACTTCATATACACTCCCTGATCACCCCTCCCGTCATTGATCACCCCCCTGTCATTGATCACCCCCCTATAAGGCTCCATTCAGACGTCCGTATGATTTTTACGGATCCAGCATCCATGGATCGGATCCGCAAAACACATACGGACGTCTGAATGGAGCCTTACAGGGGGGTGATCAATGACAGGGTGGTGATCACGCATATAGACTTCCTGATCACTTCCCTGTCATTGATCACCCCCCTGTCATTGATCACCCCCCTGTAAGGCTCCATTCAGACGTCCGCATGATTTTTACGGTTACACTCATACATGGATCGGATCCGCAAAACACATGCGGACCTCTGAATGGAGCCTTACAGGGGCGTGATCAATGACAGAGAGGTGATCACCCATATACACTCCCTGTCATTGATCACCCCCCTGTAAGGCTCCATTCAGACGTCCGCATGTGTTTTGCAAAACACATGCGGACCGCATGTGTTTTGGATCGGATCCGCAAAACACATGCGGATGTCTGAATGGAGCCTTACAGGGGGGTGATCAATGACAGGGAGTGTATATGGGTGATCACCTCTCTGTCATTGATCACCCCCCTGTAAGGCTCCATTCAGACGTCCGCATGTGTTTTGCGGATCCGATCCAAAACACATGCGGTCCGCATGTGTTTTGCAAAACACATGCGGACGTCTGAATGGAGCCTTACAGGGGGGTGATCAATGACAGAGAGGTGATCACCCATATACACTCCCTGATCACCCCCTGTCATTGATCACCCCCCTGTAAGGCTCCATTCAGACGTCCGCATGTGTTTTGCAACACATGCGGACGTCTGAATGGAGCCTTACAGGGGGGTGATCAATGACAGGGAGTGTATATGGGTGATCACCTCTCTGTCATTGATCACCCCCCTGTAAGGCTCCATTCAGACGTCCGCATGTGTTTTGCGGATCCGATCCAAAACACATGCGGTCCGCATGTGTTTTGCAAAACACATGCGGACGTCTGAATGGAGCCTTACAGGGGGGTGATCAATGACAGAGAGGTGATCACCCATATACACTCCCTGATCACCCCCTGTCATTGATCACCCCCCTGTAAGGCTCCATTCAGACGTCCGCATGTGTTTTGCAAAACACATGCGGACCGCATGTGTTTTGGATCGGATCCGCAAAACACATGCGGACGTCTGAATGGAGCCTTACAGGGGGGTGATCAATGACAGAGAGGTGATCACCCATATACACTCCCTGTCATTGATCACCCCCCTGTAAGGCTCCATTCAGACGTCCGCATGTGTTTTGCAAAACACATGCGGACCGCATGTGTTTTGCAAAACACATGCGGACCGCATGTTTTGCAAAACACATGCGGACGTCTGAATGGAGCCTTACAGGGGGGTGATCAATGACAGGGAGTGTATATGGGTGATCACCTCTCTGTCATTGATCACCCCCCTGTAAGGCTCCATTCAGACGTCCGCATGTGTTTTGCGGATCCGATCCAAAACACATGCGGTCCGCATGTGTTTTGCAAAACACATGCGGACGTCTGAATGGAGCCTTACAGGGGGGTGATCAATGACAGAGAGGTGATCACCCATATACACTCCCTGATCACCCCCTGTCATTGATCACCCCCCTGTAAGGCTCCATTCAGACGTCCGCATGTGTTTTGCAAAACATGCGGTCCGCATGTGTTTTGCAAAACACATGCGGTCCGCATGTGTTTTGCAAAACACATGCGGACGTCTGAATGGAGCCTTACAGGGGGGTGATCAATGACAGGGAGTGTATATGGGTGATCACCTCTCTGTCATTGATCACCCCCCTGTAAGGCTCCATTCAGACGTCCGCATGTGTTTTGCAAAACACATGCGGACGTCTGAATGGAGCCTTACAGGGGGGTGATCAATGACAGACAGGTGATCAGGGAATCTATATGGGTGATCACCCCCCTGTCATTGATCACCCCCCCCTGTAAGGCTCCATTTAGACATTTATATTCCAGACTTCTTCTCACGCTTTAGGGCCCCTAAAAAGCCAGGGCAGTATAAATACCCCACATGTGACCCCATTTCGGAAAGAAGACACCCCAAGGTATTTGCTGAGGGGCATATTGAGTCCATGAAAAATTGAAATTTTTGTCCTAAGTTAGCGGAAAGTGAGACTTTGTGAGAAAAAAACAAAAAAAAAAAAATCAATTTCCGCTAACTTATGCAAAAAAAAAAAATTCTATGAACTCGCCAGGCCCCTCATTGAATACCTTGGGGTGTCTTCTTTCCAAAGTGGGGTCACATGTGGGGTATTTATACTGCCCTGGCTTTTTAGGGGCCCGAAAGTGTGAGAAGAAGTCTGGGATCCAAATGTCTAAAAATGCCCTCCTAAAAGGAATTTGGGCACCTTTGCGCATCTAGGCTGCAAAAAAGTGTCACACATCTGGTATCGCCGTACTCAGGAGAAGCTGGGGAATGTGTTTTGGGGTGTCATTTTACATATACCCATGCTGGGTGAGAGAAATATCTTGGTCAAATGCCAACATTGTATAAAAAAATGGGAAAAGTTGTCTTTTGCCAAGATATTTCTCTCACCCAGCATGGGTATATGTAAAATGACACCCCAAAACACATTCCCCAACTTCTCCTGAGTACGGCGATACCAGATGTGTGACACTTTTTTGCAGCCAAGGGGGGCAAAGGGGCACACATTCCAAAGAGCACCTTTCGGATTTCGCAGGCCATTTTTTACACATTTTGATTGCAAAGTTCTTCTCACACATTTGGGCCCCTAAATTGCCAGGGCAGTATAACTACGCCACAAGTGACCCCATTTTGGAAAGAAGACACCCCAAGGTATTCCGTGAGGGGCATGGCGAGTTCCTAGAATTTTTTATTTTTTGTCACAAGTTAGCGGAAAATGATGATTTTTCTTTTTTTTTCTTTTTTCCTTACAAAGTCTCATATTCCACTAACTTGCGACAAAAAATAAAAAATTCTAGGAACTCGCTATGCCCCTCACGGAATACCTTGGGGTGTCTTCTTTCCAAAATGGGGTCACTTGTGGCGTAGTTATACTGCCCTGGCAATTTAGGGGCCCAAATGTGTGAGAAGAACTTTGCAATCAAAATGTGTAAAAAATGGCCTGCGAAATCCGAAAGGTGCACTTTGGAATATGTGCCCCTTTGCCCACCTTGGCTGCAAAAAAGTGTCACACATCTGGTATCGCCGTACTCAGGAGAAGTTGGGGAATGTGTTTTGGGGTGTCATTTTACATATACCCATGCTGGGTGAGAGAAATATCTTGGTCAAATGCCAACTTTGTATAAAAAAATGGGAAAAGTTGTCTTTTGCCAAGATATTTCTCTCACCCAGCATGGGTATATGTAAAATGACACCCCAAAACACATTCCCCAACTTCTCCTGAGTACGGCGATACCAGATGTGTGACACTTTTTTGCAGCCAAGGTGGGCAAAGGGGCACATATTCCAAAGTGCACCTTTCGGATTTCGCAGGCCATTTTTTACACATTTTGATTGCAAGGTACTTCTCACACATTTGGGCCCATTAATTGCCAGGGCAGTATAACTACCCCACAAGTGACCCCATTTTGGAAAGAAGACACCCCAAGGTATTCCGTGAGGGGCATGGCGAGTTCCTAGAATTTTTTATTTTTTGTCGCAAGTTAGTGGAATATGAGACTTTGTAAGAAAAAAAAAAATTAAAATAAAAATCATCATTTTCCGCTAACTTGTGACAAAAAATAAAAAGTTCTATGAACTCACTATGCCCATCAGCGAATACCTTAGGGTGTCTACTTTCCGAAATGGGGTCATTTGTGGGGTGTTTGTACTGTCTGGGCCTTG
The DNA here is from genome assembly GCF_014858855.1 of Bufo gargarizans. NCBI lineage: Eukaryota > Metazoa > Chordata > Amphibia > Anura > Bufonidae > Bufo > Bufo gargarizans. The sequence goes on from NC_058082.1 coordinate 583,089,659, forward strand.
TAGAACCTCAGGAAACATGACCGGTGCTCAGAAAGTCAGAGCGGCTTCAAAAAGCGGAAATTCACATTTTTGTACCATAGTTTGTAAATGCTATAACTTTTACCCAAACCATTTTTTTTTTGCCCAAACATTTTTTTTTTATCAAAGACATGTAGAACAATAAATGTAGCGAAAAATTTATATATGGATGTCGTTTTTTTGCAAAATTTTACAGCTGAAAGTGAAAAATGTCATTTTTTTGCAAAAAAATCGTTACATTTTGATTAATAACAAAAAAAGTAAAAATGTCAGCAGCAATAAAATACCACCAAATGAAAGCTCTATTAGTGAGAAGAAAAGGAGGTAAAATTCATTTGGGTGGTAAGTTGCATGACCGAGCAATAAACCGCTAAAGTTGTGGAGTGCCGATTTGTAAAAAAGGGCCTGGTCACTAGGGGGGTATAAACCTGTGGTCCTTAAGTGGTTAAAGGTAAAGATGAGCAGTACCATAACAATGATAAAGTATAGTTCCCTTTCAGGAGCTGCTTGACACCAAATATTCCTAACCACATGAAACAGAAGTTCCTGACCTCCTTGTTTCTTTGCCTATTTTCTAAAGGGAATGTGCCATAAGATAATCAATCACCTGTTGCTTAAAGGGCATCTGTCAGCAGCTTCGTACCTATAGAAATGGCTGACATGTTACATGTGCGCTTGGCAGTTGAAGGCATCTGTGTTGGTCCCATGTTCATGTATACCTGCATTACTGAGAAAAATGAAGTTTGAATGTATGCAAATGAGCCTCTAGGAGCAACGGGGGTGTCGCATTACTCCTGTAGGCTCTGCTCTCTCTGCAACTACCACTCCCTCTCCACTTTGAATGACAGGGCAGTGTAAACATGCCCTGTCAATAAAAATGGGGAGGGTGCGGCAGTTGCAGAGAGAGCAGAACCTCTAGATGTAATGGCAACACGGCCATTGCTCGTAGTGGCTCATTTGCATATATTACAACTTTATTTTTCTCAGCAATGTGGCCACATATAAACATGGGACCAACACAGATGTCTTTAACTGCCAAGCGCCCATGCAATAAGTCAGTCAATGTCATAGGTACAAATCTGCTGACATATGCCCTTTAAATGATGTTTTTGATGATGTTTTGGTGGTGTTATTTTTAATTTTCCAAGTCACCATCTTTAAAAAAAAAAAATTCCTGCAGTTTTCACATTGGTCACTAAGTCTAATATTAGGTGCCACTTCTTGGCCTGTGCTGATCACTTCTCAGCAGTCCTTTAATTATCATTAGTGATGGACAAACATCGGCCGGGACAATTCACGAATGCCCGTTCACAATCAAATATTCGGGAACCGCGCATTCGCGGCGGACCCCATTGACTTTAATGGCAGGCGAACTTTAATGGCAGGCGCTTATCAGAGCGTCCACATCGGTCGTTTAACCCAATGTAGTCGGACACCTGTCGGTCTAGGTGTTCCCTGAGTCTGGATCCGGAGGGTGGATGTCGATGGGTTGGATAAAAGAATTATCTTATATCCGAAGTGACCAACACATCTTCAAACCGCCCTCTTCTTGCATGCACAGTAAGATTGGTACCCACAACTGTTTCACTGTGGGTGGAAATTTCTCTGCCAGTGCACGCAACAGCAGAATGCAGCATCTCTCACAGCAAGGCCTGAAAATGCTGCATTCTGACAGCCCTCTGTGATGCTGGTAACATGTCCGCCATTTTGTGTTTGTAGCAAGGGTCTAAGTACGTTGCCACCCAGTACTAGTCCTTGCCCTTTATTCTTTTTATACGGGGGTCCCTCTTCAATCACTAGAGCATGAATGCCCCCATTTGCGCTAAATTGGAAGCGGTGGAGCGCCCTGGCTCCTGCTAATCGCCCCCAGGAGAATGTCGTCCTCGGTCTCCTCCCCCAAGCCACGGACAACACCAGGGATCTCCGAAAAGTTCAAAGTTCCCTAAAGCCTGCTCTTCTTGCCCCTCCTCCTCCCCCCAGCCACCAACCTTCTCTGACTCCTCTTCAGACTCCTGATGACTAGTCTCAGATGGAGTAGCCCCCCCCGGGAATTCATTCAGCATTGCGAATTCCTCATCTTCTAACTCCTGCTCCTTGACGGCTTTATCAATGACACGACACAATGCACACTCCTGAAAGAAGGTGTATCATACGATGTCACTGATGGTGCCCTGGCTGGACTGACCAGTTTAGTGATCTCATCAACAGTGATTTGCTGCAGAGGCAATATTCGAATTTGCAATATTTAGTGAATATTAAGGCGAATATTCATCATATATTCAAGAATTCGTGTTCTCCAGTCATTATTTTCTTGATTGCAGAAATCAGCAATCGGAAAATTTGCGATAAAGATTTGTGAAACGGAAATTTGCGATCAACACTACTCCTAAAGTCAAAGATATTGCAGCCTTCTCATTGGCCTTTAGGGGACATTCCATTGCGGTTTGCCAATGGCCACTGTCTCCACGGCTGATGAGCCAGCAAGCGTCCGTGTAGCTACGCAAGTGTGGGGCACGTCCGCTGCCAGGCCATGCTTCAGCTTGTGAGCTTATGGGAATGGAGACACACTGGATCTGATGTTCTGGCCGCACAACAGGCTCAGGTCCAGAAGTTTCTGACACCCCGCAGGCTAGAGCTATGGTTGTCTGTGACAACGGCAGCAACCTATTTTCCGCCCTTCATGCTGGCAGTCTTACCCACGTGCCCTGCATGGCCCATGTCCTCAACCTTGTGGTACAGAAGGATTGCCAGCCACTTCCGACGCTCCCCAACCACCGCAACGTCCCTGTCCAAACTGATGGTCGTTGTAGGGGTACTAAGGAAGTTGGTTCCAATGCTGGACCGCTGCCAGCATGGGGCCGCTCCTCTAGCCACGAACAGGCGGGCGCAGGTGTCAGGGGTGTCCACCTGATACGTGATTTCTTTGGGCATGGCAGCTGCCTCATTAGTTAGCCCCATTAGACGTTAAGTTAACTAGAAAAACTTATTGTGCTTCTCCTCCAGCTTCATCATTTTGTGGAAAAACGGCAACTTTTGCAGCTGGTGCTCTCGTAGCTCCTTTATATCTTTGTGCAGGACTGGTGCAAGGATTTTTGCCACCCTAGGCGAAAGCGAATTTTGCCACCCCTCTTGACTTAGCCCATTGACCACGTCCTTTGAACCGCCCCCTTTTTTGTTGGCCACCTATTTGATCATTGTTACATGCAATTTACTTGACCAGCTAATTTTAGATATTCTAGATATTCTTGGTGTTCATATGTGCCATTTTGGCCTCAAATCATTGCATGACCCCCTACACTACATTACATTACTGACCACTGTAAGTTTTTACCTTGACTAGTGGTGGCCTAGGTGTGTTTATCAGCAGGTCTGCTCCAGGCACTATTATAGGGGATCTGTGACTGGCACTGTTATGGGGGATCTGTGGATGGCACTGTTTTGAAGGATCTGTGGATGACACTATTAGGGGGGATCTGTGGATGACACTGTCATGGAGGATCTGTGGATGACACTATTATGGGGGATCTGTGGATGACAACCAACTGGACGTACCACAGCCAGAAAACCTTCTTGGCTCCTCTGGTCCACCAGTGCCTTATGTAGTTGTAGGGGACAAGGGTTTTGCCCTTTCAACCCACCCCATGCGTCCCTTTTCTACGCGAGATTTGTATGCCAAGAGGCACACTTTTAATTATCGGTTAAGTAGGGCCAGAAGGTTTGTAAAGTGTGCCTTTGGGATTTTTTCTAGTAAATGGCGTGTTTTTCTTTCGGCCATACAGCTGGCCCCCGAAAATGTCAATGTGGTCGTCAAAGCGTGTATAGTACTGCACAACTACATACGTACCTATGAGTTAATACCTGATGAAAATGCCCAAGTCTATAGTCCGCCATCAGGAAGAGACACTTTCCAACTTGGAAGATCTGGATCTGCTGGACTGAGAGTGAGGGACTTATTATCGGAATATTTTATGTCATTACCTTTTCAGCAGTAGTACTTCACTCATGGACTCGCAAGATAATGAGGACCCTTCACGTGGGTTGCGAGCTTACATATTTTGCTTACATATATTGTTTTGCACAGGGTATGTGAAATATGTACTAATACCTCATTCATAAAAAGTGTAAAATGTAGCCTAAAATCTATGCATGTTTTCCCATCGTCATTAATAAAGTTGTAGTTGGCCTCAATCTGATGTAATAAAAACTATCATTACATGTGTCATGGCGCTTAAACTCCTTCTGTATTGTTTTTACTATTGTCTGATTAAAGGACATTATATTTTTTAGAACATGTTATGTATATATGTATGATAAAATTATTTTGTTTGAATACAGTTTCTAAATTTGTAGATATTGTAGTGAAAACCACATTAATATTAGTGTGTGTAAGTGATAGAGAAAACAAGTTAATAAAGTAAATGTATTTGGGTGATATTAATTTTTAGTAAAAGTGTACAATTATTAATTTGCTGTATGTGTTAGTGCGATATAAATATAATTATTCACTGTATTTAATAAAGAGAACTAACAATACAATTCAGGAAAATAAAACTCAGACAAAATAGTCAACTCGACTAATTGTTTTGGTCATTGTAATAAAATAACATAAATAAAGCTGAAAATATCAAAAGCACAATCCTGATACTGTGGGACGGGGTAGGCTGGTTGAGAAAGGGGTTCTTAGTACTGTGATGGGCCAGCTTGTAAGGCAAATGTAGCCAAATATACAATCCTACAGAGGATAGCGTATCACACGTGCTTTACTAGGCAGGATAATGTATCACATGTGCTATACTAGGAAGGATAACCTATGACATGTTCTATACTAGGGAGGATAATGTATGACATGTCCTATGCTAGGGAGGACAGCAAGGATCACACATGTATACATTGGCTACTTACCCAAATTCTGCCGACTTTGCCCTTTGATTTTGTCCCAGATGGTGGCAAAAAGCTCCTGGGTTATCTCCACCCAGGCCGCATCTTTTTTATACCGTTTGTGATAGTTCCCCAACCACGTATCCCAAATGCAGGGCCTCTCCTGGACAAGGACAATGAGCCTCTCCACATCCAGTGCCCGTGGTGTTTTTGACATGGTGTAAAATGGTCCGCAATGACTGGAAACTTCAGCAGCAAACTCTTGTCTCATGTGCTGCCTGAAGCCAGACGCTGAGAAACTCAACTTCCTGTCTAATATACCTTCACTGTTGCTAAGGTACATGCGTTAAAAACGCAATGCAACGCATTGCATTCGGATGCAATGTGATTTTCACGCAGCCCCATTCACTTCTATGGGGCCTGCGTTGTGTGAAAAACGCAGAATATAGAACATGCTGCAATTTTCACGCAAACGCACAAGTGATGCGTGAAAAACAACGCTCATGTACACAGACCCATTGAAATGAATGGGTCCGAATTAAGTGCAATGCATTCACGTCACGCATTGCACCCGCATGGAAAATTTGCTCGTGTGAAAAGGGCCTTAGGCCTCTTGCCCATGACCGTATGCCTTTAGAGATATACAGTCCGTGAGCGGCCCATATATCCTGGAGCGGCATTGATCGTGCGCATTGGAGCACACAGCATCATAGATTACAATGATGCTGTGGACGTCGGGGCGCCCGGGGGCTATTGTCCTGCACTCATATGATCATAGCCCCACAGACGGCCCGATGTGCACAGCATCATTGTAATGTTTGATGCTGTGAGCTCCCGTGCACATGATCAATGCCGCTTCGGGACATGTGGCCCACTGACGGACCGTATATCTCGGAGGGCATATGGTCATGGGCAAGAGGCCTTATCCTCCAGAATGCCGAACAGATTATGATTATAGATTCCATATAGAGAGTCCACATTACAGGGTTCTAAAGGGTTCCTAGGGCTGCATCTTCTAGCAATATGCCATCACTGTAACGGATGGGCCAACACCTTTAATAAATGTGATGAAAGGCATTTGTGCAAGCTTTTTTTTGTTTTTTGTTCAAATGGTGTCATCATTCTGGTGCATTTATATTAGTGAATCTTCTTCCCCAATATCTTCGAGTCAGATATTGGAAAGGCTCCTCCAGTAAAGAAGGACACTGGTTTACCACAGACCCTGACTCTCTGGAGGCTGGATTAAGCATCGGCTTAGTAGTCAACAACAAGTCTTGTTTTGTTCCACTTATGACTGGTGGGCTGTCGATGCTGTAATCTGCTTGGTAACTGATGATGCATCCTAGTAGCTGAATCTGTGGAACAGTGGGATATATGTGGACAGGATACATGTGGCTGATCAAGGGTGTAGACGTCAAGCTGGTTATCAGTGATCATCAAGCTGGAAGTTCGAATACATTAGCAAGGTCATCACTGGTCACCGCTAGGGCAGAACAGGATAACAGGTACTGTGGTCAGGTAGCACATCTAGGATATGTAGGGCTAGGCACCGTGCAGAAAGAAAAGAGTAATGGACCTACAAATGAACCCAGAGGAACCCTGACAGCAAGGAGAAGTAGAACCAGTGGATGATACACTGATAGAGGGGCCAAAAAGGTAGGAAGACAACCAAGAGAGAGCTGTGTCATTAGGCCAATAGAGTGGAGCATGGTGAGGAGGAGTTTGAGGGCTGGTTCCATTGAGTATAGAGGGCGAAAGCCAGATATTAAGGAGTGGGAAAGAGAGTTATCAGAAAGGTATATGTATAAGGGCTCATATGTGTGTCAGTATGTACAGGTATAAGGACTCCAGTAAGAGCAATCTATATCACCTTGTACCAAGGTTATATTTAAGGCTATGGAATCATTCCCCAGCCTATATCTCAGCTCATAATTGTTTTACCCACTAATTTTAATTTGAACAGATACGTTTTCCTGGATGTGAAAAATTCCATGGGAAGTAAGATGGCCGCCCAATATCCTTTTAATGAACAAAATGCTATCATTTGTCAATGTTTCATGTTACAAAAAAAGTAATTGTCTATCCATCTTCTGCTATCTCTTCGAGGAGGACAATTTCTCTTTCTGTCTGCAAGACTGATGAGTGGTATGTCGAGAACTCTGCTCACCTTTTTTTTTTTTTTATGCCTGATCCCTTTTTTGGATATTTTATATGCTTCCAAATTGTCCATAACTATTGCAAATTGTAGGTTAGGATAGACTCAGGAAGCCGAAAAATGTCATTCCCTATGGGCACTTTTGGGGTCATTTCTCTGAGTTGTGGAGTTTGCAGAAAGCTTTCAGTAGGCACCAAGTAAAACCTATAATTGTGGCTTTACGAAAGGAAAATGTTATGTCTGTTTCCAATCATAACTCATTGCCGGTTGAATCCTTTAAACAAGTTTGTGAGAGAATCTGGGTGCACTCAGCACATTATTATACCTTTTATCATTCACATTCTTTATGTAAGGACCTCGTAAATGGATCTGGTGCATAAACACGGAGGGCTCATTTTAAAGAGCAGCTCCTGCCAAAATAGCTATTTAATATGATCCTTATTTTGACAGAACACCCAAAAATGTATAATGTGTGCGGCATATGTTATATAATAATTATTAGATTCCATCAACCCCCCCTCTTTGTTTTGTAGAGGGAGATTACAATTGTGGTTATGTATGAAATAAATAAGAGCTGCTATTATCTTCATACATAGGATCTGTTGTAGATATCATCATAGCATGTACGTTGACTTGGCTTCACTTTATAGAAAGCCACTTGCAATAATAAAGTCTACTGAAATATAGTGGTGTATTAAATAAAAAAGAATGTAGCTGTCTGTTCCTACAGTGGGAGTAAAGCTGTATATACATCTAGATGAAACTCAGCCGAAGCCACCCAGTGATCCAATGTGTGTAGGGGTCTACAGACTCTACCCTGATGGAAGATGTCAGAGGGAGGAAGGTTTGGACACAATGAATTTTAACATACCAAAGTTTTTGTCACTTCCAAGTTCATGGTGGAGAAAAAACTGTTGGCTGAACGAGTGATGGCTCTCTCATGTGGGTGACACATGATGACATTAAGAAAGCAGTCTCTTCTGCCTGTATCTTCTTTCTGCTTTAATAACAAAGACTCATAGAGACAAGTCAAGCTTGCATGTATGGTTTCACGTAGAGGAAACTCAATCAATTCTGAAAAAAACAGTGATTCCCACATTACCATGGGGAAACCTCCTAAAAATATTGCATTCCTAGGGAACCCCTATTCCTACTTTTACCACAGAGGAGCTTATTGACAAAAGGGGGAAAGCATCTATGCTAGGAAGGGCTTGACATCACTGCTGTAAAGTTACCACCCTTGGGGAATCTTGACTACATTTTCATCAACCACATGCTTCCAGGGAACCCTGGTTTGGAATTGTAAGGTGCCTGTGGGTAGGCAATAAACAGAGACTGAATTGTGATTAGCCCTTTCTTTAGTGAAGATGATGCTCTAAACAAATTTAACTATGACTAGTGTTGATCGCAAATATTCTAATTGAGAATTTTTATCGCAAATATCGGCACCTCGAGAATTCCTGAAGATGTAGAATATAGTTCTATATATTTGTAATCGCGAATATTCTAGATTTTTTTTTTTCCATCAGTAACCTCCCTTCTTGCTTGTGGGCCAATGAGAAGGCTGTATTATAGTTGTCTGAGCTTAGCAACATCCCTAGGAAAGCTGCCTACCCCTTTACTATATAAGAAACTCCCCAGCAGCCATTTTCTGCAGTTTTTTGCAATTCTGAGAGAGACATCAGTGACATTGCTGTGCTCTGTGCTTTCATCTGGATCCTATTCCTCACCCAATTACATTAGATAGTTAGTTAGCTCATATATATAATACAGATAGTTAGGGGGAGATAGTCAGTGTAGGTCAGATAGTGATATAGTGTAGCTGATAGGTTCCAGTGCAGGGTGTTAGGTAGTGTGATAGGAATTACTGTTTCTCTGCTGTCCATATATACATGCTATAGACATAGTGCTGTGATGTCACAACGATACTTAGTGCACCGATCAGTAATATCTACTCAGACCTGATAAAATGTGAAGTTGCATGTATTGCGCAAAAAATATGCGCATCATTAATGCCAATTTGCGCAATCGCGAAAATAATGACGAGATCACAAAATCTAGAATTCACAAATTTATAGCAAATATTATCCTAAAAATTTGGCTAAATATCGCGAAAATGAATATTGCCTATGCTGCTCATCACTAACTACTGTATGACAGACTAAAGGGGATATTTATGAAGATTGACGATTTAGACGCCAGTATTTGTCCCTCCGGCGCTGGCCTCTGCATAACTTAAGCAGACTTTACACTTGTCTAAATCTATGCCAACTCCCTTGCTGGCATAGATTTAGACCATTTTCTACACCTAAAACAGGCTTAGAAAATGATAAATGAGACAGCCCATGGATGGAAGCCCGCATGTATTCGCTGGCGAACACTGCAAACTGACCATCACTGGATGCCAATACCCTCTACCTGGACCTCAAAGCTATAGTTTATCCTTTTGTGGTTGTCCTCTTCGGCTACTCTAGTTGTGTGCACTCTGGAGCAGTATTCTCTGCCAGCTTCCTGAATCTGAATCTCCTTCCTTGGCTGTCCTAATCAATGATCTTTGTCCACTGCTGGAATAGAAGTTAGATCTGCATATTTCTGAATTACAGAATTACTGTAGTAGAAAGTTACAGGTAATGGAAAAATTGTGGTCCACCAATGTTGTCTATTACATTAAGAGTACCACTTCTGAAGGCTAAATGTCTGGATGGAATGAATATGACTGGACTCCATACCTGCTTAAAGAATTCTATACTATTTGACATTTATTTTTCTCCAACATTGTATCCTTATGGATCCCAAACAGAATGAACCATTATGTATTTCTGGCAGAGGTCTAACTTAAACTCAAGTGTCCCTATGCATAATCTAAACCTGGCCCATGCCTATCATATACTGTACCATTTATTATACAGGTTTCTTCTTATGTGGCATATTGGCTTTTGGGAGCCCCTCATGCAACACAAGCCAGGTATAACTGCCTCTTCTGCAACCCCTATATCTACATCCCTGATTTTGAAAGAACTCTATAGATCTAGTGTATGGTTGGCAAGTTCCCTAGTACAATACAAGTAAAATCCTGCTAAGATGGACTCTTTAGAAAGAAACACCATTTGAGTACATTGTATTCTCTACTATATACAGTATTGCACCTGTTGGGGGTGTGTACCTGCACAGACTCACTCTATCCAATTAGTGCTGCCATTTTGAGATTGTGCAGGTACATCCCCCAACTGGTTACCACCCCTCTGTATCCTTACTGAAGGCTAATGGCAATTCATTCATATCTTCTAGTGCAAATAATAAAGGAATGGCACAACATAGAGCCATAAGAATAGATGCTCCATCATTGTTAGTACGTGAGGAGTGCATGGAGCTATTAAAATAGGCATGTCAGGAGTGGTGAAAGGTAGTGTTGGGTGAGCATGCTCGGCCGAACACTAGTTCGGCTCAAGCATTACTATGCTCGGCCCATGGCGGTGTTCGGCCAAACACTGCGCGTGCTCGAGCGCCATGCAGCCAATAAACATGCAGAACTGCGTATATATTTTTATTTTTGTAATGAAATAGGCCACTAAACGCTTTTACAACATATAGCTGCAGAAGTTAACCGCGTATATATTTTTCTTTTTGTACTGTAATACGCCACTAAACGCTTTCACCGTATATAACTAAAGAAGTGAACAGCATATTGATTTTTCTTTTAGTACTGAAATACGTCACTTAATGCTTTTACCGCAAATAACTGCAACAGTGAAGTGCGTATATATTATTCTTTTTGTGCTGAAATACGCCACTAATCGCTTTCACCACATATAACTGCAGAAGTGAACTGCGTATAATGTATATTTTTCTTTTTTGTAATGAAATGGGCCACTAAACGCTTTCACAACATATAACTGCAGAAGTGAACTGAGAATATATTTTTCTTTTTCCACAGATATAAGCCACTGAAGGCTTTTCAACATGGCACTTACATCCCAAGAACAAATTGTTGGAATGACAGAGCTGTATAATGGCTATTTAGATCCCCAAACAATCTTTCCCTGCACTTGTAAATCGCGTTTCTAGCACTGTCCCTAGCGCCTTCTGAAGTCTCTCCCTGCACATTGCTGTGCAATGATTCCTCCCTATCCTTTCCTTGCACTTATAAATCGTTTTTTTAGTTTTTTTTTCACAATCAGGTTTTTCCTATTGATGTCCCTAACGCCTTCTCATGTCTGTCTGCATTCAGAATGCTGGAAAATGTCTAAATCCAAGATGGCTGCCATGTTTATAGGGCTGTGACATCACAGGGCTGGCTGCTGTTGGCTGCATGCAGGCATGTCAATCCAGAGTTCTTTGCCCCATGTTTTTACACGTGCAGCAGCCATTTTTGGAAAAACATGATTAGTTTCCATGAAGCGTGAGGAAATTCGCATTCGTTGCAAATCGAATTTTTCCTGAAATTCGGATCGAATTCCACTTCATCAGCTTCGATTCGCTCATCTCTAATTGTAATACTGTCGCCGATTCCCGGATGAATGAGCAAACGCTTGATCATCGGGCAATCCAAATCTTTTGATATGCTAAAAAATTATTTGCAAACGGCAGATCGTGGTGTCTAATAACGATCTGCCACCGGCAAACTGCTATACAGCATTGGCAATGGCATAGAGATCGCTCCTCCCCATGCTGCAGAGGAGATTGCTGCATGTACTCTACGGTATGCAAACACAACTAAACTGAACAGAATGCATTTTGAAGCATTCCATTCTGTTCAGTTCAGCTTACTCTCTATTGACAATGAATAGGGACAAAACTGAAGTGTTTTTTTTCCGGTATTGAGCCCCTATGACGGATCTCAATACCAGAAAACTAAAACACTAGTGTGAAAGTAGCCTAAGGGTAAACTGGCAGGTGAACTTGAATATTTTGCTTTCTCTCTCTGCTGCTGTGCTAATCACTGGCTTCAGTCAAGTTACTGGACTTTTTAGAGGTTCTGGTACCTTTGAGTGGGGTGCCTTTGTCTGTTGATCCCTCTTAATACTCACTTTTTTAACTTGCCTGGAGCCGTGGTGCTCTGCAAGCTGCTTACCCGGTTATGGTACCTTTGAGTGGGGTGACTTTGTCTGTTGACCCCTCGTAATACTCACTTTTTTAACTTGCCTGGAGCCGTGGTTCTCTGCAAGCTGCTTCCCCAGCATGTATAACAGTGCCATGTCTTGTCTCTTTGGACTTTAAACTCAACTCCCTATCCATCTTCCTGCAGCTTTGAACTTGAAATACATACATTAGCAGAAGGATTTTGGTGCACCTTTTCTCTGGCAACAGTAAGGATATGGAGGCAGTTTGGTTGGTAGCAATTCATCACTGAGGTGATATTGGCCGTGTGGTTGTTTAGTGATGAGTGGCTTGGCTGTAGTCCCTCACCACACAGCTGTGCCTGTAGATGCAGATGTAGCAGATCACTCTGCTGTCTGGAATCTCAAGGCTATACTTGAGGATATTTTCATATATTTCTCTACTTGAAGAATCTGTAACAGGAGCACAGCAAGTTGCTTTCTCTTCACATTAAGGGCTTCTCAGGAACTACCCCTCCTGGCAGATCGCAGGACCAGCCTACTCCAACCAAGAGGAGACAAACAGAGTGATTTACCCTGTTTCTGCCAACCTTTGCCAAACATTCCTTGCAGGTAGTGATGGCCAGGAAAAAAACTGTAAAATATACCACATAACAATATAAAAAATATATAGTACCCTCCAGGTATGGGGTAGTACATGATGCAGTTGACCAATTTAATATGGTAACACATTATGATGGCCTCTTTATTTATACAGGACAGGGCAGTGAGCGGGAACAAAAATTGGTTAATAATCTGTTCCTGTTTTCATGTCCCAGTTAGTTCTTTGTTCAACCAAGTACTATTGATACACACACTCACACCACAAAGATATTTGATAACATAAAATAGTTTCAAGTTGTAGTTCTCTTTTGTTAATAATCTAAACGTCCTATAGTGCTTTTCTTGAAAGAATAACACAGACAATTATTATGACAGATGTTTTTGTGTCCTTATTGGGAAAAGGGAAACACCCATATTTTTGGCTTCTAATGTTGAATTACCAACTGATTTCACGAAGAGGAAGGCAAAGGGGAAATAAGAAACAGGAACAGAACATAGTGGCCTAAGAAAGAGACAATGGTTAGGAAACCAAAAATAAACCAAAAAAGGAATGAAGGAACCTGAAGGCAAAACAATGAGAACGTTCGTTGTGAAATATTACCCATCATTATGTTTAGCTACGGAACCGTCATCTGCATTTCCATGCCAGCTTACCCTCTAGGCTTTAATCACTTGGCTAAGCATTTTCTATATATGGTACATTGAATCCCTTTCTAAAGTTAACTGAACAAAGACAATCCAAACCTTATGCCAATAAATACTGCTATTTGAAATAGGCACGCTATGGGAACTAATAAATAGGAATTTCTCAGTCTTAACAACTCTTTAAATGTACCATTCTTGACAGAGTACCGTGGTACGACAACCACCTTGTTCTCACCAATGGCATAATAGAGGCTTTGTAATTTTTCTCTGCATTGATAGCAGTGATAGGGATAGAAACCACTAGGAATTTTATGGTAATTCTCTTAATGCTCCTTCCTCTCTTGTTTGAAAAAGTGGAGATGATGGAGGTTGTAGAAGAACATTATGGACAGCTCCTACTGACCCACTGGAAGACCACAGGATTCTCTGGTGGGCCCAGCTTCTGACACAGTATTTGGCACCGAACACTTGAGCTGAGCTTCAAGCCAAAGAGACTGCAAATTAAGTTTCCTGAGTGCAGCAATGTTTACTGAGTGGAGCATGGCATACAAAAGTACAGTAAAGTAAAAGATACAGATACAGTATAATGCATTCAGAATGTCTTCAGACTCTTTCACTGTTATTACATTTTGTTATATTGGGCCTTGTGATAAGATTTTTTTAAAAATCTAATTTTCCCCCATCATTCTGCACTCGATACTCCATAATGATAAAATTAAAACAGAATGTTAAAAATGTTAGCTAATTTATTGAAAAGAAAAAAACTAAAATCTTGCATTGACATAAGTATTTAAACCCATTACTCAGGATTTAGCTGAATCATGTTTGACTCCGATTACAGCCTTCGGACCTCTTGGGTATGATGCCACAAGGTTTGCACACCTGGATTTGATGATTTTCTGCCATTTTTCTCTGCAGATCCCCTCACGCTCTGTCAGGTTTAATAAGAATTGACGGTGGAAAGCCATTTTCAGGTCTCTCCACAGTTGATCAATTGGGTTGAATTCTGAGCTCTGGCTAGGCCACTCAAGAATATTCACAAAATTGCCCCTAAGTTAATCCTGTGTTATCTTTGTTGTGTACTTAGGGTCATTGTTTTGTTGGAAGGTGATCCTTCTGAGGTCCCAAACACTCTGGATCAAGTTCTCATTCGAAATATCTCTGTACTTTGATCCATTCAGCTTTCCCTCTACACTAACCAGTCTCCCTGTCCCAGCTGCTGAAAAACACTTCTATAGCATTATAGCATGATGCTGCCACCACCATGCTTCACTGTCGGGATATTATTAGGCCGGTAATGAGCAAGGCCTGGTTTGCTCTAGACATGAGACTTAGAATTGAGGCCAAAAAGCACAATCTTGGTTTTGTTTCTCACAGCCTGAGAGTCCTTTAGGTGCTTTTTTTGAAAACTGGCTTCAATGTGTCTTTTACTGAGGGGAGGTTTCTTTCTGGCCACTCTGATTTAAAGCCTAGATTGGTGGGGTGCTGCAGTGATGACCTTCTGGAAGTTTCTCCCATCTGCACATAGGACTTTTGGAGCTCAGTCAGAGTAACCATTGGGTTCTTGGTCACCACTCCTACTAAGGCCCTTCTCCCCCAATTAGTTTGATGGGGAGGCCAGCTCTTGGAAGAGCCTGGTTGTTCCAAACCTCTTCTGTTTAAAAATTGTGGAGGCCACTGTGCCATTGGGAACATTCAGTGCAGAAGAAATGTTTTTGTACCCTTCACCAGATTTGTGCTACCACACAATCCTGTCTTTGAGCACTACAGGCAGTTGTTTCCTCATCATGGCTTGGTTTTTGCTCTGATATGCATTTTGACCTGTGAGAACACATAAAGACATAAAGGGGTGTGTCTTTCCGAATCATGTCCAATCAACTGAATTTACCACAGGTGGAGTCCAATCAAGTTGTAGAAACATCTCAACGATGACCATGAGAAATTGGATAACCCCTTCTGAATTAGAATTGAGAAAATCGATTCCAAAAGAAATCAGATTAGTTATGAATTTCACAAAACTTTATCCACCAAATGAATTTACGGTAAGAGCAGTGAGACTATGGAACTCTCTGCCTGAGGAGGTGGTGATGGTAAGTACAATAAAGGAATTCAAGAGGGGCCTGGATGTATTTCTGGAGCTTATGAATATTACAGGCTATAGCTAC
This sequence comes from Bufo gargarizans, assembly GCF_014858855.1. Taxonomy (NCBI): domain Eukaryota; kingdom Metazoa; phylum Chordata; class Amphibia; order Anura; family Bufonidae; genus Bufo; species Bufo gargarizans. The sequence goes on from NC_058082.1 coordinate 583,105,180, forward strand.
TAGAGAGGGGTCGTTGATCTAGGGAGTTATTCTGATTGCCTGATTGGAGTCGGGAAGGAATTTTTTATTCCCCTAAAGTGGGGAAAATTGGCTTCTACCTCAATAGGGTTTTTTTTTTTTTTTTGCCTTCCTCTGGATCAACTTGCAGGATAACAGGCCGAACTGGATGGACAAATGTCTTTTTTCGGCCTTATGTATGTACTATGTTACAAATCTCATAAACACGACACCCAGCAACATTTTACAGTAATTATTGGTCGGGAAAACCATAATGGAGGAAGAAAATAGAGGATCACATGACACTGGAAATAAGTGGGGGAGGGATTGTTCTGACTGGCTTAGAGGCTGACAGACAACCTGACCAGCCAATCAGGGCAGGATTCAGGAAGGTCCATTGCTTAGAATGTCCTAGAACACCATTCTGTCTTCAGCTTGTGACCTAGAAAGATGTCATGTGGCAGTATCTGACAAAAAAAAATTGTAGACACAAGACAGTAATCTAACTGTACTAAGGACACTACAATGAGAGAATAGATAGATATAATTGGGATTATATAGATTTTAAGGAATTTGATTAGGGAAAGTGAGGGACAGGTTACCCAGTTGTGGTGTTTAATACAGCTGATAGCAGCTTGGTCTGCTTTACAAAACAGTGTAAGAAAAATAAACTAATTTTTCTTAAGAACAGACACAGACAGTTTTTTTTTTTTTTTTTTTTAAACAAGTTTCTACAGTTCATAGCTAGAGGTGAGTGAATTTTTGAAACATTTAATTTGGCTGATATGCTGAATTTTTAAAGAAAATTAGCTTTGTGATTAATTACTTTGTTACGAAGCACATTTTTTTGTAATTAGTGGGAGCAATGACAGGGAGCTGCGATAGCATCGCCCCCCCATGTGTTTACCCCTCAGATGCCGCAATTATACATGATTGCGGCATCTGAGTGTAAAAACAGTTTAAAATTAACATTAAAAAAATAAAAAATCTAACTTACCACCTATATTTGCTTGTAACGGGCCGGCCACCGCCATCTTGCTTGATGATCTGGCGTGAGATTACGTCATCATGCCAGCCGGCGTCGAAAGTCACTACGCACAGGATTTCGGCCAAGATCTCCAATCAAGATAGAGGTAAGTATGATTTTTTACGTTTTTTTTTTACACTACTTCAGGTTAAATCGATTCGCTAACACGAAGCACAAGGAAATTCTTCTTCGAGGCGAATCAAATTTATCCTGAAATTTGGATCGAATTGGATTAGATTCAATCAGCTCTATTCATAGCCTTATTACCAGTACCAAAATAGCATAGATTCTGTTCCAAACACTGAGTAATTGTGCATTTCTCCTAAAAAACAACATTTGTAATTGAGCATATGTACATTGTACCAGTGTTACTGAATGTGTTGCATACTATTGCAAGATAAAGGGCATTTGCAGCAAAAGCAATACTGCAATAATGGCAATATTATATCTGTGTTATTGAACACATTTTATTTTTACTACAAAAATGTTTATATTACTGCATCAGACCATGTAGTTGCATAGTAACATAGTAACATAGTACATAAGGCCGAAAAAATACATTTGTCCATCTAGTTCGGCCTGTCATCCTGCAAGTTGATCCAGAGGAAGGCAAAAAAAAAACTGTGAGGTAGAAGCCAATTTTCCCCACTTTAGGGAAATAAAAAATTCCTTCCCGACTCTAATCAGGCAATCAGAATAACTCCCTGGATCAACGACCCCTCTCTAGTAGCTATAGCCTGTAATATTATTACACTACAGTAGTTCAAAGACATTTCACTGCAAAAATGTCATTCTTAGGGCCCATTCACACGTCCGTTGTTTCTTTCCTGATCTGTTCCGTTTTTTTATGAACAGATCTGGACTAGTTCTGTACCCATTCATTTTCAATGGGTCCAGAAAAAAAATCGGACATTGTGCTGTCCGATTTTTTTCAGGACCCATTGAAAATGATTGGGTACAGAACTGGTCCAGATCTGTTCCGCCAAAAACGGAACAGATCAGGAAAGAAACAACGGACGTGTGAATGGACCCTTATTCTGGACTGGGGACAACTGATGTGGTACCAATATTTAATAAAGGTAAAAAGGTGTAACTGTGTAACTACCGACCAGTAATTTTGACATCTATAGTAGGTAAAATATTTGAAGATATTGAAGATAAGAGATGAGCTGCACAATTATATAGTGGTGAACAAATTAATTACTGATAGCCAGCATGGATTCATGCAAAACAGGTCATGCACAACCAACATGTTTAGTTTCCATGAAGATATAAGTGCAAATCTGAATGTTGGTTAGAAAAAGGATGTGATATATCTGGATTTTGCATAAGCTTTTGATACAGTACCACATAAGATCCTGAATCTACAAATGCATGGACTGGGGTACAATATTGGCATATAGGTAAAGAACTGATTACGAAACAAAGAGTCGTATTACATGGTACATATTGAAAATGTCTAAAGTCAGCAGTGGGGTACTACCAGGATCTATACTCGGAGCAGTGGGTTACCACAAAGACCTGTACTAGGAGCAGCGGGGACAACAAGGATCTGTATTAGACCCAATTCTCTTTATCCTCTTCACGTATATTCACGTACATGTACGTGAGAAAATGTGGCTTCTTGCAGCTCCTGCACATGCATGATCAGCAGCATGGGCCCAGCTGTTACTGATAACCAGGCCCCTGCTGCATTTGTCAGCATCGCTGTATGCGGTGATGTCGGAGAAGAATATAAAAAGTAAATAAAAAAATCAAAAGTGTTTTTTTTCAAATCAAATTTTTTTTTTTGTTAAGTAAAAAAAAAAAAAGCCCACTCAACATTAAATCGTGTCTACATTTTTTTTTAAAAACAGACATATTAGGTATCACCGCATCTGTAACGACGTGCTCTATAAAAATGTCACATAATCTACCACCTCAGGGAAACGGCATGAAAATAAATAAATAATGCTATTTTTTTGTCACTTTACATCACAAAAAGTGTAATTACAAGCGATCAAAAAGACATATGTATCCCAAAATAGTACCAGTAAAACCGTAATCTCTTCCCGCAAAAAATGATCCCCTACATAAGACTGCAAATAAAAAAAGGGGGTCAGTCAGCACATCCCAATGTGCAGGTGCAGTGCACGTTGCTGCGGCTGCAAACACAAAGTAAAAGATACAATGTAACAGCACTCTACAAACCAAATAAAGTACAAAACAGTATTCTAATGCTATGCTTATTATGTAAATTAGAGATGCTTGGCAAATACATTTTGTACAAAATTATGTGGGCCCGTCTGCCACACGTCAAGGCGATCTCTGTAAGACGGGAACCTAACACTAAAGTCTACCTGTTATGTGTCATGACTGCTACTATACAATTCAGGGAGTTTAGGTTCCACATGCATGCTGGGCCCGCCTTAATTTTTGTCATCTTTGGTGCCAAAATGGCCTCCATTAAATCCATTGAATGCAGGTACCAACATGCATGCGAAGCCCACTCCACACCTCTCCTGGTGCTAAATGGCCACCAACGAATGCAATGAGAGTCCACCCTATACCTCTCCTGGTGCCAAATGGAGGGAGAGCAGGCTAAGCTTTATACTCACACTAATTAAAATCAGCCAATAGGGCAGACAGGCTGGTCAGGAGTGCATGACTGAAGTGTCAGCCACAACTTCAGTACAAACTGCAAAGAAAAAAATGGGTCAGTCATCACATCCTAATGCGTAGGTGCAAGTTGCTGTGGCTGAAAACACAAAGTAAAAATTACAATGCAACAGCACTCTGCAAACCAAATAAAGTACAAAAAAGTATTCTAATGTTAATGCTATGCTGACACTTCAGTCGTGCACTCCTGACCAGCCTGTCTGCCCCATAGGCTCATTTAAATTAGTGTGAGTATTAGGATAGGTCTACACGATGACATGTGTCGCGCGACAGATAGGGCACAACTACACTGCAACATTTGTTGCGCGACAATTTTTAAAATGGTAGTCTATGGTGTCGCATTTCACAGTGTGACACCATAGACTATCATTATAAAAATTGTTGCGCGACAAATGTCGTCGTGTAGACCTAGCCTAAAGCTTAGCCTGTTCTCCCTCACTCACTGGAAGCCATTTGGCACCAGGAGAGGTGTGAAGTGGGCTCGGCATGCATGTTGGTGCCTGCATTCCCTGGATTTAATGGAGGCCATTTTGGCACCAAAGATGACAAAAATTAAGGTAGACCCACTCCGTGAATTGTATGGTAGCCGTCATGGCAGCCGCCTTACAGAGATCGCCTTGACGTGTGGCAGACTGGCCCAAATAATTTTGTACAAAATTTATTTGCCAAGCATCTCTAATTTACATAATAATTATATAATAGTGTTGATCGAGCACCAAAGTGTTCGGGTGCTCGGGCCGAACACATCGGGATTCCGATCACCCTACTACCGAGCATCCTAGTATAATGGAAGTCAATGGGAGAACCCGAGCATTAAACCAGGCACCCCCTGCTCTGAAGAGGGGAGGGTGTCTGGTTCATTGGAAAGGGTCAGAAATTTATGGAAACATCACCAAAATTGTTCGGGAACAGCATTGGGAGGATGTCTGGATGCATCTTGGACTCCCAGGTCGCTGCTGGGAATGAGTAGTATGCCACTTTTACAGACTGACAATAATACGCACAAAACTTAAAAAAAATAATCTATTTTAGAGGAAATATTGTTAAGAAACATTCTTTCCAGTATATTTACTTGTATATAAAGTGCAAGTGCTGCCAAAAGAGGCACTCCGATACAACCTGTATATCACATAAAGGAGGGCCTCATTTACATTGTGGTACAATTGTTCATGTAGTGGGACTCCTACACTCATAAAGCTTATGTACTAAGTGAAAGGGCTGCCAAAAATTACAGGGAATCGGCTCTCCAAATCACCTTTTGTTACACATAAATGAGGGCATCATACACACCCTTGAAAAATTATGATTGATGGTCTGCTGGTGACCCTCAAAAACATTTGGAGCAAGGGCCTGCTGATCTGACCATTTAAAACATTAGGGGCGAGGGCCTGCTGCCGCATTGGTGACTCTAGATAACCTCTGGGCGATTGCACGTCCCTGTGATGGCGATGATCCATTCGGATGTCTGCCCTATCAACTTTCGATTTTCTTTTCTGCGCCTACTGTGGTAATTAAGGGTAACGGGGAATCAGGGTTCGATGCCAGAGAGGGAGCCTGAGAAAAGGATACCACATCCAAGGGAGGTCAATGGCTGAAGTCTGATTGGCTGTTGTTGCCTTGCCTCTTTTTTTTCCTAATTGTGAAACATCCAGAGAGGGTAGGACAAGTTATTAAAGCACATGTGTCCAAGGAAGGCAGCAGGCACGCGGCAATTACCCACTCATGACTCGGGGAGGCAGTGACGATAAATAACAAGAGGCCCTGTTATTGGACTGAGTACACTTTCTATTAAGGAGGATCTATTGGAGGGCAAGTCTGGTGCCAACAGCCAACTTGCTCCCAGCCTCCACAAAGTTCACCCAGTGTGCCGTCATGGTGAGGATTGTGTTGACCAGACTTTTGGCTACTGAGACTGGACTTGGTGGAAGACAGGGTGGTGCTTAACCGACTGAAAGCACTATCTGCTGGAATCCAACCGACCGCCTGGTCGCACTGGTCTGACTTCAAGAGGTTTGTCCTGCAATGCCCTGCAAATTGGGACATGAAGCTAAGTATCGTGAATGATTGTTTTTCTTGTGCTCTGGCAGCAGGCACAGTTTCATGGCGCCTAGGGCCACGGCCTCTGCGTGTACCATCAGCATCACGGCCACGTCTCCGTACCTAAATGCTCATCTTCTTCATATTAAATGTTATATGCATGCTTGACTCACAAGATGTGGCACGGATGTCACAGTTCACAGCAAGCACAGTATATGGAAAAAGTATGGAAAAAGGAAAATAGATTTCACTTATATTTTTTCTATCTCTGGCCCTGACACACAAAAGGTATTAGACAGATGTCACAATTCACTGCAGACACCCTCTATAGAAAAAGTATTGAAAAGTATGGAAAAAATATACTAGTTTTCACTTATATTTTTCCTATCTCTGGCTCTGACACACAGAAGGTATTGCACAGATGTCACAAGTCACTGCAGACACCTCTATAGAAAAAGTATTGAAAAGTATGGAAAAAATATACTAGTTTTCACTTATATTTTTCCTATCTCTGGCTCTGACACACAGAAGGTATAGCACAGATGTCACGAGTCACTGCAGACGCCCTCTATAGAAAAAGTATTGAAAAGAATGGAAAAAATGTACCGTACTAGTTTTCACTTATATTTTTCCTATCTCTGGCCCTGACACACAGAAGGTATAGCACAGATGTCACAAGTCACTGCAGACAGCCTCTATAGAAAAAGTATTAAAAAGAATGGAAAAAAATATACCGTACTAGTTTTCACTTATATTTTTCCTATCCCTGGCCCTGACACACAGAAGGTATTGCACAGATGTCACAAGTTACTGCAGACACCCTCTATAGAAAAAGTTTTGAAAAGTATGGGGGAAAAAAATTATGGCTATATTATATTGCTGCCACACACACAATACTCCTTAAAAGGACTTTTGGGTCTTTGAAATGTTTTTCAACTGGTTTTTCAACCAGTTAGCACTGGTGCCTTACAGCGCTGGCGTCCTAGGTTCGAATCCAACCAAGGGCAACATATGCATGGAGTTTGTATGTTCTCCCCGTGTTTGCGTGGGTTTACGCTGGTTTACTCCCACACTCCAAAGACATACTGATAGGGACCTTATATTGTGAGCCCCCTTGGGGACAGTTGGATGATAATGTCTGTAAAGCGCTGAGGAATATAGTAGCGCTATATAAAATGCATAAATTAAATAAATAATAAATACACTATCTGTCCCTTCCTAAGCGCAGCTCTCCCTGACTAATAATGAGCCGAACACGTGCCATTCGGTGCTATTTAGCACTCTATCACGTGTTCCAGCCAGCCAATCAATGTAATGCCAGTAACCAACAAGGCTACGGCATTACAGTGATGGCAGTACTTATCTGCACGTTTATTGGCTGCATAGCAGCCGCGAAACGTGCGGGGAGGAGACTCGAGCACCCCCATGTGCCGAGCATAGCGATGCTCAACACTGATATTCACCTTTCATCATTGCACTTATCTGTTGAAAAGCCTTTTGTGTAAAAATAGAAAAAATTAGGGCCTAATTGCCGTTCTGCTGTGCAGTGAGATATTTTACAGCCCAGTTTTCCGTGTATTACTGGCGAAATACAAATATAGTCACCTTCATGGTTGTACTTATCTGTTGAAAAGACTTTTGTGTAAAAAAAATAATAATAATTGGGCCTAATTGCTGTTCAGCTGTGCAGTGAGATATTTTACAGCCCAGTTTGCCGTGTATTACTGGCGAAATACAAATATGTTCATCTTTCATCATTGAACTTATCTGTTGAAAAGTTTTTTGTGTAAAAATAGAAAAAAGTTAGGGCCTAATTGCCATTCAGCGGTGCAGTGAGATATTTTACAGCCCAGTTTGCCCAGTGTATTAGTGGTGAAAAAAAATGGTGTTGTAATTATCTGTTGAAAAGCCTTTTGTGTTGTGTAAAAATAGAAAAAAATTAGGGCCTAATTGCCCTTGTGCAGTGCAGTGATAAATTCTACAGCTCTGTTTGCTGTTTTTTAGTGGTGAAAAAAATATATAATCGCCGTCCAGCGTTGCACTTATCTGTTGAAAAGCCTGTTGTGTTGTGTAACAGCAGAAAAAAATAGGGCCTAATTGCCGTTCAGCAGTGCAGTTATATGCGGTGAATAGTGTTGAGCGAACTTTTAAGTTCGGCGTCTAAAGTTCGGGTTCGGGTTATCAAAGTATCCCGTTATGGATTCCGCTACCACGGACCATAACGGAATTTAGAATCCATAACGGGATACTTCGATAACCTGAACTCGAACTTTAGACGCCGAACTTAAAACACAAGTTCGCTCAACACTAGTGGTGAAGCCCTTTTCGCGGTATAGACCAAATTACGTAGTGGTGAAATTTTTTGTAAAACAGGCTTTTTTGGGGGAGTGTAGACTTTGTTTTGTATGAACTAATGTTATATGTTAAAAAGCGCAAAATAAAACAATTGTTGGAGGGCACTCAATTACCTGACAACATTAGACAGGGTATCAATAAACCTATTTAATACACATAAAATTATCGCTATATAAATCACATCAAATAATTGCTAAACATATTCACATAAAATAATCGCATAAACAATTCACATAAAATAATCGCATGAACAATTCACATCAACACAATACGAAATGTGTACACATATATTCGAATAGGGGTATATTCGGATATTATCTTCGATCCTGTTGGAGAATCCGATTATAACTGCATTATAAATGTGCGGTCTCTTTGTGTGATATTATTGCCGCCTATGATCGCCAACCATGGCCTATAATAAGAACGTGTTAAATCGCCAGGTGAACAGATATCATGAGTCAATGAAGCCCCTTGGGGCAGAGTACGTTCCCCCTCTTGTATCGCCGTATGGAAGTCCTTATTTATCATGTTCGACACACATCGGCGTCCCGTGTGGTCTGCAGGTCTCAACGCGGTGTCCCACGTGACCAAGGCTGAAGTGTGCAGTGATTCTAAGAGCGAGCCTGTCATCTGCATGTCATACTGACTCACAGTATTATTTCACTACCACAGCAGACTCCCTATGGGTGTTACTGCAAGGCTCAGTGTTCTACACCACTATAAAGGCTCTCTGCAGCCCGGAAATAGCCATTTTTTAACATACTAAAACGTCTCGAACTAAAAATGTCCTAATTTTTGAAAAATTCGCTCATCTCTAGACAGAACCTCCAAGGCAAATGTGAACAGAGCCTAATATTGTATATACTTGGATGTTCTCTATTGTTCTCCACTTTATGTTCTTTTTGTCTAGGTGACATCATTAGAATTGTTAATGAGATTCTGACTGTTTTATTATGCCATTCTTTGCAGAGTATTATAATGAACAACACCTATGACACCTCTAAGTGTTTCACTGAATTGAAGAGTTCGCTGCCAAAAGGACTTCTTAATGCGTTGTGTATACAATAGCAGAAACAACAGTGGTCAACACTACAATGTGAACTTTTGACATGAAGTTAAATTAGCTGCCTCATTAAAGAAGAATAATACGGACTGTAATTGATTCCATTCTTATGGTCTGTGATATCTCACTGTCAGGTTCATTTCAGCAAAGCATGAACAATGCAGCTCATGGAGGGACAACGTGCTGCAAATCAGAACACAATTAAATAGCACTGCACAATGCTTGGAACTGTACTCCCACAGGGCTAGATATCAGGCATAAAAAAAGAATCATGCTCCTAAAATGTGCAAAAAATATATGATTTATTTATGAAAGAACAGCATCGGTGGACTCCACGATCCCCACCATCCATCACAACAGATGAAATGCATACAGCATCTTGTATGGCAGTACTGCTCTTTTCAATTATTGTCCAAGCTGGACAATGACAATCAGTAGGAGAGATATATATTTTAGCAACATGGTATCAACATCTTAAAGGGGTTTTCCTATTTTAGACATGTATAACATATCCATTGGATATTCCATAAATATCTGACAGATGTGGTTCCCACCTCTACTATCTGAACCTATTTATAGAATGGGAACCCCTGACCTCAATCCACCTGGATGAAGTGGCCGGGACTATGTAAACAACTAAGTAAACTGTGCTACACTGTTTGCACAATTCCTATTCACTTGTCAGGAAGTTATTAAACAGAATTGCATAGCTAGTATTATGGGTCAGTGAGTGTGGGCCCACTGTACCAACTAACTGGTTTGACTTTAGGCTAAACCCTAAGACCGTTATCTGGTGGTCCTGGTATTCACCTTTTCACTAGAGTTATATTGACTTTGCTGCAGGGAAGCAACCAGACTGCTACCTCTTGAAATAGTATGATTATAGTTGGCAGGTGACCCACAGGTTTCAGGACTCTGGTGCAAGCACCAGAAGCTCTAGGTACAGAAAAACACTCCAAAAATGCATTAGAACTGTACAGTCTAAAGCAGGAATCAGCAATGGTAAGCACTCCAGCTGTGGTGAAACTACAATTTCCAGCATGCATACTTGCTTGGCTGTTCTTGGAACTCCCATAAAAATTAATGAAGCATGCTAGGAGTTGTAGTTTCAAAACAGCTAGAGTGCCAAAGGTTGCTGATCCCTGGTCTAAAGAGTCACTTATACTGATTGTCAGAACTTGACTATATAAAACTTGGTTGGATTGCTGAGATGCAGGGAAACCACACTACAACCAGTCGGAAAAGTCTCTAATAATGTCTGTGAAGGTTCTCATTTATCCAGGTCATGGTATATCTGTGAAGAATAAATCAAGGGAACTGGACTTACTGTAGATTTCTTGAAAACGTTTCACTCGTTCTTTCAACAAGCTTTCTCAATTCTGAGTAACTGTACAAGAATTCTCTGGGAATAAATATGGAACTGAATCAACATCTGGTGTCTTTGTCAAAACAGAAGGAAGAAGAAGAAAGAGCATCAAGACTACCAGTGAGGGCGAGAAGCATGACAGACACAAGAATATGGTTATCCCATATGTAGCTGGGGTGTCTGAGAAACTCAAAAGGATTTTTAATAAACATCACATCCCTGTCTGCTTTAAACCCAGCAACACACTGAGGCAACAACTGGTTCACCCCAAAGACCCAACGTCTAAACACAAGATGGACAACATTGTGTACGCAGTCCAATGCAATGAGGAATGCTCAGAACTGTATATCAACAAAACAAAACAACAACTACATCAGCGTATGGCTCAGCATAGAAGAGCCAAAACCTCTGGTCAAGATTCAGCCATGTACTTACATCTAAAAGAAACAGGTCACACCTTTGAAGACAGTCGAGTACGTGTTTTGGATAAGGAAGCCGATTGGTACAAACGAGGTGTGAAGGAGGCCATCTACGTAAAAATGGAGAAGCCAAGCTTGAATAGAGGGGGGGGGGTGTTAGACATCTATTGTCTGCCACAAACAATGCTGTCTTGACACCTTTTTCTGGGAAGTCTTTATCACCTACTGACTTCAATTAGGATAATGGAATCCACACGTTTGACCCCATGCTGGGTATAATGACCTCTGACCCCATGCTGGGTATAATTACCAGATGTTGATTCAGTTCCATATTTATTCCCAGAGAATTCTTGTACAGTCACTCAGAATTGAGAAAGCTTGTTGGAAGAACGAGTGAAACGTTTTCAAGAAATCTACAGTAAGTCCAGTTGCCTTGATTTATTCTTTACAGATAGTCTCTAATAATTGAACTGCAAATAATGCCAACACAGGTCTCTAGACACTAGAAGCTTGCAGGTGGAGTAGTGATGGATGCAGGAACCAAGGCTGTAGCACAGACAGGCCAGACAAACTAGGATAACTTAAACACAGATGAAATTAAAGATGAACTGTGAGGTCAGGAGCACAGGCAGAGTGGGTACATGGCAGAATCAAAGACGGGGACACAGACTGGATAACACAAGAGAATCGATGAAGCACAAGTCTTCCAAACACCTTTGCTTATCGCAGGAAACCTTAAAGCTCAGCCCCCTTTGCCTTAAGAGGGTGCCTAATATACATAGGGGCCCTCCTATTGGTTGATTTTCAAATATGCACACTGCGTGTGCATCCTAAGGGAATAGAGCATGAAGCAAAGAAAACAGCAGCTTGCAGAGGTCGCTGAACAGCATGGTGAGTAGTATGGCAGTGGTACAAACACAAAAAGGGGGGAGGGGTGAACACATCCCAATACGCAGGTGCACGTCGCAATGTAACTGCAAATATACATCTAACAAACACATAGTGCAACAGCACTCTACAAACCAAAGGTAGAGTACAAAAGTATATTACATTGTAAATGCTATGCTAATAACTTAGAGATGCTTAGCAAATGTACAAAATCATTTGAGCCCGTCTGTCACACGCCAAGGTAATCTCTATAAGACGGTTCCTAACATTAAGTTCACCTGTTGGGTGCCATAACAGCGACCATGAAATCCAGGAAGTGCAGGTTCCACATGCATGCTGGGCCCCTGTTTATCCATATCTGTGTGGAGCCAAAATGGCCTTCATGGAATCCAGGGACTATAAATACCAGCATGCATGCTGAGCAGACTATACACTACGTGCAGAATTATTAGGCAAATGAGTATTTTAACCACATCATCCTCTTTATGCATGTTGTCTTACTCCAAGCTGTATAGGCTCAAAAGCCTACTACCAATTAAGCATATTAGGTGATGTGCATCTCTGTAATGAGAAGGGGTGTGGTCTAATGACATCAACACCCTATATCAGGTGTGCATAATTATTAGGCAAATTCCTTTCCTTTGGCAAAATGGGTCAAAAGAAGGACTTGACAGGCTCAGAAAAGTCAAAAATAGTGAGATATCTTGCAGAGGGATGCAGCACTCTTAAAATTGCAAAGCTTCTGAAGCGTGATCATCGAACAATCAAGCGTTTCATTCAAAATAGTCAACAGGGTCGCAAGAAGCGTGTGGAAAAACCAAGGCGCAAAATAACTGCCCATGAACTGAGAAAAGTCAAGCGTGCAGCTGCCAAGATGCCACTTGCCACCAGTTTGGCCATATTTCAGAGCTGCAACATCACTGGAGTGCCCAAAAGCACAAGGTGTGCAATACTCAGAGACATGGCCAAGGTAAGAAAGGCTGAAAGACGACCACCACTGAACAAGACACACAAGCTGAAACGTCAAGACTGGGCCAAGAAATATCTCAAGACTGATTTTTCTAAGGTTTTATGGACTGATGAAATGAGAGTGAGTCTTGATGGGCCAGATGGCTGGATTGGTAAAGGGCAGAGAGCTCCAGTCCGACTCAGACGCCAGCAAGGTGGAGGTGGAGTACTGGTTTGGGCTGGTATCATCAAAGATGAGCTTGTGGGGCCTTTTTGGGTTGAGGATGGAGTCAAGCTCAACTCCCAGTCCTACTGCCAGTTTCTGGAAGACACCTTCTTCAAGCAATGGTACAGGAAGAAGTCTGCAAGGTAAGAAAAACATGATTTTCATGCAGGACAATGCTCCATCACACGCGTCCAAGTACTCCACAACGTGGCTGGCAAGAAAGGGTATAAAAGAAGAAAATCTAATGACATGGCCTCCTTGTTCACCTGATCTGAACCCCATTGAGAACCTGTGGTCCATCATCAAATGTGAGATTTACAAGGAGGGAAAACAGTACACCTCTCTGAACAGTGTCTGGGAGGCTGTGGTTGCTGCTGCACGCAATGTTGATGGTGAACAGATCAAAACACTGACAGAATCCATGGATGGCAGGCTTTTGAGTGTCCTTGCAAAGAAAGGTGGCTATATTGGTCACTGATTTGTTTTTGTTTTGTTTTTGAATGTCAGAAATGTATATTTGTGAATGTTGAGATGTTATATTGGTTTCACTGGTAAAAATAAATAATTGAAATGGGTATATATTTGTTTTTTGTTAAGATGCCTAATAATTATGTACAGTAATAGTCACCTGCACACACAGATATCCCCCTAAAATAGCTAAAACTAAAAACAAACTAAAAACTACTTCCAAAAATATTCAGCTTTGATATTAATGAGTTTTTTGGGTTCATTGAGAACATGGTTGTTGTTCAATAATAAAATTAATCCTCAAAAATACAACTTGCCTAATAATTCTGCACTCCCTGTATACTCATGCTAATTAAAATCAGCCTGTGAGGCAGAAGAGGCTAAGGGAGTACAATGTAATATACTTTTGTACTCTACCTTTGGTTTGTAGAGTGTTGTTACACTATGTGTTTGTTAGATGTATAGTTGCAGTCACATTGCGACGTGCACCTGCGCATTGGGATGTGCTGACCCCTCCCCCCTTTTTGTGTTTGTAGTATTATATATAGGAGTAGTGGCTGAGCCTCTTCTGCCTCACAGGCTGATTTCAATTAGCATGAGTATATAGTCTGCTCAGCATGCATGCTGGTATTTATAGTCCCTGGATTCCATGAAGGCCATTTTGGATCAACAGGGGCCCAGCATGCATGTGGGACCTGCACTTCCTGGATTTTATGGTCGCTGTTATGGCACCCAACAGGTGAGCTTTAGTGTTAGGACCCGTCTTATAGAGATCGCCTTGGCGTGCGGCAGACGGGCTCAAATGATTTTGTACAAAATGGATTTGCTAAGCATCTCTAAGTTATTAGCATAGCATTTACAATGTAATATACTTTTGTACTCTACCTTTAGTATGGCAGTGGTGACATGGACCGCTGACCTAACAGCCAGATATACTGTTTTCATAGCTCTAAACATCTCTGGCCACTGCATCCAGGCAAGATGGATTTTGAGGGGATGGTAGGGGTAAGGGGGCCATTTAGGACATAAGCGCATGTGGGACCCTAAACTATCAGATATTTATGGCATATCCTGCAGGAAAACCACTTTAATTTACACTATAGACCATGCAGATATTGCCAGAGGACTAAATAGCCATAAAGAAGTTCTCCATGATTGAATATTATGGGGAACATTAAGGTCAGCGTTTTCAACTCCGGTCTTAAAGGGAACTTGTCATGTGGATATTTGATTACAATCTAACTAATTATATACAATCATTAACTACAAAAAAGTACCTTAGATGTATTCACTTACTGGTGTGACAGATGGTTACCTCATAATATACACAAAAGATGCCGCATGCTGCATGCTAATGAGCTGATTTGAGTCCAGCGTGATGTCATTGAGTCCAGCGTATATTTAATTCAGAGCTATAGCCACTCCCCTGCCCACCTGCTGCTGATTCATATGGAAAATAACTGTCACTCAGCAGCAGGTAGGCGGGGAGAGTCAAGAGCTCATAAATATTCATGACTCATCATTATCAGCTGGAGCTTTTCAATACAAGATGTTGGCAGATTGACTGGGTCAATTAAAGAAAGTGACCCAGCATTTTGCTAAGAGAATCAGTCACTTATTTATGTTGCCCTTAGTTAGGACACCATAAAACTGGTGACAGGTTTCCTTTAAGTATCTCTTCATTGTTGAAGCACAGGCCTCTACATAAGTTTAGCGCTTCCTCTAGCAGGCTGCACGACAGCTCCTTTGCTGGCGCAGATTTAGGCTAGGTTTACTTGACAACATGTGTTGCCCAACAATAAGTCGCGCAAAACACATAGGCCACAACTACACTGCAACATGTGTCGTGCGACATGAATGTCGCGCAACAATTTTTATAATGGTAGTCTATGGTGTTGCACTGCTAAATGCTGTGACTGCGACGCGACAGTCTCAGAAAAATCGATCTTAAATGGGAGCAGCAGCAGCAGCATGTTGCAGTGCAACAACATAGACTACCATTATAAAAATTGGCGCGCGACATTGGTGCAACAAAATGTGCGACAAATGTCGTCGTGTAGACCTAGCCCTAAGCCATATTCCACACCAAAAACCGACCTGGAAAATGATAAACGATCTGCTGTCCCGCCTGATTCCCCAGCCATTCCTTCCCCCTTCCTAACCAATTTGGACATGTGTCATGAGTGAATTTAACCTAAGCCTGATAGGAGCGTTAAAATAAAATAAATAAACTTTATTGGTAGTACTGGTTTAAAACTTATGGGGTGTTGCCCAAAATTTCATTTGTGTTAAAAACGGGCTTTAAGAGGAGCATACATTGTGTGGCTTGATGGAGCAATAAATCACCACGCAGTGAATGTTTCTGAACCAAAAAGTACGGTATGTCAGAGCGCACTGACATACGGCTCAGACCCTCCTCTAGCTAAACAGAATATCTGAAGGCCAGCTCACAGGAGCCACTGGTATGCCTTCAGAGAATTATCCCAGAGAATTTAACTAGTAACCTCCCTAGCCATGTCTTGCTATCCTAGCGCCGATACTTCCATCAAAGTATCATAGTTACTTTCAGGCAGGGATATTATGCGAACAAGGTCTCCTGTGTATGGCTCCTGGCGAAGTGCTAACAATAAGAGCACAGAAACTCGTTGAGATACGTGTATTTGATCTTATCCTAAGATCTGGGATTGATCCACGATCCTCGCCATACTAGATGCCAAACTTTAAGCAACATTGAGACTTATAATTGCGAATCCTAGGAAGGTTACTAGTTCAATTCTTTGGGATAATTGTCTGAAGGCATACCAGTGGCTCCTGTGAGCTGGCCTTCAGACATTCAGTCAGCTAGAGGAGGGTCTGAGACGTATGTCAGTGAGCTCTGACATACTTTTTGGTTCATAAACATTCACTGTGTGGTGATTTATTGCTCCATCAAGCCACACAATGTATGCTCCTCTTGAAGGCTGTTTTTTTACATAAATTAAATTTAGGGCAGCACACCCATAGGTTTCAAACCAGTAATACCAATAAAGTTTATTAATTCTATTTTAACGCTCCTATCAGGCTTAGGTTAAGTTAATTATTATGTAAGGTACATATACCACTATACTAGCATTCTGTTAGAAACATGTGCCATGAGTGCCTAAAAGTCATATATTTTTCTGCAAAATGGCTTGAGACAAAATCTGCAACTTGAATATACCACTGTTGTGGAGTATATCTGTTAATAAATGTCCCCCTATATTTCACTGTTAATTCACACGAAAAGTTACAGTTTTTTTTTTATTGAAATACTTTTCTGGTGTTTACATAGTGCTGTTACATTACTTGCTATGACCCCCTCTGATGTTCTTTTGATTCTCTCTCAGAATGTCCACCTGACGTGTCTAGTGCAGGTGGGAAGAAGCCGATTCTTACACACAGATTCTCATTGGCTGCCTCTACAATATCACAACACATAAATATTCCACTAAAAATTTAATCGATTTTACCAAGTTGGTTCCATTAAATTATTTTTTTTTACTAAAAATAGTAAACTAGTAAAACTACAAGTCATCAAAAATCCATTCCATAGCAGCTCTTCTGAAGTGCTGGATTGACAGATTTGCTACCAGTTTTTGTCAAATATCATTAGCCATTTGTTAAACATTGCAGTGTTACATGTGTACACATCACACACAGCCTACAGATCCATTAGCAATTCTAAAGGTAGGTTGTTTTACCACTTCAATGTGATTTTGAAGGAAAACATTACTTGAGAATGTACTTTAATAAAACGTGTAGGAGACTGGCAGCTCTATAGATCCATCCTTGTCAGAGACACGCTGATATGAGTGTTAACATTTCAGAATTTATGACAGATAACTATCATTGGCTTTATCATTTTTGCTATTTTTATTATGGCTTTGTTACATTTCTGAAGAAGGAGAAAATAAATTGACTACTCTTAGGGATTGAAGTTCTTTTGATACTTTTACAGGGATCATACTGGCCTTAGTCCAATTAGTATGATAATTAATAATCATGACCGATGTTTGGAATGGGTCCATCTCATCAAAATTGGCAAAGGATGGCCAAACAGTTGTCAGCAGAAAAAGAACTGACCACAGAGATGAGCGAATCGATTAGTTAGAATCAAAGAATATTCAACACAAATTTGTGAAACAATTCTGTTTCAGTAGAATATGAATTTTTCAGATTTGTTTGAGTAGAATTTTTCAAGAGAGAGAGGGATATTTTCCAGACATTAAAGCACTTTTGATTCCGATATAATTGATTCATATGTCAATAGAATTTCCAGGCCAAATTGGATCGAAATACATTTTAGGAACTCCATTCATCTGACTGCTTGTCAGGGTGGAAAATCATGACAAAATGAAAGGAAATGCCACATATATCAGGATTTTTATTCAAGTCTGAGTTGCTTTATTATTTTATTTTAAATGTTATAGCGATTTTCAATTTAATTTTTAAAAATGTTTCTGGAGACAACCTTATTGGAGGCACACTCTTGTTTGTTGAATGAATGGGATTTAATGGTCAATATACTAATACAGTCACCAGGAAAATATGGAGCAATGGCTATCACCTAAAAATCAGGGAGTGGCAAAGGAGCTGCATTAACATTCAGAGGCTTATCTGGATGTTCAAAGTTTGACCAACCTGCTTTTTGGCACGACTAACGAACTATCTCACAGTATGTGCAAGGGGGTGTGCTCAATATAGAGATAAGCCACCACCAGAAATTTGTGTAGAGTAGCTTAATCTCCTCTGCTTATTGGCAACGCATGCACATGCAGCCAAACCAAGCATGTATGTGTATGGGGAAGTCAGGATAAATGTCTGCGGAATGAGCATTCATCTGGCACTGACAACTATTGAAGGTATGTGGCCAGCTTTACTATCTTGTCTTGTCTAGATCTCCAGTAGTGTAATGGAGATATCATTAAATTGTCATGAGATTCCCTAGACTCTACTGATAACAAGAAAACTCTGATGACCCTGTTCCAGTCTACACAGTAAAGCTGAAATGTGAGGTGTAGAAAACAAGAAGTGTGAGTCTAATGTGGGCATTTCAGTGGCCAGTATGAAAACTGTAATATTTCAAGATATTTATTAAATATCAAGTTAAATATCAAGTTAAAATGCTAAATATTTTTTAAATGTCAAGTAAAAAAATGAGCATGAGTTTTCTCTCTCTACGGCTTTGTAGAATACAGTTGCAGCGATCATGGGCATGAGGGTGTCTAAGCATGATTGCAGAGGAAAAAAATTAACATTTTCAATTCAGGCATTTTTTTCAATGCTGTCCCTTGTCTGCAAACATTATTCATACATAATAATAAACCATGGGCAAATGTCGAATGATATTTTTCAGCCATTTACTTGCTTTATAACCGTAGTTAATTCTCCTCATCAGGTTGTGTAAACATCTGAACATTTCTAAATCCCTCGGCTAAAGTCAACAGTAAAAACCATTTACTCCTAGATGTTCACCCACCAGATAATGAGAGGTTCATTTCTTGCCTGCCTATTACAGACAGCACAGGTTCCTGTAGGAAGTTTACTCATGTCCTCGCCGTACCCTGCAACTTTTCAAACTTTAATGAAGTCTTTGTTAGTTTTTCCACAGAGTTTCATGGGGATTTGATAAGTTTTTTATTATTGTTTGGTTTATCATATACCCCATTGTTAAGTGGTTTACATGTAAATGGGAGCTGTCACCACTTTTGTAGCAATAAACATTGTACACATCCGCCATACAATGCTGGAAGGTTCTCTCTTTTTTTTCTTCACCGAGGTAATGCAAGTTATGTCTGCTGGTTGCTTTCTGATCATGTGATTGACTCAAGTCAGAGTCCTCTGTACCCAAATGTCCTACAACTCTATAATAATGTGGGCACTGCAGATGTTCCCATAAGTGAATGGCAGATGAACTCATGAGGTCATCAGTGTAAACTGTGCTGGGATTTCTAGTGATTCAGTTGGATGCCCTCTATGGAGGCAGTACATTAGTCCTCGAAAGCACTACAACATTTTCCAGATTGTATTTTCTAAGGGCTTATTTAGGCATAAAACCACATAGATGTCAGTTCGTGCCACACAGTGTCACCACAGATATTGAAGCCTCCTGAGGTTGCCTCCATAATCAATGAGATGATTGTGATTGCCTCCTCAACATATCTAAACCACTCATCACCTGGACCTGCATACTATTTGTCTAAATGGTTCAATTTGCCCTTATTTCAGTATGAAATGATCATCACACAGGACTGTCCTCCTCAAGTCAATGTCTACAGTTGTGTCTTCCATGGAGTTTTCCACTTCTCTGGTCAGCAGTCCTTGTCACCAATCAGTATGTTTTGGAAGTATGGAAGGAAACCCTCATACTATCATACTCTCATACTGTATGTAGAGCTTCTTTAGTAGAACTCATTTTGCATTCACTCTTCATTCCAGACTCCAGGTGTTGGATTCACAGCAATTTAATGGAAGAGCACATTATATCTTGAACATAAATTGTCTGCTGTGATGTGCATTATGCTACATGAAGTTTCTTAATAGGGCTGTTCTTTGAAGTAACACAATATATTTGTATAAATAAAAATTCACTAATGGATACCAGAATCCTTCATCTATGCCGCCTTCACATGTTTATGATGATTATGCAATATTGTAAAAAGAAAAAAGAAGGACAAAACCGTACAAAATTAGAGAGAGATAAGATAATAAAATAACAGCTGCAGGCTTGTATAGCAACATTCTTGTTTTTCTAACTTTTGTGATATTTTTCATTTCATTATCTACGGTGTGTTAAAAAATTAAGCTTTTACCATGCTCAATTACAGTAGGCTGACATTTCATTTTTCGTAGACATCGCCTTTCAGCTTGTGCTCTGTACTGTACATTTAGAAGATATGAAAGGAAAAACAATATAATTTTGTAGTGGGATGATGATATTCACCACTCAACCAAAGGTGCCACTGGACTAAAGAAATTAAGGACATTGTCCGAAGGAGGATGGCCCAGTCTGTAATAGATAAGCTTAGATATCAAGAAAGGTAAAAATATGTGTGGGACAGCAGCACTCTATAAAAAAAAAGGCTGGTGGAAAGGAATCAACCCCTGTCTAAAATTGCATTTAAATCACTAGAGGTGCTCGTACCATCAAAGTTGGTTCAAGGGGTCAGGTACTCAGCATTGGCAGAAAACCATTGCACAAACATTGCACAAAGTACTCACTTTACCCGAGGGAAGGTTCACCAAGATTAGCACATTTAATTGTCCCCCACAGCTCTTGCGCTGGGTTGACTTATCTGGAGTAATGTCAGCAGTCACCCAAGATGGAATGCAGAATACCACCTGGCGGATTAATCATTATTACAACCTCAACGTGCTTCTGGGAAATCTATTCTCCTTCTTCAAGAGTAAAAGATGCTATCCAAAGATTACCCTTCTTCCTGTCCAAGGTAGACCTAATTATATAGAGGTCGAATAAATTGTCTCAAATGGAGTATCGAGACACGTTGATGTCACTTCAGCAGTCAGCATTAGTGAAGAGTGAGTCAATCCATATAGTTACATAGTTAATACGGTTGAAAAAAGACATAAGTCCATCAAGTTCAACCAAGGGATTGATGGGGACACGAATCCCTGAAGGTAGTGAGGCTCAGATTTCTACACGTTTTTATAAGCATTATTGCTGATTACTTTTAATAATTCATCTAAACCCTTTTTAAAACTCCCCACTGTTCCTGCTGTGACCACGTCCTGAGGAAGTCTATTCCACAGATTCACAGTTCTTACATTAAAGCAGTTTTGATGCTTCTGGAGACTGATTTTTTTCTTCACCAGTTGGAGGCAGTGCCCCCTTGTCTTTTGAGAGTATTTTACAATGAACAGTTTTTCTCCGTATATTTTGTATGGCTCAATTATATATTTGTATAGGTTAATCATGTCCCCCTTAGACCTCTCTTCTCAAGACTAAATAAATTCAATTCTTTTAATCTCTCTTCATAACTAAGACCCTCCATGCCTCTTATCAGATTAGTCGCTCTCCTCTGTACTTTCTCCAGCTCCAGAGAGTCATTTCTGTGGTATGGTGCCCAGAACTAAACTGCATATTCAAGATGAGGCCGCACCAACGCTTTGTAAAGTGGTAGTGTTACACCCTGCCCCACGAGTCCATGCCTCGTTTAATGCATGACGATATCCTGGTGGCCTTAGGGGCAGCTGATTGACATTGTATGCTGGTATTTAATCTACCATTTACAAGGACACCCAAATCCTTCTCTATAAGTCACTCCCAGTGTTACATCCACTAAGACATATAAAGCACAGAGATTATTACTACCAAGATGCATAACTTTACATTTATCCACATTGAATCTCATTTGCCAAGTTTATGCCCAATCACTCAGAGTGTTTAAGTCAGCTTGTATTTTATGGACATCTTTAGAGATGAACGAATAAAAATAAAAAATTGATTTCCCAGTTCGCCAAATTTTTCGGGAAAAATTTGGTTCAATCAGAATATATTTATGGCGAATTACGTAAAAAAATTTCTATTTCATGGCTGCTGAGAGCCTTTATAGTGGTGTAGAACACTGTACATTATAGTAAAACGCATAGGGAGTCTGCTTTGGTAGTGAAATAATACCGTGAGTCTGTATGTCATGCAGATGACAGGTGTCGCTCTTAGAATCATTGCACACATCACTTATTAGGACAGTCACGGGGCCAAAACTGACCAAATAACTCAAGTATGAACTCAGCCTTACAGATCGATGTTAGCGTCAAGAAGAAGCGCACTCCTTTTACACCATCGTCAGCTGATTCCACATAGATGTCTACAGAACCTGTTCTATTAAACGCTTATACAAGTAGAGCCCCCCCGACAGAGAGGAGAGGGTGTCAGCAGTAAGTTTGTGTTGACGTCACTGATTAATTTGCCCTTCCTCTGATCCGTCAGAACAATAATCCACAAAAAACTGATCCTGTCTGTGGAGCATCTGCCTTCACTCAGTCAGCATTTGTTCAATAATCCATCAGTATTGCTAATGCCCAAAAAAAACTGGAGTGGATGTAAAACATAGATGACACGTGAATGAAATATTTGCATGTCTTCTGTGTTTTGTACCCACTCCTGCTTTTGGCTACCAAATCATAAGCCAATTCTGATGGGACCATACAGGTCTTACAGCTGCTACACAGACAGGATCCGTTGTGCGTCTCATTTTTCCTTCCTTCTGACAGATCAGAAGAAAGGTCAAATAAATAATGATGTCAGCCAGGCCGAAAGGCAAAATAGTGGTACAATCAAAAAGTGGGGAGGGTGGGAACAGCATGAGAAGTCCACAGAGTGGACCAATGACATATTGATGAGGTGTAAGTAGCATGAAGAGACCACAGAGTGGCCCAATAGAGTGTGGAGGTGGCGGCACCAGTAGCAGCATCAGGAGGAAGCCACAGAGTGGCACAATGACAGAGTCTGGAGGTGGCGACAGACGAAGCATCAGGAGGATACCACAGAGTGGCATGGTACCACAGAGTGGCAAGGTGACATAGTGTGGAGATGGCAGTAGCATCAGCATCAGGAGACCACAAAGTGGCAAGGTGACATAGTGTGGATATGGCAGCAGCATCATGACACCACAGAGTTGCAAGGTGACATAGTGTAGAGATGGCAGAAGCAGCAGGAGTATATCACACAGTGGCAAGGTGATATAGTGTGGATATGGCAGTAGCAGCAGCATCAAGAGAACACAGAGTGGCAAGGTGACATAGTGTGGATATGGCAGCAGCAGCAGGAGGATAACACACAGTGGCAGGGTGACTTAATGTGGATCTGGCAGCAGCAGCAAGATACCACAGAGTTGCAAGGTGACATAGTGTGGAGATGGCAGTAGCAGCAGCAGCATCAGGATACCACAGAGTGGCAAGGTGACATAGTGTGGAGATGGTAGTAGCAGCAGCAGCATCAGTATACCACAGAGTGGCAAGGTGATATAGTGTGGAGGTGGCATTAGCAGCAGCATCAGGATATCACAAAGTGGCAAGATGACATAGTGTGAGATGGCAGCAGCAGAAGGAGAATACCACAGAGTGGCAAGGTGACATAGTGTGTAGATGGCTGTAGCAGCAGCATCAGGATACCACAGAGTGGCAAGGTGAAATAGCGTGGAGACGGCAGTAGCAGCAGCAGCATCAGGATACCACAAAGTGGCAAGGTGACATACTGTGAAGATGGCAGCAGCAGCATCAGGATACCACAGAGTGGCAACAGTGACATAGTGACGATATGGCAGCAGCAGCATCAGGAGGATACCACGAGTGGCAAGGTGACATAGTGTGGATATGGCAGCAGCAGCAGTAGGAGGATACCACAGAGTTGCAAGGTGACATAGTGTGGAGATGGCAGTAGCAGCAACAGCATCAGGATACCACAGAGTGGCAAGGTGACATAGTGTGGAGATGGCAGCAGCAGCATCATCAGGATACCACAGAGGGGCAAGGTGACATAATGTGGAGATGGCAGCAGCAGGAGGATACCACAGAGTGGCAAGGTGACATAGTGTGTAGATGGCAGCAACAGCAGCATCAGGATACCACAGAGTGTCAAGGTGACATAGTGTGGATATGGCAGCAGCAGGAGGATACCACAGAGTGGCAAAGTGAAGT
Organism: Bufo gargarizans; assembly: GCF_014858855.1. Taxonomy (NCBI): domain Eukaryota; kingdom Metazoa; phylum Chordata; class Amphibia; order Anura; family Bufonidae; genus Bufo; species Bufo gargarizans. The sequence goes on from NC_058082.1 coordinate 583,129,309, forward strand.
AGTGTGGATATAGCAGCAGCATCAGGAAGATACCACAGAGTGGCAAGGTAACATAGTGTGGAGAAGGCAGCAGCAGCTGCATCAGGAGACCACAGAGTGGCAACAGCGACATAGTGATGATATGGCAGCAGCAGCATCAGGAGGATACCACAGAGTGGCACGGTGACATAGTGTGGATATGGCAGCAGCAGCAGTAGGAGGATACCACAGAGTGGCAAGGTGACATAGTGTGGAGATGGCAGCAGCAGCAGCAGCAGCATCAGCATACCACAGAGTGGCAAGGTGACATAGTGTGGAGATGGCAGCAGCAGCATCATCAGGATACCACAGAGTGGCAAGGTGACATAGTGTGGATATAGCAGTAGCAGCAGCAGCAGCATCAGGATACCACAAAGTGGCAAGGTGACATAGTGTGGAGATGGCAGTAGTAGCAGCAGCAGCAGTAGGATACCACAGAGTGGCAAGGTGACATAGTATGTAGATGGCGGCAGCAGCAGCATCAGGATACCAAACAGTGGCAAGGTGACATAGTGTGTAGATGGCAGCAACAGCAGCATCAGGATACCACAGAGTGGCAAGGTGAAATAGCGTGGAGACGGCAGTAGCAGCAGCAGCATCAGGATACCACAAAGTGGCAAGGTGACATACTGTGAAGATGGCAGCAGCAGCATCAGGATACCACAGAGTGGCAAGGTGACATAGTGTGGAGATGGCAGCAGCATCAGGAGACCACAGAGTGGCAACAGTGACATAGTGACGATATGGCAGCAGCAGCATCAGGAGGATACCACAGAGTGGCAAGGTGACATAGTGTGGATATGGCAGCAGCAGCAGTAGGAGGATACCACAGAGTTGCAAGGTGACATAGTGTGGAGATGGCAGTAGCAGCAACAGCATCAGGATACCACAGAGTGGCAAGGTGACATAGTGTGGAGATGGCAGCAGCAGCATCATCAGGATACCACAGAGGGGCAAGGTGACATAATGTGGAGATGGCAGCAGCAGGAGGATACCACAGAGTGGCAAGGTGATATAGTGTGGAGATAGCAGTAGCAGCAGCAGCATCAGGATACCACAAAGTGGCAAGGTGTCAGGACTTGAATAGTGGATCAGGTATGGAATCCTTTGGCAGGGACAAAATAATCCCAAAAATTAGCGTAGTACAAAAAAGGTCAATCCAATCGGGTAGTCGGTTCCAGTTCCGGGTCGTGGCGGGCAGCAGAAATCGTAATCGAGGAAACAGGCAAGGAGTCGGTAGCTGGGAAGTCAGATTAAACAACAGGTTCACAGGAGGGAGCTGGGTGTTCACCATAAGGTTGAATAACTCAGCAATGAGTCAAGGCTCTGACTGGCTTTAAGTACACAGGGAACCCAGGACCGCCCCCCTGGTTGCTGGGCAACCAGGAGGCTTCCTTAGTCAGAAGCCAATCATAAGGCTGAGGGCGGTGACGGAGGCTGAAGCCCTCCCCTAGCCTTAGTAGCACCTGTGGTCTGGAATGGAGCATGTGCACTACGCTTGTATCCCCGCGCACGCGGCTTGTGTACCGCGCACCCGGCGTCCGACTCGCGCAGGCGCACTGGCCACATTGACGTCAGGTGTCCTGTCAGGAAGAAGAGGAGGAGCTATCTGCGCCCGCCGCCCGCGCCTGCAAACCCGATGCGAAACGGCCCCCCTGGTTCCCTGACAGAGCCCCCCACCAAGGAGCGGCCGCCGGACGCGAACCTGGGATGGCCGATCAGGATGAGCCCTGTGGAATGCGCGGACCTTGGCGTCTTCATGAAGGTTACCTGCTGGTTCCCAGGAACGCTCCTCTGACCCATATCCCTTCCAGTGGACAAGGTATTCCAAGACTCCACGGCGTCTGCGGGAGTCCAAGATCCCCTGGACTTCATATTCATCATTGTTATCCACCTGAATGGGAGCGGGTGGCATCAACACTCTGCCCACAAGGGTGTTGGCACGGTAGGGTTTCAGTAGAGATACATGAAACACCGGATGGATGTTAAATGAAGTGGGCAGGTTTAGTCTCGCCGCGACGTCGTTGACCATTGAGGCGATGGTGAATGGTCCCAAATAGCGAGGGCCCAATTTCTTGGACGGGCAGGTCAGTTTAAGGTGCTGAGAAGATAACCATACCCTATCCCCACTTCTGTACTTGGGGCTCTCGGTGCGTCTCTGATCCGCCTGAGTCTTTTGCTGTTGCTGGGTAATGTGGAGCTTCTGCACTAGGGTACGTAGCAAACCCCGGAGACGACGGAGGCGCTGGGCCACTTCAGGTACGGGAATGTCCACCGGAAGGTCTGGAAGCGTCAAGGGATGGTACCCGTAATTCGCATAAAAGGGTGAGAGTCCCGTAGAGGTATGCTGCTGTTGATTGTATGCATATTCTGCCAGAGGGAGAAGGTCCACCCAGTCGTCTTGTAGGTACGACGAATAGCAGCGAAGATACTGCTCCAAGGTTTGGTTCGTCCTCTCCGTCTGGCCGTTGGACTGGGGATGATAAGCAGAGGACAGGTTGCGGGTGATGTGGAGGCAGCGGCAAAATTGGCTCCAGAAACGGGAGGTGAACTGCGAACCCCGATCAGATACAATAGAGGAGGGGAGTCCATGTAGGCGGAACACGTGCTGTAGAAACAATTTTGAGGTATGTTGGGCTGTTGGAAGGCCGGTAGTTGGAATAAAGTGGGCCATCTTGGTACATCTATCTACTACAACCAAGATCGTAGTGTGGCCCTGTGAAGGAGGTAAGTCCACCACGAAATCCATTGCGAGGTCCCTCCAGGGCACCATTGCCACGGGTAGAGGTTGTAGTGGGCCGACTGGCCGGGTGTGGGGTCTCTTGTGCATGGCACAGATAGTGCATGAGCCCACAAAGGACCGTACATCTGCCGCTAGGGAAGGCTACCAGAACTGCCTCTGCACGTACTCTAAGGTATTGCGTATTCCCCTGTGACCTGCGGTTGGGTGGTCGTGATGATGTTGCAGGATCGGAACCCGATGGGAAGTAGGCACGTAGATTTTTCCCTGATGGTAACGTAGACCCTGCCTTTGTGGCAGGTGTGCTGCTTCAGACGGTACGGTCACGCTGGCTTGTCGGATCTCTTCGAGTAATGAATGTTGTGTGGCCAAAAAGTAGGTGCTTGGAAGGATCCGCCTGAGTCTTTTGCTGTTGCTGGGTAATGTGGAGCTTCTGCACTAGGGTACGTAGCAAACCCCGGAGACGACGGAGGCGCTGGGCCACTTCAGGTACGGGAATGTCCACCGGAAGGTCTGGAAGCGTCAAGGGATGGTACCCGTAATTCGCATAAAAGGGTGAGAGTCCCGTAGAGGTATGCTGCTGTTGATTGTATGCATATTCTGCCAGAGGGAGAAGGTCCACCCAGTCGTCTTGTAGGTACGACGAATAGCAGCGAAGATACTGCTCCAAGGTTTGGTTCGTCCTCTCCGTCTGGCCGTTGGACTGGGGATGATAAGCAGAGGACAGGTTGCGGGTGATGTGGAGGCAGCGGCAAAATTGGCTCCAGAAACGGGAGGTGAACTGCGAACCCCGATCAGATACAATAGAGGAGGGGAGTCCATGTAGGCGGAACACGTGCTGTAGAAACAATTTTGAGGTATGTTGGGCTGTTGGAAGGCCGGTAGTTGGAATAAAGTGGGCCATCTTGGTACATCTATCTACTACAACCAAGATCGTAGTGTGGCCCTGTGAAGGAGGTAAGTCCACCACGAAATCCATTGCGAGGTCCCTCCAGGGCACCATTGCCACGGGTAGAGGTTGTAGTGGGCCGACTGGCCGGGTGTGGGGTCTCTTGTGCATGGCACAGATAGTGCATGAGCCCACAAAGGACCGTACATCTGCCGCTAGGGAAGGCTACCAGAACTGCCTCTGCACGTACTCTAAGGTATTGCGTATTCCCCTGTGACCTGCGGTTGGGTGGTCGTGATGATGTTGCAGGATCGGAACCCGATGGGAAGTAGGCACGTAGATTTTTCCCTGATGGTAACGTAGACCCTGCCTTTGTGGCAGGTGTGCTGCTTCAGACGGTACGGTCACGCTGGCTTGTCGGATCTCTTCGAGTAATGAATGTTGTGTGGCCAAAAAGTAGGTGCTTGGAAGGATGGTTTCTGGAGGTGAAAACACGGCATCGGTGTCATGAAGACGGGAGAGGGTATCGGCCTTCCCGTTCTTTGATCCAGGACGATATGTTATCTGGAGGGTGAAGCGGGAAAAGAAGAGGGCCCACCTGGCTTGCCGGGGCCGTAACCTCTTAGCAGTACGAAGGTATTCTAGGTTACGGTGATCAGTATAGACAGTTACCGGGTGCTTGGCTCCCTCCAGCAGATGCCGCCACTCCTCCAGCGCATTTTTTATGGCCAGTAGTTCCCTCTTGCCCACATCGTAGTTTCGTTCCGCCTTGGTTAACTTGCGGGAGTAGAACGCCACTGGGTGTAGGAGTTGTTTCTCCCCTTGTCTTTGGGAGAGAACTGCCCCGACAGCTTTCTCTGAGGCATCTGTCTCCAGGTAGAAGGGGAGAGCAGTGTCAGGCTGCGCCAATACCGGAGCTTGTGTGAAGAGCCTTTGGAGGGTTTGGAAGGCCTTATGAGCGGCAGGGGTCCATACAAATGGAACGTTGTTCCCGGTTAGGACCGTAATAGGAGCGCATATGGCCGAGAAATTCCGGATGAAGCGACGGTAGAAATTCGCGAAACCGATGAACTGTTGGACCATTCGTCGGTTTCGTGGGATAGGCCATTCTAGGATGGCCTGCACCTTCTTGGGGTCCATCTCCACTTTTCCGGGGGACAGTATGTATCCCAAGAATTCAATAGAAGGAACCTCAAAGATGCTCTTCTCCAGCTTCCCATAGAGTCGGTGTGTCCGAAGGCGCTCGAGGACTACCTTCACATGTCTCTCATGCTGCTGAAGTGTGTGGGAAAAAATAAGGATGTCATCCAGATACACTACCACATATGTGTCCAGAAGGTCGCGGAAGACATCGTTGATAAAGCTTTGGAAGGTAGCTGGGGCGTTGCAAAGCCCGAAGGGCATCACCAGATACTCATAATGGCCGAATCTGGAACGAAAAGCCGTCTTCCATTCATCGCCCTCACGGATCCGCACAAGATTATAGGCCCCCCGGAGGTCGATTTTGGAGAACACTTTGGCATCCTTCACTCGGTTCAGGAGATCAGGGATGAGAGGGAGAGGGTATTTATTTTTCCTGGTGATGTTGTTAAGGCCCCGGTAGTCCACACAGGGCCGAAGACCCCCGTCCTTCTTCCCCACAAAAAAGATACCTGCACCGACTGGGGAGGTGGACGGGCGGATGAAGCCCTTCGCCAGGCTTTCCTCAATGTAATCCCTCAGCGCCTGGGTCTCGGGCTCAGACAAGTTGTATAACCGTCCGTATGGCAGCGAGGCCCCGGGGAGTAGATCAATGGGGCAGTCATAAGGTCTGTGGGGAGGTAAGGTGTCTGCCCCTGCTTTCTCAAAGACATCCGCATATTCTTCGTATTTAGCAGGTAATACCCGAGGAGATGAGGCCAGGACCAGCAGAGAGCCAGGAACGGAGGAGATGCAGTGGGAGATGCAATAAGAGGACTGAAATGTGACACGTCCCAGGGCCCAGTCAATTTGGGGGTTGTGCTTTTTAAGCCATGGGATGCCTAAGATAACAGGAAATAAAGGAGAGGGTACAATGTCCCACACGATCTCTTCACGGTGGTGGCGACCAATGGAAAGGGTAAGAGGGTGTGATTCCAAAGAGACAGGTCCGGTTTTTAATGTACTGCCGTCCACCATGTGGAGTCGGGATGGGTGTTCCTTGGAGCGCAAGGATATTCCTAGATGAGTGGCAAGTTTGGAATCAAAAAAACAGCTGCTTGCGCCCGAATCGATTAAGGCCGTGAGTTCATGGCCAGTTCCGTTCAGCTGCAGAGAAACACATAGAGTTAGATGTGAAGAACCGTGGTATACAGGTATGTTCAGGAACACAGCGGAACTGACAGTCCTACCTGTAGGTGGTTTGACAGGACAGTCTCTCAACATATGCCCGGATTTGGCACAGTAGAGGCAGAGATTGAGAGTCCGCCTTCTGGACCTCTCAACTGCTGAGAGTGGACCCCTGACTACTCCGACCTGCATTGGTTCGTCCGGGGTGGGGTCTCCCACTGTGGAGGATTGCCCAAGGACTGAAACGGGAAGAGGATTGGATCGCCGTGCAGGAGGAGTTAAAGTGTGCTGTCTCTCCGTCCTTCGTTCCCGGAAACGGCGGTCCAGTTGGGTAACCGTGCTCATCAGCCCTTCCAGGACCTCTGGGATCCCGATACGGGCGAGTTCGTCTTTTAATTGGTCCGACAGTCCGATCCGGAACTGGTCGATAAGGGCCACTTCATTGAGTCCGGTATCTGGTGCGATCTCCCGGAACTCCGTAATGTAGTCCTCCACTGGACGCCTTCCTTGTCGCAGGGCACGGAGAGTGTCCCTAGAGGTGGAAGCGCGCAGGGGGTCGTCAAAGAGTGCCTGCATGGCGGAAACAAAGGAGCCCCAAGAGGACAGCACTGGGCTATCAGTTTGCAGGAGCTGATGGGCCCAGGTCTGTGGGGGTCCCGTGAGCAGGGAGATAGCTGTCCGTACTTTGACATAGTCCGAGGAGTAAGTGCGGGGTTTCAAGGAGAACAGTAGCTCGCAGGAAATAATAAACGAACGGTATTTCTTCCTGTCTCCAGAAAAGCGTTCTGGTAGGGCTACTGCTGGTTCACTGTTCACCACTTCTAGTGAGGTGCGTGGAGCGGGAGGAGGTGAGGGTGGTAGTGCAGTGAACTGGGCTTGGCGCAGCTCCTGGGCACGCATTCTCCCTAATAGGTGTGCATGGCTGGCCTGCATGTCCTGAAGGGCTTGCGCCATCATCGTCAGTTGTTCGGACAAAGAAGGGGCACCGTCTGCAGGTCCCGCGGATTCCATGGTTGGGCTGAGTTATTATGTCAGGACTTGAATAGTGGATCAGGTATGGAATCCTTTGGCAGGGACAAAATAATCCCAAAAATTAGCGTAGTACAAAAAAGGTCAATCCAATCGGGTAGTCGGTTCCAGTTCCGGGTCGTGGCGGGCAGCAGAAATCGTAATCGAGGAAACAGGCAAGGAGTCGGTAGCTGGGAAGTCAGATTAAACAACAGGTTCACAGGAGGGAGCTGGGTGTTCACCATAAGGTTGAATAACTCAGCAATGAGTCAAGGCTCTGACTGGCTTTAAGTACACAGGGAACCCAGGACCGCCCCCCTGGTTGCTGGGCAACCAGGAGGCTTCCTTAGTCAGAAGCCAATCATAAGGCTGAGGGCGGTGACGGAGGCTGAAGCCCTCCCCTAGCCTTAGTAGCACCTGTGGTCTGGAATGGAGCATGTGCACTACGCTTGTATCCCCGCGCACGCGGCTTGTGTACCGCGCACCCGGCGTCCGACTCGCGCAGGCGCACTGGCCACATTGACGTCAGGTGTCCTGTCAGGAGGAAGAGGAGGAGCTATCTGCGCCCGCCGCCCGCGCCTGCAAACCCGATGCGAAACGGCCCCCCTGGTTCCCTGACACAAGGTGATATAGTGTGTAGATGGCAGCAACAGCAGCATCAGGATACCACAGAGTGTCAAGGTGACATAGTGTGGATATGGCAGCAGCAGGAGGATACCACAGAGTGGCAAAGTGAAGTAGTGTGGATATAGCAGCAGCATCAGGAAGATACCACAGAGTGGCAAGGTGACATAGTGTGGAGAAGGCAGCAGCAGCTGCATCAGGAGACCACAGAGTGGCAACAGCGACATAGTGATGATATGGCAGCAGCAGCATCAGGAGGATACCACAGAGTGGCACGGTGACATAGTGTGGATATGGCAGCAGCAGCAGCAGTAGGAGGATACCACAGAGTGGCAAGGTGACATAGTGTGGAGATGGCAGCAGCAGCAGCAGCATCAGCATACCACAGAGTGGCAAGGTGACATAGTGTGGAGATGGCAGCAGCAGCATCATCAGGATACCACAGAGTGGCAAGGTGACATAGTGTGGATATAGCAGTAGCAGCAGCAGCAGCATCATGATACCACAAAGTGGCAAGGTGACATAGTGTGGAGATGGCAGTAGCAGCAGCAGCAGCAGTAGGATACCACAGAGTGGCAAGGTGACATAGTATGTAGATGGCGGCAGCAGCAGCATCAGGATACCACACAGTGGCAAGGTGACATAGTGTGTAGATGGCAGCAACAGCAGCATCAGGATACCACAGAGTGGCAAGGTGAAATAGCGTGGAGACGGCAGTAGCAGCAGCAGCATCAAGATACCACAAAGTGGCAAGGTGACATACTGTGAAGATGGCAGCAGCAGCATCAGGATACCACAGAGTGGCAAGGTGACATAGTGTGGAGATGGCAGCAGCATCAGGAGACCACAGAGTGGCAACAGTGACATAGTGACGATATGGCAGCAGCAGCATCAGGAGGATACCACAGAGTGGCAAGGTGACATAGTGTGGATATGGCAGCAGCAGCAGTAGGAGGATACCACAGAGTGGAGAGGTGACATATTGTGGAGATGGCAGTAGCAGCAGCAACATCAGGATACCACAGAGTTGCAAGGTGACATAGTGTGGAGATGGCAGTAGCAGCAACAGCATCAGGATACCACAGAGTGGCAAGGTGACATAGTGTGGAGATGGCAGCAGCAGCATCATCAGGATACCACAGAGGGGCAAGGTGACATAATGTGGAGATGGCAGCAGCAGGAGGATACCACAGAGTGGCAAGGTGATATAGTGTGGAGATAGCAGTAGCAGCAGCAGCATCAGGATACCACAAAGTGGCAAGGTGACATAGTGTGTAGATGGCAGCAACAGCAGCATCAGGATACCACAGAGTGTCAAGGTGACATAGTGTGGATATGGCAGCAGCAGGAGGATACCACAGAGTGGCAAAGTGAAGTAGTGTGGATATAGCAGCAGCATCAGGAAGATACCACAGAGTGGCAAGGTGACATAGTGTGGAGAAGGCAGCAGCAGCTGCATCAGGAGACCACAGAGTGGCAACAGCGACATAGTGATGATATGGCAGCAGCAGCATCAGGAGGATACCACAGAGTGGCACGGTGACATAGTGTGGATATGGCAGCAGCAGCAGCAGTAGGAGGATACCACAGAGTGGCAAGGTGACATAGTGTGGAGATGGCAGCAGCAGCAGCATCAGCATACCACAGAGTGGCAAGGTGACATAGTGTGGAGATGGCAGCAGCAGCATCATCAGGATACCACAGAGTGGCAAGGTGACATAGTGTGGATATAGCAGTAGCAGCAGCAGCATCAGGATACCACAAAGTGGCAAGGTGACATAGTGTGGAGATGGCAGTAGCAGCAGCAGCAGCAGTAGGATACGACAGAGTGGCAAGGTGACATAGTATGTAGATGGCGGCAGCATCAGGATACCACACAGTGGCAAGGTGACATAGTGTGTAGATGGCAGCAACAGCAGCATCAGGATACCACAGAGTGTCAAGGTGACATAGTGTAGAGATGGCAGTAGCAGCAGCAGCATCAGGAGACCACAGAGTGGCAAGGTGACATAGTGTGGATATGGCAGCAGCAGGAGGATACCACAGAGTGGCAAAGTGAAGTAGTGTGGATATAGCAGCAGCATCAGGAATATACCACAGAGTGGCAAGGTGACATAGTGTGGAGAAGGCAGCAGCAGCTGCATCAGGAGACCACAAAGTGACCCGGTAAAAGAGTGAGACGTGGGTGGCAATACCAGTACCTGCTGACGAAGGTGCGTGAAAGAAGTAGCACTTAGCATCAGATGTGTGACATCAGGCGGGTTGCAGCATCAGAGTACTAGCTGAGGCAGGTAGTCACTCTTTTATCAAAGTGTTGGTGTGGCACCATGGATGATCTAGTCTGATGCATAAGGTATTGGTGGTTGGAAATCCTGGTTGATCCACTCCTGATTCATCTTGACAAAAGTCAGTCTCTCCACATTTTGGGTGGACAGGCGAGTTCTCCTTGGGGTAACTATGGCACCCGCCGCACTAAAACCCTGCTCTGATGCCACACTACTGGCCGGGTAGGACAGCTTTTCCAGGGCAAACTCTGCTAGTTGCAGCCACAAATCCAGTATGGCTGCCCAATAGTCCAGCGGATCTTCAATGTGGGTTGACAGGGTGCTGTCCAAGTATGCCACCACCTGCTAGTTTAGGTCCTGCTTCAGGTCTACCTGATGCTGCTGGTGAGTAGTTTCTTCACTATGAGGGTGAAGAAAGCTACTCATCAACGACGGTAGACTCAGGCTGCTGCTGATGGAGCCCGTACTGCTCCTGCCACTCCACCCCTCCCTAGCAGTCATGGCAGTGGAACGTGAGTGCAGAGGGCCCCCCCAGTCAGACCTGCAAGAGGATAGATGTTGGCGCAGATAGGCAGCGGCCAACTGACTACATAGGATGTCTCTGTAGTAGTTCAGTTTGTTCTCCCTCAGTGGATGTAAAAAAGCCAAGGGTCCAACAAGGTGGAGAGCCTGAAGTCATCCCTCTGCCGAATGGTGACAATTCGACTGTAACTACCATTTGCGCAAGTGACCCGGTGGGACTCCCTGCCTCTATCTCGACTGCATACTGCCACGGTGTGTCTGGGTTCTCTCACTTGTCTTCCTCATCGCTCTGGAGCTCCTCTGCCTGCTCCTCCTCTCCTGTCACCTGAGTAGAAAAACCACCCATTTGGCTACACATTACCTGTGCTCCAATGTCCTCCTCCCCCTCCTCTTCCAGTCCAGCTCCCACAGGGCTTATGTGGCCATGAAATCTAGGCGCTACGTCTCCAGTCCCCTGACTAGCCATTGTTACCAGCATCTGTTGCAGGACATGAAGCAGTGGAATGGCGTCGTTCAGCCCGTAGCCCTGGCGACTGACAAATAACATGGCATCCTCAAAGGGCCTGAGTAAACGACAGGTGTAACATATGAGCTGCCACTGGCTGACATCGAAGTTACACAGGGGAGTACTCCTATCCACTTGCATCATCAAGAAATCATTGATGGCCTTTCTCTGTTCGTATAGTCGTTCCAACATATGGAGGGTGGAATTCCAACGGGAGGAAACGTTGCATATCAGCCTATGTTGGGGGATGCCGTTCTGCCGCTGCAGCTCAAGGAGGGTGTGCTTTGCGGTGTACGAGTGGCTGAAGTGCATGCATAGTTTTCTGACCATTTTTAGTTTGTTATGCAAATGGGTAGAAGACTTCAGGAACCGCTTGACAACCAGATTGATCCAGCGTGCCATACAGTGCGCATGGCCCAGCCTTCCCTGACGCTGCACCGTCACAATGTTCTTCCCGTTGTCGGTCACCATGGTTCCAATTTTGAGTTTATCAGGTATGTTCAGCCGGCACTCTGTTTAGGAGGCGTGGTGCATGCGTCCGAGATAACAATCTCGTAAATATTAGTCTTCTTGCAAACTTAGGCTTTAATCGTCACATATGAAGTACAGATTCTCTGACGCGCCTTTTGGCTCACAATCCGAGCCTTTCTCAAACACATTTGGCATACACAAAGTAAATCACTCACGATTTAAATCGATCGCCGAGGCGGAAATTACATCAGGTCACCATGGAAATCTAATTAACAAAAGAAGCAGAAACACGTGAAAGAACAGCCCAACTGCAGCAACATCAATCAAGACACCATTGTTATATTCATATATGGAACTCTCCAAAAGTTTTTGAACCAAGGTCAGATGATGCGGTTGGGGGTTCATCACGTTTTCTGAAAAATAGAAAGAAAAAACGAATTATGACAATAAATATACACAGTGGAGTTGGAGATTACAGGAAGCTATTAAGATCATACTCCCGATTCAATCCCATGGGTTCAAGTGTCTGCAATGTGTGAATCCAATAGGCTTCACGCTTTTTTAACATCTTGATCCTATCACCACCTCTGTGTGGTTGCGGCACATATTCAATAATTTGAAAGCGCGGTTGTGCAATATTATGATTACAGCGATCAAAATGGTAAGGGATTGGTAAGAGCAGATTCCTTTTTCATATGGTGGACTTGTGTTTAGAGAAGCGATCTTTCATCCGCATAGAAGTCTCTCCTATGTATAGGAGTCCACACGGACATTTCAGTAAATACACGATATAATTACTGTTGCATGTGAAAAACCCTTTAACAGGGAATAGCTTGCCTGTATGGGGATGTGAGAAATATTCCCCTCTAATCACACTTGAACAGTGTATACATCCCAAGCAGGGAAATGTACCCTTTCTTGGGGTAGACAATGTCAGCCCTTACCACCATATCACAAATATTTTTATTGCGCTTGTAGCAAATCAGAGGAGGATTCTTAAATTCCTCCACGGAGAGATATGCCCTAGACAAAATGTTCCAATGTCTATTAAAGATAAGCCATATTTGTTTGAGAAAGGCTCGGATTGTGAGCCGAAAGGCGCGTCACAGAATCTGTACTTCATATGTGACAATTAAAGCCTAAGTTTGCAAGAAGACTCAGTGAGTGCCGGTCTTTTTTTCTAATATTTACGAGTTTGTTATCTCGGACGCGTGCACCACACCTCCTGAACAGAGTGTCGGCTGAACATACCTGATTATCTACCTCCTTCTCAGCGCGAGCACCTGTGGATTTCCATGACTTCCTTTGCCTACACGGATGAACGGGCACGGGAGATCGTGTCTAGTGTGACCGCTAACGTGGACTTTCTCAAAATACCTCCTACAGAATACCGAGGGAGAGAATTGGAGAAGGAGCTAAGGAGACTAACTTCCTGTCACGGCTGAGGATGGGGAAAACCCTCAGCCGTGCGGTGCCAGAAGATGTTATGCGCTGCTTGGCCAGGACGACACTATTAGGGAGCAGGTCACCTGCTTGCGTCCCTAAACTGACCCTGACTCCTAATCATATGAGTCAACCCTGAAGGTGGGAGGACTCATACACCGTATGCCTTGGGGTCCCTGCTAGCCCTCAGGATTGCCCTGGAACAAGGAGCAGGGTAAGACGACCTGTTCTTCCTAGGCACGGAGGAACAAGAGTCTCACTAGCCAAGCTGCAAAGGGAAGAGGACATAAACGGCCTATGGATATGGCAGGAGGATGAAAAGCACTTCCACTCCTACCTGCCGCAGACACACAGACTGGATCCCGTGCAATACAGCAAGTGTCCACACCCAAACACCAGTGGACACAGCACACACACAAACACACAGGAACCCAGATCCATAGGTGCATAACATAACAAGGAAAACATCAAGTGGACATCACATAAACTTAAGAATCACAATTAGTTTTATGACCACAAGTGTGGCCCCCACTGGCAGGTGGAATTACCAGGATGGTGTCTCCAGCAAGGCATGGCTGAAGAACCCCCTCAGCAACTGATATGCAAAGAGGCTTAATAGCCCAAAGTGGCCACACCCACACAGACACACAAGGAGAGGGAATTAACCCTTCCAAGACTAACAGGGAGTGAAACCACTAAAGGGGAAGTGTCCAAATGCACAACACACTGCAGCTGTTACCGCAGGCAACGACATGGGTGGCAACCATGTCCTGGGAGTCAGCCAGAAGGCCGAGACACTGCCACCACATGTACATAAACCAAACGTTGCCACGGGCAGCTACAGTGAAGGGAAATGTCACAGTGCACACCTAACATAAGACATCGTGCACACCAGACATACAAAGTGCATACATAAACACACAAGCCAAGTGCAACCGCATGCACTTACAGCAAGCTGCCTAGCAACAGCTCAGGCTGCTATGCTGCAACAGTACAACATAACTTGTGAGGCAGCACACTAGGCGGCCCTCACCTGTGGTTGAACACCTACATACAAACCGCAGGCAACAGCATGCGGTTCAAGAGTCACGACCATGACCATGACCGTGACACTTCCTGGGAATTGCATGTTTCCACTTTAGCCGAATATTGCCGCTTACAGCGCATCCCACGTGGATTACGGGTTCATCTGAGACCAACCTTTTTTTGTGACAACATCGACTACTGTACCCATTTCTCTAATATACATAATAAATGTTCAATGGACCTTATAGTATTAACCATTGAATTTCTGACCAAGGCGATATCTGCCAGTAAAGAGAAAATCAAGTCCATTGAGACGCAATTGAAAGACGCATTACCTGCTGACGAATTAACTGCCTTGAAGTCCAAAGTGGATAAAATTTATATTGATCTCAAGCGAGACATCGAAAGTACCAAACGTCAGAAATTTATCAGAGACTCTGAGGACTATCAGAACAAACGTGTATACAAATGGCAGGACTTGTCAGGCACTGCAACACCACTATTTACACGGTCTCAGCACAGGGAAGGCTCTATGTCATCTGGATCTGGCAGCTACTCCACAGTTGGAACATCCCGCTCGACTTTTTTAGGCAGAAGGAGACAAAGACCCCAGCCAAGAAAAACATCAGACGAGCAGGACGTCATTATCGGTGGCATCGATGCACCGAGGACCACGCGCTCTCAGGTACAAGTGACACTCTAGTATTTAATATTTCTTAAAAAAATTGAGTCCACTACAACTTCATGTACTTGAGAAGGGGCTGTCCTTTTGTCCGACGAGCTCACTGGACAGTTTTGAACTTGACATGGACTGCCAGCACATCTTTCGGAATGTTCGAAATGCAGATCCACAAAACACGGATACCGGCCTGCCTGCGTTCTTCAGTTAACGGAATGTAACGTCCTGGCCTCTATAGAATTCTCCTATCCTTGTCTGCAAAACGAACAAGAATAGGACATGTTCTATTTTTTGAGAGTGCCCCAGAACTGCCATATGGATGCGGACAGCACACGGTGTGACCAGTAAAACATGGAGATCAGATGCAGACAAAAATCTATGGTCGTGTGCATGAGCGCTAACCCCTTTAAAACAGTTTTCTCACAACAATATATTTTGTCGTGCTTAGAAGAGGAACCCAATAGCAAAGACCAAATTGCCTCCCACCCCACTCTATCGTAGTGCCAGATTTCCCCATAGAGGACAGAGGGTCTGGTGTTTGCTTCCTTCACACTATTTCTGTAATTTTGGATCTAATGCAATTCTTCTGGGAAACAGATTTCTGTTCATAAGCCAATCTGAAATAGGCTTTCTCTCTCCTAGGGCTCATTAGAGATGGCATTGCGGTTCACCCAGGCAGTCGTTTCACGGCTAAGGTTGCTTTGTGGAGCAGGTACAGACTGCTAGGGATACTAAATGCTACCTAATAGGGCCACAAAAGTCATTTTAAGGACTGGTATAGGTGTGCTATCGATAGGTGTGATATACTGAGGGGTGTGATATACTTATAATATACTTTCTAACATAGAAAGTATATTATAGTGCATTTGTATTGTGCAGCAGTTGAGTGCGGTTCTGCTGCGATACCGCTGCTATATATAGGGACAAACGCTATTGGAATAACTAATTGCTACTGGTGTGATATACCTGTTGCCCCAAAAAAGACTGATTGAGGGGTGTGATATACCTATAATATACACTGCCTGTCCAAAAAAAAAGTTGCCACCTGGATTTAACTAAGCAAATAGTTATGAGCCTCCTATTGGATAATTACTGCATGGGCGATTATCTTTCACATGGCAACAAGTTATTTAACCCCAACTGGTGCAATGAGTTGCTTTCATTTATTAAACAACCATGTCGAAAGACACATCTCGTGGTCGTGGAAAAGATGTTAGTCTGTTTGAGAAGGGTCAAATCATTGGCTTGCATCAAGCAAGGAAAACATCTAAGGAGATTGCAGAAACAACTAAAATTGGATCAAGAACTGTCCAACGCATTATTAAAAACTGGAAGGATAGTGGGGACCCATCGTATTCGAGGAAGAAAAAAATCCTGAATGATCGCGATCGGCGATCACTTAAATGTTTGGTGAAATTAAAAAAACAACAACAGTAGAACTCAGGGCTATGTTTATTAGTAAAAGAGCATTTCCACATGCACAATGCAAAGGGAACTCAAGGGATTGGGACTGAACAGCTGTGTAGCTGTAAGAAAACCACTAATCAGTGAGGCAAACCGGAAAAAAAGGCTTCAATTTGCTTGGGAGCATACCGATTGGACTCTGGAGCAATGGAAGAAGGTCTGATGAGTCAAGATTTACCCTGTTCCAGAGTGATGGGCGTATCAGGGTAAGAAGAGAGGCAGATGAAGTGATGCACCCATCATGCCTAGTGCCTATACAAGCCTGTGGGGGCAGTGTTATGATCTGGGGTTGCTGCAGTTTGTCAGGTCTAGGTTCAGCAACAGTATGTGCTCCAAGAATAAGGTCAGCTGACTACCTGAACATACTGAATAACCAGGTTATTCCATCAATGGATTTTTTCTTTCCTGATGGCATGGGCATATTCCAAAATGACAATGCCAGGATTCATCGGGCTCAAATTGTGAAAGAGTGCTTCAGGGAGCATGAGGCATCATTTTCACACATTAATTGGCCACCACAGAGTCCAGACCTTAACCCCATTGAGAATCTTTTATTTTTATTTTTTTGTGGCAGGCATTGTACTTTCTAACATAGAAAGTATAATAAAGTGCATTTGTATTGTGCAGCAGTTGTGCGCAGGTTCTGCTGCGATACCACAGGTATATAGAGGGACAAGCGTTATTGGAACAACTATTTGCAATTAGTGTGATATAACTGTTGCCCCCCCCCAAAAAATTATTGAGTGGTGCGATATACCTGCTTCCACAAAATACTGTTTAAGAGGTTTGATATACCTGCTTCCACAAAATACTTATTGAGGGGTGCGATATGCCTGCTTCCACCAAGTATTGAATGAGGCCTGCGATATACCGGCTTCCACAAAATACTGATTGAGGGGTGCGATATGCCTGCTTCCAGAAAATACTGATTAAGGGGTTCTATATACCTGCTTCCACAAAATACTGATTGAGGGGTGCGATATACCTGCTTCCACCAAATATTGATTAAGGGGTTCTATATACCTGTTTACACAAAATACTGATTGAGGAGTGCGATATGCCTGCTTCCACAAAATACTGATTAAGGGGTTCTATATACCTGCTTCCACAAAATACTGATTGAGGAGTGTGATATACCTTCTTCCACCAAATCTTGATTCAGGGGTTCTATATACCTGTTTCCACAAAATACTGATTGAGGGGTGCAATATACCTGCTCGCAGTGCACAGGAGGCAAAAAGCAGACTGCAAATGAATCTGGAGCGAGCCATCCATAATGCACGGTCACATCTTGAGCTACCAGGATGCCAACACATGGCTCTGCAGTGTGGGCTTTTTTTTTATGTGTCAGCTGCTGACAATAGTTGTCATGACCCGGGTTGTATTTGAACCGGGATCTTCCTGGTCTCTTAAACCATAGCCTTACCTGTTGTGCTACAGAAGAGATCTAGACTTTAGGAATGTCCTTACTGTGTTCAACACTACATCATACTCTCTAGCTCCACCTGCTGCCAGCTGTGGACAATTCTCAATCTGGACAGCCTTTAAATAGGAAGTGAGGTCATCACTCAGTGCCCATTTAGTTGGATTTCTTCCCTGGGTGTTTTGACTTCAGTGATCTTCCTTGTATTGAACTCCTGCCTGATATCCCGACTATTCTACAGCCTGCTGATTTTGTACCTTGCCGCCAGATCGTGAATGACCTTAGCCTGCCTGACTCTTCTCCGGATTTTGATTCTGAACTATTCGCCTGACGACGCTTTGCCTGGATCTCAAGCACACTATTTCCACTTCGGACACTACCTTTTACAGGTACCTTACAATAGTGTTGCCATCTGCAGCTTGTGCTGTAAATGCATAAGTCGCGGTAAGCCCAACACTCACCTAGGGATGACTGCCTTAAGAAGGCACCTGGCGAGGGGGCAGAGCTAGCGCTGGACTGAGATGGACGCTTAGTTCACTGCTCTGCACAGAAGACCGTCCCTAGCACCAGCTTTAACAAGCCCCAAAAAGCGAGGATGGTGAAAATTGGGCACCCCAAGTTAGGTGAACACCCCACGAACCCCAAAAGCAAGATTCCAAGTGGCAAAATTGAGAAATTCCTTAAGAAAACAGCCGCAACGATTGCGGCATGAGAACCAAAGATGGCGCCGGCTCAGCAGCCCAAGGCCCTGTAGCGCATCTCTGTACAGTCCGAGGGGGACAGCGATTCAGAAGAACATCAACTCAGCTCCGACTTACCGCTCACCAGACGATACCTGGATAGAGCCCTCAGCAGAGTCATAGAGCTGATTCTTACCGAATTTTACGCCTTCAGACAAGAGGTGAGACAAATTGGGGAATGGGTGAAAACCCTAGAAACCCACCAGGCCGCATCCCTGAACCATCAATCGGCGGTGTCAACCGCCCTCCGTCGCTGCACAACGCACCTCAACGAGCTGCATAATGCCCTGGAAGACCAGGAGAATAGAGGGTGCCGCAACAATTTAAGGTTCAGAGGGATCCCAGAATCAATACCACCGGGAGAGATTACCGCAATCATTATCACAATATGCAGCTCCTTGCTGGGTCCCGACTTCCCCCAAGAAATCATCATTGAACGCACTCACAGGGCGCTACGCCCCAAATGCAAGCCGACTGAGCCACCTCGCGATGTTATCTTCAAGTTTTTAAACTTTCCAGTCAAGGCGGCCATTTTAGACGCTGCACGTAACCACACTGACCTCTCCTATGAGGATTCCAGGTTAGAGATCTACCAGGATCTGGCCCCCTCTACCCTTAGGAAACGTAGAGCATTAAAACCACTGACCCACTAGCTCCGGTCCAACAAGGTCCTCTACCGCTGGTCCTACCCTTTTGGACTTTCATTTTCATTTGCAGGCAAGCGGCTTAGCATCTCGACTTATTCAGATCTCGCGCCTACTTTTGAACAGCTAGACGTCTCTCCTATGCAAATTGAAAATTGGGAACTTTATCATGATCTAGGAGACCTGCCAGAACTACCCAAAATGGCTCCGTTTGAAGTCCAGCGAACCCCAAAATCATCGAGATCCAAGAAAAGGGGCCATTAGCTCACACCCAGGAGCCTCTCTCAGGATCCTTAATTGGACTACTTTCATCACTTGTCATTTCTTGAAAGTGCCCTGCCTCAGCCATCTGCTGGCGTTCTTGGCACCAACATAATATGAGTATTGCCTATTGTTTCCCTGTTATATAGAATACAATTGATAGACCCATCCCTGCTCTTTACCCCATAGCCCTCATTAGGGTGCTATACGGTCTCCTATCCGGTCAACTGACCAATCACCCCCCAAATGTCCAAAGCATATTCTTGTATGCATGTTCATTTTTGTTCTGTTGTTTTAATTTGTTATGTACCTGTTTTCTACCCCTTTTTTTTTCCCCAAGGTATCTGACCCCCTTCATAGTACATTGTGAGATCCCCAATACTGCGGTCCACTTCCAGAATCAGACAACGAAATCTCCTAATGTTGGTGCACTTTCCTGGAGGACACATCATCGGCTGCAAGGTACCCTCACACACACCGCTTGCAATGGCTGATTTGCACATAGCCTCTTATAATGTAAAAGGCTTCCACTCTCCTTCAAAACTGAGTTAAATCTTTACTATACCAAGGAAAAGTGGGGCTGATGTGTTCCTCCAGGAGACGCACTTTCGTTTTAATCATTACCCAAATATGCAATTCTCTCATTATTCCCACTGGTATCACTGTGTGGGAAGTACTTCAGCTTCAGATGGGGTTAGTATAGGTTTTCAGAGGAAAATTCCCTTTATATATGTAGACCACACTCAAGACCCTGAGGGAAGATTTATTTTGGTCAAAGGTACCATAGGCCCACAAACTTACACCTTCATAAATTTATATGCCCCCAACTGGCTTTCAAACATCTGCCCACTCATTGACTCCTTCAAAGAAGGGATAGTGACCTTGGGAGGGGATTTAAACATTGCTTTGAATCCGCAAATGGACACATCATCCCATAAATCATCCCATTCCAGTAAGTCCCTTAAAGTCATACGGGACAGTTTTTGGAATCTTCAGTTGATAGATGCTTGGCGATCTTATCACCCCAATACATTAGACTACACATTTTACTCCTCAGTGCATGGTACCTATCATCGCCTAGACTATCTGTTATGGATATTTAGAGAAGCTCCACCAGCAAACTACTGGAGCCCAGCCTGTCAGTTACCAGCTGAACAGAAAGGAGTAAATCAATAATGAATCAATCAGGCTGGTACACAGTATTTTTGCATACATAAAATGTATTATCCCAATAAAATAATTAAAATATTAAACATAACCTAGTTACATGTCAACATATCAGCGTAAATGTATATAGATACAGTACAGACCAAAAGTTTGGACACACCTTCTCTTTCAAAGAGTTTTATTTATTTTCATGACTATGAAAATTGTATATTCACACTGAAGGCATCAAAACTGTGAATTAACACATGTGGAATTATATACTTATCAAAAAAGTATGAAACAACTGAAAATATGTCATATTCTAGGTTCTTCAAAGTAGCCACCTTTTGCTTTGATTACTGCTTTGCATACTCTTGGCATTCTCTTGATGAGCTTCAAGAGGTAGTCACCTGAAATGGTTTTCACTTCACAGGTGTGCCCTGTCAGGTTTAATAAGTGGGATTTTTTGCCTTATAAATGGGGTTGCGTTGTGGAGAAGTCAGGTGGATACACAGCTGATAGTCCTACTGAATAGAGTGTTAGCATTTGTATTATGGCAAGAAAAAAAGCAGCTAAGTAGAGAAAAACGAGTGGCCATCATTACTTTAACCACTTCAGCCCCGCTAGCTGAAACCCCCTTCATGACCAGGCCACTTTTTACACTTCGGCACTACACTACTTTCACCGTTTATCGCTCGGTCATGCAACTTACCACCCAAATGAATTTTACCTCCTTTTCTTCTCACTAATAGAGCTTTCATTTGGTGGTATTTCATTGCTGCTGACATTTTTACTTTTTTTGTTATTTATCAAAATGTAACGATTTTTTTGCAAAAAAATGACATTTTTCACTTTCAGCTGTAAAATTTTGCAAAAAAAAAGACATCCATATATAAATTTTTCACCAAATTTATTGTTCTACATGTCTTTGATAAAAAAAAAAATGTTTGGGCAAAAAAACAATGGTTTGGGTAAAAGTTATAGCGTTTACAAACTATGGTACAAAAATGTGAATTTCCGCTTTTTGAAACAGCTCTGACTTTCTGAGCACCTGTCATGTTTCCTGAGGTTCTACCATGCCCAAACAGTAGAAAAACCCCACAAGTGACCCCATTTCGGAAAGAAGACACCCTAAGGTATTCGCTGATGGGCATAGTGAGTTCATAGAACTTTTTATTTTTTGTCACAAGTTAGCGGAAAATGATTTTTTTTTTTTTTTTTTTTTCCCTTACAAAGTCTCATATTCCACTAACTTGCGACAAAAAATTAAAAATTCTAGGAACTCGCCATGCCCCTCACGGAATACCTTGGGGTGTCTTCTTTCCAAAATGGGGTCACTTGTGGGGTAGTTATACTGCCCTGGCAATTTAGGGGCCCAAATGTGTGAGAAGAACTTTGCAATCAAAATCTGTATAAAATGACCGGTGAAATCCGAAAGGTGCACTTTGAAATATGTGCCCCTTTGCCCACCTTGGCTGCAAAAAAGTGTCACACATCTGGTATCTCCGGACTCAGGAGAAGTTGGGCAATGTGTTTTGGGGTGTCATTTTACATATACCCATGCTGGGTGAGAGAAATATCTTGTCAAAAGACAACTTTTCCCATTTTTTTATACAAAGTTGGCATTTGACCAAGATATTTCTCTCACCCAGCATAGGTATATGTAAAATGACACCCCAAAACACATTGCCCAACTTCTCCTGAGTACGGCGATACCAGATGTGTGACACTTTTTTGCAGCCTAGGTGGGCAAAGGGGCGCATATTCCAAAGTGCACCTTTCGGATTTCGCAGGCCATTTTTTACAGATTTTGATTGCAAAGTACTTCTCACACATATGGGCCCCTAAATTGCCAGGGCAGTATAACTACCCCACAAGTGACCCCATTTTGGAAAGAAGACACCCCAAGGTATCCCGTGAGGGGCATGGCGAGTTCCTAGAATTTTTTTATTTTTTGTCACAAGTTAGCGGAAAATGATGATTTTTTTTTTTTTTCTCTTTTTTCCTTACAAAGTCTCATATTCCACTAACTTACGACAAGAAATAAAAAATTCTAGGAACTCGCCATGCCCCTCACGGAATACCTTGGGGTGTCTTCTTTCCAAAATGGGGTCACTTGTGGGGTAGTTATACTGCCCTGGCAATTTAGGGGCCCATATGTGTGAGAAGTACTTTGCAATCAAAATCTGTAAAAAATGGCCTGCGAAATCCGAAAGGTGCACTTTGGAATATGCGCCCCTTTGCCCACCTAGGCTGCAAAAAAGTGTCACACATCTGGTATCGCCGTACTCAGGAGAAGTTGGGGAATGTGTTTTGGGTTGTCATTTTACATATAACCATGCTGGGTGAGAGAAATATCTTGGCAAAAGACAACTTTTCCCATTTTTTTATACAAAGTTGGCATTTGACCAAGATATTTCTCTCACCCAGCATGGATATATGTAAAATGACACCCCAAAACACATTCCCCAGCTTCTCCTGAGTACGGCGATACCAGATGTGTGACACTTTTGCGCATCTAAGCTGCAAAAGTGCCCAAATTCCTTTTAGGAGGGCATTTTTAGACATTTGGATCCCAGACTTCTTCTCACGCTTTAGGGCCCCTAAAAAGCCAGGGCAGTATAAATACCCCACATGTGACCCCACTTTGGAAAGAAGACACCCCAAGGTATTCAATGAGGGGCATAGTGAGTTCATAGAAATGTATTTTTTTGGCATAAGTTAGCGGAAATTGATTTTTTTTTAGTTTTTTCTCACAAAGTCTCACTTTCTGCTAACTTAGGACAAAAATTAAAATCTTTCATGGACTCAATATGCCCCTCAGCAAATACCTTGGGGTGTCTTCTTTCCAAAATGGGGTCAGTTGTGGGGTGTTTGTACTGCCCTGGCATTTGAGGGTCTCCGCAATCATTACATGTATGGCCAGCATTAGGAGTTTCTGCTATTCTCCTTATATTGAGCATACAGGTAATGAGATTATTTTTTCCGTTCAGCCTCTGGGCTGAAAGAAAAAAATGAACGGCACAGATTTCTTCATTCGCATCGATCAATGTGGATGAAAAAATCTCTGCCAAAAAAAAAGGAGGGGAATGGCGTCTGCCAGGACATAGGAGCTCCGCCCAACATCCATACCCACTTAGCTCGTATGCCCTGGCAAACCAGATTTCTCCATTCACATCAATCGATGTGGATGAATAAATCATTGCCGGGATTTTTTTTTTATATATATATATATATATATATATATATATATATATATATATATATATATACAAAGTGCTTGCCAAAGCATAGGAACGCCGCCTCCTCCTCAGCTCGTATGCCTCGGCAAACATATCTGTCACTGCAGAGGAGAAAATCCCGTCTTGCAGCGTCGCATACACCGACTTGCGTGTAATCTGACAGCAGCGCAATGCTTCTGTCAGAATGCACATCGGTGCTGCAGCTAGTTCATCGGTTGGTCCACCTGGAAGGTAAAAAAAGAAAAAAAAAAAAAAAAGAAAAAACCAGGCCGCAACGCAATAATTTTATTAACTTTGGAACAGAATGCATAAACTTTAACTTTTTGAACTAAACATTAACATTTTGCTTACTGGTGTTTTTTTTTTTTTTTGTTTTTTTTTGTTTTTTTTTACCTTTATAGAACAAACCTCTCCTCCCCCATGGGTCAATGTGCAAAGCGCAAATCGCCCAAAGATGTGGCGAAGTGCGTTATGCACTTTGTCCCATGTGAAAGGAGACGTTTGCAGCAGCTGTGTGAGTGAATGGGCCCTAATAGCCCTGTGTGCCTATCCTGGTGAGATGTGATCCCTATGCTAGGTGTACCTGTGTGTGGTACTTTCGGAAACAATCCCCTAAGCATAGGGCAGGGTGGTCAGGACAGTCAGGACAGAAATACCGGGTGTCACGCCTTATTCCACTCCTGCTACAGACACGACATCTTTTTCGGGGTGACGGTTGGGTTGAGGTACCAGCAACGACATTGGGGAAATGTCGCTCGTGTAGACGGCTAACTACACTGGTGGATGGGGCCACGGAACCTTCTGGATACAGGAGGTTCTCAATGATCTCTTCCTGAAATTTGAGGAAGGATCCAGTTCTCCCAGCCTTACTGTAGAGAACAAAACTATTATACAGCGCCAATTGAATCAAATATACAGACACCTTCTTATACCAGCGTCTGGTTCTGCGGGAAACTAAATACGGAGACAACATCTGGTCATTGAAGTCCACCCCTCCCATGTGGAGGTTATAGTCGTGGACTGAGAGGGGCTTTTCAATGACACAGGTTGCTCGCTCAATTTGTATTGTCGTGTCTGCGTGAATGGAGGAGAGCATGTAAACGTCACGCTTGTCTCTCCATTTCACCGCGAGCAGTTCTTCGTTACACAGTGCGGCCCTCTGCCCCCTTGCAAGACGGGTGCTAACGAGCCGTTGGGGGAAGCCCGCGCGACTAGTTCGCGCGGTACCACAGGCGCCAATCCGTTCTAGAAACAAATGCCTAAAGAGGGCCACACTTGTGTAAAAATTGTCCACATAAAGATGGTACCCCTTGCCGAATAAGGGTGACACCAAGTCCCAAACTATCTTCCCACTGCTCCCCAGGTAGTCAGGGCAACCGACCGGCTCCAGGGTCTGATCTTTTCCCTCATAGACACGAAATTTGTGGGTATAGCCTGTGGCCCTTTCACAGAGCTTATACAATTTGACCCCATACCGGGCGCGCTTGCTTGGGATGTATTGTTTGAAGCCAAGGCGCCCGGTAAAATGTATTAGGGACTCGTCTACGCAGATGTTTTGCTCAGGGGTATACAAATCTGCAAATTTCTGGTTGAAATGGTCTATGAGGGGCCGAATTTTGTGGAGCCGGTCAAAAGCAGGGTGGCCTCTGGGACGGGAGGCGGTGTTGTCACTAAAGTGCAAGAAACGCAGGATGGTCTCAAATCGTGTCCTGGACATTGCACCAGAGAACATGGGCATGTGATGAATTGGGTTCGTGGACCAATATGACCGCAATTCATGTTTTTTTGTCAGGCCCATGTTGAGGAGGAGGCCCAGAAAAGTTTTAAATTCGGAAACTTGGACTGGTTTCCACCGGAAAGGCTGGGCATAAAAGCTTCCCGGGTTAGCGGTTATAAATTGTGTGGCATACCGGTTTGTCTCTGCCACGACTATGTCTAAGAGCTCCGCAGTCAAGAACAGCTCAAAAAATCCCAGGGCCGAACCGATCTGAGCTGTCTCAACCCGAACTCCAGACAGGGCGGTGAAAGGGGGAACTACAGGTGCGGCTGAAGTTGGGGGCTGCCAATCAGGGTTTGCCAGCACCTCTGGGATTCTAGGGGCTCTACGGGCACGTCTTTGCGGTGGCTGCGACGGGGTCACTACTGCTCGTGCCACCGTACCAGCTTCAACTGCCCTTCTGGTGCTCGCTACTTCACCAGGTTGTACGGCAGTGCTGGTACTAGGTCCAGGATGGGCTGGTCTGCTGGTGTATGCCTCACCACGTAATCCGGCAGCACCAGCCCCACTCTGATGCTCTTGAAGCGGATCCTGCGCAACCTGCGGTCTAGCAACACGGGGCCGGGTACGCCTGGTTCTATCAGGGACCTCAGCCTCCTCGTCCGAACTTTGGGTCAGAGAGCCACTGCTTTCTACAGGTTCGTATTCTGACCCGCTGGATTCATCAGATGAGGGTTCCCACTCCTCATCTGACTGGGTCAGAAGCCTGTAGGCCTCTTCAGAGGAATACCCCCTGTTTGACATGTGGGCAACTAAATTTAGGGGTATTCCCTGAGACTACCCAGGTAAAAAAAGCAAGCCTGTCTTACAAAGGGGAGGCTAGCGAAGTACCGGAGGCCGCTGCGGTTGATAAAAAATATCAAAAGTGATTTTTTTATCGCCGCAGTGCGTGTAAAGTGGATGTGCAGCGATCAAAAAAAAATTTTTTTTTGTCACTGCGGTGGGGCGGGTGTGGGCGAACGCACGTGTGGGCGACCGATCAGGCCTGATCGGGCAAACACTGCGTTTTGGGTGGAGGGCGAACCTAAAGTGACACTAATACAGTTATAGATCTGACCGTGATCAGTTTTGATCACTTCCAGATACTATAAAAGTACAAATGCTGATTAGCGATACGCTAATCAGCGAATAACGGACTGCGGTGCGGTGGGCTGGGCGCTAACTGATCCCTAACTACCTAACCAAGGGACCTAAACTATACCTAAAACCTAACGGTCAATACCAGTGAAAAAAAAAAAGTCACAGTTTGCACTGATCACTTTTTTTCCTTTCACTAGTGATTGACAGGGGCTAGAAGGGGTGATCAAAGGGTTAATAGGGGTTCAGGGGGGTGATCTGGGGCTAAGTATGTACTGTTGGTGTACTCACTGTGAAGCCTGCTCCTCTGCTGGATCCAACCGACGAAAAGAACCAGCAGAGGAGCAGGCAGCCATATAACAGATCATATTTACAAATATGATCTGCTATCTGGCACTGCGATTGGTTTTTTTGAAAATCAGCAACCTGCCAGCCAATGATCGCTGGCTGGCAGGTCCTGACGAAATACTCCTCTATGAAATGCCGGCCCGCGATGCGCATGTGCGGGCCGGCTGCGGCGAAATCTCGCGTCTCGCGAGATGACGCGCCGATGCGTCCAGGAGGAGAAAAGCAACCACCTTCCGGACGCATCGGCGCGTTAGGCGGTCCGGAGGTGGTTAAGAAATGAAGGTCAGTCAGTCCAAAAAATTTAGAAAACTTTGAAAGTGTCCCCAAGTGCAGTCACAAAAACCATCAAGCGCTACAAAGAAACTGGCTCACTTGCGGACCGCCCCAGGAAAGGAAGACCAAGAGTCACCTCTGCTGCGGAGGATAAGTTAATCCGAGTCACCAGCCTCAGAAATCGCAGGTTAACAGCAGCTCAGATTAGAGACCAGGTCAATGCCACACAGAGTTCTAGCAGCAGATACATCTCTAGAACAACTGTTAAGAGGAGACTGTGTGAATCAGGCCTTCATGGTAGAATATCTGCTAGGAAACCACTGCTAAGGACAGGCAACAAGCAGAAGAGACTTGTTTGGGCTAAAGAACACAAGGAATGGACATTAGACCAGTGGAAATCTGTGCTTTGGTCTGATGAGTCCAAATTTGAGATCTTTTGTTCCAACCACCGTGTCTTTGTGTGACGCAGAAAAGGTGAATGGATGGACTCTACATGCCTGGTTCCCACTGTGAAGCATGGAGGAGGAGGTGTGATGGTGTGGGGGTACTTTGCTGGTGACACTGTTGGGGATTTTTTCAAAATTGAAGGCATACTGAACCAGCATGGCTACCACAGCATCTTGCAGCGGCATGCTATTCCATGCGGTTTGCGTTTAGTTGGACCATCATACCATCATTTATTTTATCAACAGGACAATGACCCCAAACACACCTCCAGGCTGTGTAAGGGCTATTTGACCATGAAGGAAAGTGATGGGGTGCTGCGCCAGATGACCTGGCCTCCACAGTCACCGGACCTGAACCCAATCGAGATGGTTTGGGGTGAGCTGGACCGCAGAGTGAAGGCAAAAGGGCCAACAAGTGCTAAGCATCTCTGGGAACTCCTTCAAGACTGTTGGAAGACCATTTCAGGTGACTACCTCTTGAAGCTCATCAAGAGAATGCCAAGAGTGTGCAAAGCAGTAATCAAAGCAAATGGTGGCTACTTTGAAGAACCTAGAATATGACATATTTTCAGTTGTTTCATACTTTTTTGATAAGTATATAATTCCACATGTGTTAATTCATAGTTTTGATGCCTTCAGTGTGAATCTACAATTTTCATAGTCATGGAAATTAAGAAAACTCTTTGAATGAGAAGGTGTGTCCAAACTTTTGGTCTGTACTGTACATACAATGCGGAGCTCACGCATACATCTATATAGCTGGAGTACTCCAAACAAATAAGACCTCTTTGCTTTCAATATTGGCGTATATCTGCAAAAATTCCACTACCAGATAATCATACGATTTTAACTCTTGAAAGTTTGATTTTAAATAATCATATAGTTATATACTGTTTTACCGGTAGTTGGAACCTGGATGGTTCAAAGGAATGTCCTCTTTGCGATCCCCGATGGAGAAAACTTCGCACTCAAACAATGCTTCCAGATGGTGGATGTCACACCTTCAGCTCGTATTAATTCACTACCTCCTCTGACTCGATCTACGTGGCGTCCCACGTGACCAACCAGGGAGATGGTTTGTTGGTCGATGATATAATCCAATTGAATTAGTCGAGGAGGGGGAAATCGATGAAGCAGAGTTCGGTCAATATAAAGTTCAGTTCCACTCAGCAAGGTTATTGCACTATGTTGGACATGCCGGCATAGGCAGATCAGCTGCGATGGTATTTTAAAGCTGAATTCACTTAGAGCTGGTATCGAACTCACCACTTTCGAAATAAATTCGATGAAATATTCGCAAAGTCCTTTTTTTTTGCAGTTACAAATAACGCACAGATAGCTGGGTCAAATTCACACTAGATGTGTTTCGGAACACAAGTTCCTTCCTCAGTAGACAAATGTGGAATGATGAATGAAGACCTACTGGTCATGTCCATATATACCCTTTCTGGGCATAATACAATATATGGTCTGGATTCCGGATCGTGCAGTCGCAAGCTGTTTGCATGTTGCACGCTCTCAATCTTTAACTAAATATAAAAATACTTCAAATATGTAAAATACAAGATAATGATCACTTATAGATCATAAATGCAAACATTTAAAAGACCAACAGTATAAAAATACAGATATTTGAATTAAATCATAAGCTTAGAAACTGCCGAAATTTGGGGAAGGGGGGAAGGATGCAGAGGGAGTCACTGCGCTGATACACAGCCTGGCATCGACTCCCTGTGCATACTCCCCCGCCTCACTTACTTACAGCAAGTTCTTCCTATCCTCATACCCAAGCACTATTATGCTTTAGAACCTTTATCTGGAATGGGAGGAAAGCGAGACTTTCATTCTCCCTTCTCACAAAACCTCGACAAGCTGGGGGTATAGGTCTTCCAAACCCAGAACTTTATGGTAAGGCTATACTCCTTTCCCGAGCAGTAGCCTGGCTGCAACACTCTTCCCAATCTACCGCAGTAGAAATCGAACTCGCCATTTTAAACAGACCAGCCAGAGCACTCCTGCTAGGTTATCAATGTGTTCCAACTGGTCTGTTGACACACTACCCAATTGTCAAAGCTACACTAGAGGCCTGGAAGTGGCTTTCCACGTCTGACTGCTCCATTCCTTCCCCCCCCCCACTCCTATCAATAAAAGATGTAATAGGCACGGCCCCTCACCTTGAGAGCAGCAGCTTCTAAGGGGCTAAAATCCTCATTAACCCCTTTAATATCGCTGATGAGTACCACTGGTAACATGATAGACTTAGATGCTATAAATGCCCTACTTAACCCCCACCAATGCGACCTTTTCTCAATTTCATATCTCAGAGCCTACATACGACAACATGTCCAATTGGGTGACCTTCAACGACCCCTGGTCTGGTTCGAGTCAATAATATCCCAAACTACAATCCCAAAAAAGCTTATCCCACAAATCTATAGCAGGTTACGTCTCCCACCTATTCTAGTCAAGCCATCTTTTGTAAAACAATGGGAAATAGACTTAAACATCACAATTCCCTTTGCCTCCCTCCACAAACTCCTTGGCCCAGATTCAAGAAGCACTTGCCCGGGAACAAGTGTGATTTGCGCCGCGCAAGTACTGATTTGCTCCTATGCAAATTTGCGGCTGATTCTGTAAACCAGTTAAGCCTGAAATGCGGCCATTTTCCCGCGCACGCAGCCTAGCTGTTCCTGCGCAATTTTCGTGCAATTTTGCGCGGGGTGTAAGTTGCGCCTTCATGGAATTCCCTCAGCAAATATGCAAATTAGGTAC
Source organism: Bufo gargarizans (assembly GCF_014858855.1). NCBI lineage: Eukaryota > Metazoa > Chordata > Amphibia > Anura > Bufonidae > Bufo > Bufo gargarizans. The sequence goes on from NC_058082.1 coordinate 583,159,439, forward strand.
TGCCGATGATTCAGAAACATGCGCGTGTGATGCGCATCTTGCGCTGGAAGCGTGCAAGCTTTTTTCCCTGGGCAAACTTGCTCCTGTTAAAAGCAGGGGCAAGTTAGCAAAAGATGGCCAAATGTCATCTGAAGGAGCGCGCAACTTCAGCAGCACCTAGACAGACGATCTGAACAAGCAGAGCACCCACATTTTCTGGACCTCACATCTGTGCACCAACATGCCAGGGGCAGCTATGGTTCTTGATATTCTATTGACTGAGCCGACTCGTAGGAGGGCACGGGAGAGGATTTACAGAGGGCGCTACAACCTTTTTCAGATGACTGATACTGAGGTGTATCGCATGTTTCGCTTTAGCCCTGAAGTCATCCTTGAGTTGGTAACAATCCTGCAGGATGACATCAGCAGCCCGACCCATCGGGGACAGGCAGTGCAGCCACTGGTGAAGGTAGTGGCAACCCTTCATTTTTTGGCAACTGGCTCATTTCAGCGCACAGGTGGAGTGGTGACGGGGATGTCCCAATCCAGCATGAGCAGGTGTGTGCACCAAGTGATCCCTGCAATACTCAGACGAATGGGCACACAATTTATCAAACCAACCACGGCTGACGTGCGGCAGAAGGCAATCAGTGATTTTTATTTATTAGCCAGATTTCCACGCACTGTGGGTGCAATAGATTGTACCCATGTGGCACTACGCCCCCCCCCCCCCCCCCCCCGGCACCTCGAGCATATCTACTGCAACAGGAAACATTGGCATTCGATAAATGTGCAGATGATTGTGGATGCACATGGCCTCATATGGCATGTCCGTGCCAAGCACCCAGGGTCAAGCCATGACAGTTTTATTTACCGACACAGCCCCATCCCAACCGAGTTTGACCAGAACATGTATGGAGACAGCTGGCTGATTGGTGAGTGACATGGGTGTCAGGTATGACTGCCCCCCCCCCCCCCCCCAAGAAACACTACCGGATCTTCTGAGGGAAGAGCAATCCGGAATGGTCTTGTGGAACGTCTCTTTGCACATTAAACACACCCTGATCTTGTCACAAGTATAATGCATGTATGTACACCACTGTAGTCCCTAGCACACACCCGACACATGCACCCCCAATTGGATTAGACCCAACAATACCCCATGGTATTAGGGAGCAGCAACGCCGCGTCAAGGCTCCAATTATGTTGCTGTCCATTCATACACCTTTCACATGGCAGAGGGTGACACCCCTTTTCCAGCAGGAGTGCCACCCCCCCCCCATTCACACACCAGTCACACTGTAGTATACACTCCTCACCGTGTGTAGGGACTACAAATAAATCTAAAAACTCATATCCTGAGCATATAAAAAAAAAATAATCTCATACCCTGAGCATATCGAAAAATAATAAAAAAATCATATTGTGTTGAGCAAAAAAATGTAGACATAAAATTATTTTTTTGTTTTTTTCTTTGGGCCAAGGGTGCCCCGGCTCTGGCTCCTCAATCTCCGTGGTGCGGAGGAGGCATGGGGTGGGGATGGAGGGGTGGGGGGAGGAGGGGGGGGAGGAGCATCAACCCCTACTTCCACACTCCTTGCAGGTGGTGGCTGCATGCCCTCCATGGCGTTGGCCAGGCGGGCAAGGATGGTGTTGGTCTGGGCCAACATCCGCATTTGGCGGGTGGTGGTATCCCGCTGATGCCGGCGGGTAACTCTCGCCTCCTCCTGCACTGCAGCGGTGTTGGCCTGCACAGCAGCGGTATTGGCCTCCACCGCAGCTGTCATCCTGCTTAACAAAGCTGGTGTGGTCTCCAGAGCCACCAAGCAGGTGACTATGGCCTTAGAGTTGCCACTAATTTCCCCCAGGCTCTGTGCCACATGTTTGTCCCGGTCCTCATGCAGGGTGAGGGCATGCTGCATAGAGGTGGAGGTGGATGCCATGCTGTCCGCCAGACGACGCACCTCTCCCACCATGGCCCCTATATGGCGGGTCTGCAGGGCCTGCTCCTCCAGCAGACCGTCACGGAGGCTGGAGGATATATGCCTCGTTTTGGACAGAGCCTTCCTGGGAGGAGAGGCTCGGCCACGGACAGAGGGAGAAGGGGAGGGGTCCACAAGGGAGGGGCTTGCCCTGGAGGGGCTTGCCCTGGAGGGGGATGACGTGCTGGGCGGGGGGGTGGTGGGTTGCACAGGGATGGTGGTATCCTCCTGGAGGGAGCCAGAGTCCTCCTGGATGAGGAAAAAGGAATCCTCCTCCAATACCACTTGCTCCTCCATACTTGGCCCCGGTATGATCTCCTCCTGGACCAGCATAGCCAGAATGTCCATGGGGCCTGACTGGACCCCTGGCTCTGGTCTGGATGGGCTGGGTCGAGCCGAAGCCGAAGACGGCCCAGCTTCTTCTTCCTCATCACCACCTGTGGATGACACCAAAACGACATATTTTGCTGGTGCAACACACTTCTCATATGTTCACTTGTACCCCCTCCCATGATGCACAGCAGATATGAAAGAAAAATAACTTACCAGTCCCCAAGTTCCCAACAGTGGAGTCGTACCCTTCAAGTCCCTCCACCTGCTCCTGCACGAACGTTTGTGCAATAAGCTGCTCCTCCTGATTGAGCCGGATCATACATCGCGGACCACCTCCCGTGCCACCGGTATGCTTCCTGATAAGAGCCAGTTTTTCACGGACCCTGCGCCTCATATCATTTAATTTCTTCTGGATGTCATCCCAGGTACGCACTTCATTACCCAGGGCATTGATGTCCAGGGCAATGGCTTCATATATAGCCCTCCTTTGGGCAATGGTGGTGTTTGCCCGCTGGGCACCATATAGGACTTCCTTATGCTGCTGGAGTGCAGCAATCAGGATGTCCATCTCTGCAGCCACAAAGTTGGCCTTCCTTATTTTGGTCCCTTTGGGAGGTGCCATGTCTTGCAAAAGGGCTGAATTTCCTTGCTCAGGGGGGGGTAGGAAAAAGCAGGATGAAATTCAGCAAAGAACCTGCGCAAGTCTGCTCCTATTTATTTGCTCAGTGCAAGCAGCTGAGCAGGATTTGCCCTGAAATTATGCTAGCAAACCTCTGCTGAGCCGAAAATTCCTCATTTACATAGGGGCACACCCACTTTGACTTGCACGGCCTTGCGCCCTCAGCTTTGCCTTAAACAGGAGCAAATTAAATGAACAAACGATTCCTGAATCAGGTGGCAATTTGGCAAAATTGCTCCAGCGCAGAGAAATTCAGCTGAGCGGCTCAGGTGTAAGTAATGGGCAAATCTACCTGAATCTGGGCCCTTGAATCCCCACATAGGACCTCCCGCTGTGTCCGAATCCAAGAGAATGGATACAAAATCCTCACTCGATGGAACAATACTCCGGATAAGACATCATGCTTCTCTGAGACAGCTTCGGACACTTGCTGGAGGTGCCTCCGGGAGAAAGGGACCTTCCTACACATCTGGTGGACCTGCCCCCTTATATCTAAATGGTGGTCCGAGATATTTTCTCTTGCCAACAAGATTTGTCACACATCCATCCAACCGTCCCCACAATTGGCCCTACTATCTCTCTCCCCAGAAAAAAGTCATTTCCAACCACCTTATATCTTCTCACAGATGCTGATTGACGCTCGCTTATTACTTCCTAGATCCTGGTTGCAAGTCCTAACCCCCTCAATGGAACAATTGCTTCAGAAAATAGACCAACTCCATAGGTTCGAGGAATTGTCCTCTTAGGAGACTCGCACACACGTTACGTTCCTTAAAAAATGGCTCCCCTGGTCAATCTATAGAGCCCCCAAAAACCACACCTAACCTTCACACATAATGAGCTTGCCACGGAAAGACAACAGTCCAGCTCAAGCCTTCCTCGGCCTTTCTCAAATTACTGAATAAAAGATTCTGACCCTACTTCTCAGTTTGTGGGTAATTAGCATTAATATTTGTAATTGGCTTTCACTGAGATGTTACTGTTTACCTCTATTATAATGTATTCTCTCAATATTGCAATCTCTATATGCCTTGTCCATCTATTTACCTACTCATTTATGCGTCTTCCTATTTTCCTTACAACTACCATGTATTAGCAATGTATCTGAATTGTACTTACAATGTGCTTATCAGTATAACTCTGTGGCCTGCATGCCCATACCTTGGAACCCTGTTTCCCCCTGTTTTCTAATGACAATACAAATATAAAAAAAAAAAAAAAAAAAAGAAGGCACCTGGCTTCCCATCACCGAGTCCAGTGGGAGCAACGCCGTCAGAACCCACAAAGCCACACTCCTGGCGCTCAACGTCCTGCCTATTCTCCTTCTCCTTCTCTTCTCTCCTCCCATTTGTCCTCCACTCCACCTTCCACCGTGCCATCGTCACGTTCATCTGGCTGAAGGCAGGCTTCCGTGGCCCAAATGTTCGAGCCTAAAAAGTTGATAACGCATTATAAGCCTCTTGCCGAACGGCTGACGGCTGGCTTGTCGGAACTGCTAGCCCGCCAACTACTGCCATATAAACTGGTGGACTCGGAGGCCCTTTAGAAAATGTGTGGCCATTGGCACATCGCAATGGAAGTTCTTTGGAAGGAAATATTTCTCCCAGAAGGGCATTCCAGAGCTATATGGCCACGTTCAGCGGCAATAGAATATATCTTTAGCACACAGTGTCGGTGCCAAGATACATTTGACCACAGACACGTGGTCTAGCAAACACAGGCAGGAAAGGTACATAACTTTTACTGCCTACTGGGTGGACCTTCTGACGGCTGTCAAGCATGTAACCCATGGCACCCGTGTGGATTTAGTGTTACCGCCATGGATTGCATGCAGGCCTGCCTCTTTTTCTCCTCCTACTCCATCCTTCGTCTCCTCCTCGGCTGACTCCTCCTTTTCCACTGCTACCGCCTCTTCGGCTGCACCCTCCAAGCTCCCCAGAACCTATTCAACGTACCAGGTAAGACGTTGCCATGCTGTTGTGCCTGGAAGCCAAGAGCCACACCAGTCCTGCAATGCTTTCAGCTCTGCAGTCACAGGCCGATCATTGGCTAACCCCACTCAATTTGACAGTTGGTAAAGTGGTGTGCGACAACGGTGCCAATCTGCTCAGCGTGCTGAAACAGGGCAAAATGACACATGTGCCTGAACTTAGTGCAGCGATTCATTGCCAAATACCCCGGGGTCCAGGACGTCTTGCGGCAGGCCAGGAAAATCTCTGGCCATTTTAGAAGATCTTGCACGGCCATGATTCGCCTTGCTGACGTTCGGCGGCGACACCACTTGCCTGTCAGACGTCTGATTTGTGACAGCCTGATGCGCTGGAACTCCACCTTCTATATGCTTGATAGTCTTCTTTAGCAGCAACATGCCATTAATGACTACCTGTACGAACTCTGCAGCAAGACAGGTTCTGGGAGCTTGGTTTCTTTTCACCGCGCATGCAGACTTCTGCGCCATATGATCAGATCACCAAACTGGTCAGTCGCAGCCAGGGCACAATCAGTGACATCGTATCTTATGCCTTCTTTCTGGAGTCATTGATCAAGCCGTCGAAGAGCAGGAGCTGGAAGATGAAAAAGTCGCAATGCTAAATGAATTCCCAGGGGGAGCTACTCCATCTGAGACAAGTCAGCAGGTGTCAGAGGAGGATGGTGGCTAGGGGGAGGAGGAGGAGAAGGAGAAGCAAGAAGAGCAGGCTTTGAGGGGGACTTAACTTTTCAGGGATCCCCGGTGTTGTCTGTGGCTGGGGGAGGAGACCGAGGATGACATTGTCCTGGGCGATGAGCAGGAGCAAGGGCGCTCCACCACTTCCAATTTAGTGCAAATGGGGGCCTTTATGCTCCAGTGTTTGAAGAGGGACCCCCATATAAAAAGCATAAAGGGCAAGCACTGGTACTGGGTGGCAATGTACAGTCGTGGCCAAAAGTTTTGAGAATTACATAAATATTGGAAATTGGAAAAGTTGCTGCTTAAGTTTTTACAATAGCAATTTGCATATACTTCAGAATGTCATGAAGAGTGATCAGATAAATTGCATAGTCCTTCTTTGCCATGAAAATTAACTTAATCCCCAAAAAAACTTTCCACTGCATTTCATTGCTGTCATTAAAGGACCTGCTGAGATCATTTCAGTAATCGTCTTGTTAACTCAGGTGAGAATGTTGACGAGCACAAGGCTGGAGATCATTATGTTAGGCTGATTGGCTGAAATCATTGTTCTTCTATTGTTAACCATGGTGACCTGCAAAGAAACGCGTGCAGCCATCATTGCGTTGCATAAAAATGGCTTCACAGGCAAGGATATTGTGGCTACTAAGACTGCACCTCAATCAACAATTTATAGGATCATCAAGAACTTCAAGGAAAGAGGTTCAATTCTTGTTAAGAAGGCTTCAGGGCGTCCAAGAAAGTCCAGCAAGCGCCAGGATCGTCCCCTAAAGAGGATTCAGCTGCGGTATCGGAGTGCCACCAGTGCAGAGCTTTCTCAGGAATGGCAGCAGGCAGGTGTGAGCGCATCTGCACGCACAGTGAGGCGAAGACTTTTGGAAGATGGCCTGGTGTCAAGAAGGGCAGCAAAGAAGCCACTTCTCTATAAAAAAAACCATCAGGGACAGATTGATCTTCTGCAGAAAATATGGTGAATAGAATGGTGAGGATGGGGGCAAAGTCATATTCTCCGATGAAGCCTCTTTCCGATTGTTTGGGGCATCAGGAAAAAGGCTTGTCTGGAGAAGAAAAGGTGAGCGCTACCATCAGTCCTGTGTCATGCCAACAGTAAAGCATCCTGAGACCATTCATGTGTGGGGTTGCTTCTCATCCAAGGGAGTGAGCTCACTCACAATTTTGCCCAAAAACACAGCCATGAATAAAGAATGGTACCAAAACACCCTCCAACAGCAACTTCTTCCAACAATCCAACAACAGTTTGGTGAAGAACAATGCATTTTCCAGCACGATGGAGCACCGTGCCATAAGGCAAAAGTGATAACTAAGTGGCTCGGGGACCAAAACGTTGACATTTTGGGTCCATGGCCTGGAAACTCCCCAGACCTTAATCCCATTGAGAACTTGTGGTCACTCCTCAAGAGGCGGGTGGACAAACAAAAACCCACTAATTCTGACAAACTCCAAGAAGTGATTATGAAAGAATGGGTTAATGGGTTGCTATCAGTCAGGAATTGGCCTATAAGTTGATTGAGAGCATGCCCAGTCGAATTGCAGAGGTCCTGAAAAAGAAGGGCCAACACTGCAAAAACTGACTCTTTGCATAAATGGCATTTAATTGTCGATAAAAGCCTTTGAAACGTATGAAGTGCGTGTAATTATATTTCACTACATCACAGAAACAACTGAAACAAAGATCTAAAAGCAGTTTAGCAGCAAACTTTGTGAAACCTAATATTTGTGTCATTCTCAAAACTTTTGGCCACGACTGTACTTAGATCCCCGGTACAAACACAAAATGGCGGACATGTTACCAGCATCACAGAAGGCTGTCAGAATGCAGCATTTCCAGGCCTTGCTGCGAGAGATGCTTCATTCTACTGTTGCAAGCGCTGGCAGAAGAATTTCCACCCACAGCGAAACAGGTGCGGGTACCAATCCTACCGCGCCTGCAAGAAGAGGGTGGTTTGAAGATGTGTTGGTCACTTCGGATATGAGATCATTCTTGCAACCAACCCATCGACAGCCGCCCTCCGGATCCAGCCTCAGGCAACGCCTAGACTGACAGGTGTCCAAATACATCGGGTTAACGGCCAATGTGGACGCTCTGAGAAGCGAGGAACCTCTGGACTACTGGGTGTGCAGGCTTGACCTGTGGCGAGAGCTGGCACAATTTGCCATGGAACTCTTGGCTTGCCCCTCGTCGAGTGTTATCCACTGACAGCCAAATATACCTCCAGCCACATAATTACTTGTTTTTCTGTCCGGTGAATGCCTAATGTTTGGGGCCTGTACTCCACTGGCCTACAGTAAAATTGTTATCCACTGACCGCCTAATATACCTCCATCCACATAATCACTTGTTCTTTTCTGTCCAGTGAATGCATCATTTTTGGGGCCTGTACTCCAATGGCCTACAGTAAAATTGTTATCCACTGACCGCCTAATATACCTCCAGCCACATAACCACTTGTTTTTTTTTCTGTCCGTTGAATGCCTAATGTTTGGGGCCTGTACTCCACTGGCCTGCAGTAAAATTGTTATCCACTGACAGTATAATATACCTCCAGCCACATAATCACTTGTTCTTTTTTGTCAGGTGAATGCCTAGTTTTCCAATGGCCTAAAATAACATTTTTCTAGGCTCCAGCAGGGCACATTTTTGAGAGTTTCCCTCTAAAGATGCATAACAATGGTCCCTGATTAAAATAAATATTTTTCTGTGAGAATTTTTGCAATTTATCCCCCTCTGGCATGTTACTGTCCATGTTGTGGGACTATTTGTGCACTTCTAGTAAGTATTTGTTGGCTGCAAATATGACCTAAAGGTTTTTAGGTTCGCCTGCCATTAAAGTAAATGGGGCCCGCTGCGAACACGCGGTTCGCGAACATTTGATCGTGAACGCACGTTTGCGAAATGTCCCGGACGATGTTCGTCCATCACTAGGGCTCATGACATCTGTGTGGTCTTGTTCTAATTATGACATACAGTATAGAAGCAGGTACCCTCTATGAGCAAGAAGGGAACTATGTTTGCTACATGTAGTGCCAGATGCAGTGTCCAGGGGTTGCAGAAGCCATTCCTGTATTGATCAGAAAATAACTGGGCCAGCTTCTTTTAAAGGTGCATTTTATAGTGACCTAAGGCAGCATGAACTAGTGAATTAGACTCTGATGAAAAAATTGAGTGAATTAAACCAGTTGTATTGCAACTCCAGCGGGAACTTGAGTTCGCTCAATAGAGAATACAACCTCATGACTAGTGGTCCAGATGTTGCGACCCTCAGTAATTTCTGAAACAAAAGACCAGAAGTCTTAAGCTAAATGCTGTGCCCAATTGGCTGTGATTATCAGTGTTCGCTCTCTTTTGTGCAGTTGGAGTCAGAATTTTTTGGGACAATACTCAAAGGAGATCCAAACAGAGCCAATCACAGTCAAAATGGCACAGAGGGAGTGGGGGTCTCGGACTTCCATTAACCAAAACTATTGACATGTCATTATGATATGATAGGTACACTTTAAGGAAATCTTGCAAGACTGGATCAAAAACATTCAGCTCAGCAGACATTGTTTATGTTGATTATTACTCTTATTTCCTCTACAAATGGCTTCCTTACATCAGCGGGAAGACAGGTAGAGAATGTGTGTCCATTGAAATTACATTCACTATGCCTCAGTTAAATGCCTTTGCTTTGTGGTTGGCTGCTTTTCTCCTTGAAGTCATGTTTCGGAGATTATATTAAAAGTAACCTTGATGTTACCTGGAAAGAAGCTGAAGATAATGTGCACATTCAACCGATGGAATAGTATATAGGATGGCAGGTAAAGTCACTACTTCTCCTGAATCTTTGCTTTGGGGTCATAATTCTTTATGACAAGCTGACTATGGCCTTAAGCAGAGTAATGTATTGTAAAATTATAGACCTGACCTTTATGATGGACTGTATTTTCATTCATTAATTCATTCATTCCCTTATCAACTAGCAATATTTCTTAATTTCTATTGGTCCCAAGTCTAGATTTTGAATAGTAGTTTACTAATAACATTACAATCCTTAAAGGGATTGTTCTGCAAAGACATGGGGACTTTACAAGGGGGAGTCCACTCAGGACTGAGCCCTTTTAGAGATTTGCTGCAAAATGTATTTACCACTTTGGAACATTCAGTACAAACATGTATTACAGGGTCATCAATTCATTTGAAGAGGCACCATATAAAAACACAATGGCCACTGCAGGAGAAATGTCCGGCCAACTCCAACTTCCCTTGTTGAAGGAAGCTTCAGTTGCTAGACTTGAAGACATTGGGCCCTCGTTTAGAGAAGGAGTTGTCCAGATGGGACATAACAAGAGATGAGAGAATTTTAATGGGTTTTAATTGTCTCTGACAAACAGTTAAAGAGATGTGTTAAAAAAACTGACCAAAATTAATTTATTATATCTGTTAATATTATATCTGAAAAAGCAGATAATTTAATAAAGTATACCTGAAGTTCAGAAACCTCTGATATTGAAGGCACTGATAAAAAATGGGATGGAGTAGATGAAGCTGTGATCTCTTTCTCTTAAACTATACATGAGGCTCATGCTGTGAGAGGGGAGAGAGAGCTGCAGGAAGTGAAGAATCTGATTGTTCAAAGCACACAGCACAACCCGCCATGTCCACACCACCCGCCCACTTAGCAAAGTTATAGTGATAATTAGAAATGAGTGTAGTATTCAAAAATTCAATTCAGCTGCCTCGCCAAATTATACAAATAATTTGCTTAGTGGCGAAGCGTATTTCTTTGCACCACTCTCCGTTATTGTAACCCTCAGATGCCGCGTTTATTGCTGATCGCGACATCTGACAGCAAATGGATGAGATAAGTATGATTTTTTTATTTTTTTTACACCATTTCACAGAAAATCAAATCGCTACCACGAACCACTGGAAATTCGGCTTTGTGGCAAATCAAATTTTCCCTGAAATTCACTCAACACTAGTGATAATGACCATTCTGGGAAATTATTGGAGGAAAGGGCCAACATCTTTAGGTTAGTCACAACATTTATGGCTGCACTATACGGAAAGCACTTTTTGCATATATTTTTTATTATTGTTAGAGGTAACTGCATGCTGAGTTTTGCAACAAAACAAAAAATGTGTGTGTGTGTGTGTGTGTGTGTGTGTGTGTGTGTGTGTGAAAAATGATTTTTCTATGTGTTTTTGACATATTATACTTTTATAGTATAACAAAGGTCAATCACTTAAATACATTGCAATAAATTCCATACAGGACATACTGTAGCTAATGGACTGTTCATACACATTTTATATATTTCAGATTTTGAAGCCTTCCTACTGTGAACTGAAATACATCCTCATACTCAAACTATCCAATTACCTAAAATGCCTTTGTTCACAGTTTTATTTTTCATTTTTGTAACATTATTCTATTTGTCTCAGTGGTGACATATATCATGATAATTGCAAGACATACAGTAAAAATAGATGTAAATGGAAGGATTATATAAGATGATGCAGAACACAGCTATCACCTATAAGAGTTATTTGCATCCACTTAATTAGTAGGCACAGATATTTTAAAACAGGTGGGAATTTTTTGTTATAGTTTTTTTTCAATCCAAACAATTCCCATTATACCATTTCTGTCATATTAGTTTTATTTTCACAGCATTTAAGCGGGATTGGAATTACTGGGTAAAGACATGAATTTCTATAAGTCATAAAAATAAATTGTTTTCTGAAAACGTATTAATTTTCCAATGTTGTATTTTTTGGCTCAGTTCCCTTCATAACATTAGTTGATGTCTTCTAGAAAGACTTAGATGATTTCTTGACACAAAAACAACGCTTATGTAAATGCATTGAATGGTCTTATGACTGTTGATCCCGTCTCAGAATTTTGGGCCTTTTAGGGCAGAATGGTTTATGCCTTATGAGGGTTTTGTTTTCATCTGGACAAATGGTTGGGAAAAAAGCTCTAAGTCTTACCCCTTCCCCATTCCACTAGTTAAAGAGAACCTGTCACCTGGATTTTCTGTATAGAGCTGAGGACAGGGGCAGCTAGATCGCCGCTAGCACATCCGCAATATTCAGTCCCCAGCTCTGTGTGCTTTATTGTGTAAAAAAAACGATTTTATATATATGTAAATGAGGCAAGTAAGAAGCCCAAGGAGCTGTTACTAACGTTTCCGGAGTCCAGCCACGTCCACTGTGAAGGATACTCCGAATCTCCTCCTTGCTCCCCGACATCACAAAGCTAGAGCACCGTAATCTCACAATGCGCAAGCTAGTGCATGCGCAGAGTCGGCATAGTGTTCCTTCCCTGTGCTGGCATCAGCCTCAGGGAACGAACTGCGCATGCGCTAGCTCGTGCATCGCAAAATTACGTCAATCTAGTTTTGTGACATTGGGAGCAAGGAGGAGATACGGAGGATGCGGGGCGGTGCTGGGCTCCTTCACAGTGGGCATGGCTGGGCTCAGAGTCAGAGGATGTCTGACAGGACTCTAAGGTTCATTTACATATATAGAAAATCGTTTTTTGGACACAATAACAGCACAGAGAGCTATGGGGACTGGATATTGTGAATGTGCTAGCGGCGATCTAGCAGCCCATGTCCTCAGCTCTATACCCAAAATCCAGGTGACAGGTTCCCTTAAACTTGATGGTCAACAGGACTTAACACTAGTGTAAAAAAACATGATCAATAATTGTATTCATAAAGGATTGTACTTCTAAAACTATATATACCAAAATGTCCGTACAATAGACAGGCTTATTTCAGGTTGGTTTTGACCCTGTTTTTTTATTTTTAAATTTTTATTTAATATAAAACAAAGAGACAACATAGAATTGTCAACAGACTACATAACGAATCAAGCACAAATATGAACAATATGACTATTCACAGGTAAGTAACATACGTAATACGACAGATCACGTCCACTTCATTAATAGTGAAGTGGGGAGATAAATCTCTATATTAAAATCGCTCTAAGTATTTAGAGCACTAGGGAATAAAAAGAATAAAAAGGAAAAATAAAATAAAAAAGGTGGAGAGAGGATAAGCTAGAGAGAGGAGTGCATCATGGGTAAGTGCTCCTAAAGTTCCTATAAACTTTCCTGTGTTGCCAAGCAGCTAAAAACTTTGGCTCGGACTTCCCAGGAGGAAATGTCCTCAAATCTATATAATTGATCCACCTTTTGTTTCCATTGCAGGCAGGTCAGTGAATAGACTCTTATAGAGTTGTGATATTGTTCTGATGGGTGGTGTAGAACGGCTTACTAAATCCTTGAACCAAGTGAATGGACGATCCAGATCTCCCTTCTCTATGTGCAGGGTCAGATAAGAGCAAAGCAAAGAAATAAGTGGAAGATGAAACCATGAAGTTGTAAATAAGATATCACTTCATCTGGGTTCAGGACCACCATGATCGGTGAAAAGATTAGTAATTGGAAGTGTAGAAATATGGTGGGTTAGCGGATTCCACTCCCAGAGAGATTTAGGGGCCAAATGAAAGAGATCTCTCAGCTACATAACATAGTACATAAGGCCGAAAAAAGACATTTGTCCATCCAGTTCGGACTGTTATCCTGCAAGTTGATCCAGAGGAAGGCAAAAAAAACCTGTGAGGTAGAAGCCAATTTTCCTCACTTTTGACCCTGTTTTCATGGGTACGGTCGCACACTGGGTTCTAGTCTCCGCAGACGCTTATTTGGTTAGTAAAATAAGTAAGTAGATAATGGATTAGGGTTTCAGGTCTTCCAACCCTTGGTGATTATGAGTGTGATGGTGTCAAGCAGTATCTGAAAGAACCCATTTTAGTCTTTCTTATCTCCATCCCATCCTTTTAGTACACCACTGAACATACAAGCACCACCACTGGTCTTCACCTCTGTTTCTGAGAACGATATTCAAATTAGTTTTCTAATTAGCTCTTTCTCTCTATTTCTCTCTCTCTCTTCTGAAAAGAATCACAAGAATGTTTTTTGAAAATTTAATGGATTTGCTCACCTCTACCTCCTAACCACAGTGATTGTCCTTTCCTGTAATGGCTGTTGATCTCATTGTTGCATCAAGCAAGATGAATATCACTCACATTTGTTTATTTTTTGTTTTCTTGTGAATATGATTTTTTTGTTGTTAAATCTTGCGATAAGATTTTCTAAGGTAATAGAATCCACTACATTACATGTACACTACATGCATTTTTGAAGACTGACTTAATTCTTTGGTTCCATAAACTAGAATGTTATTTTGTATCATATGATGCAGGGTAAAACAGTGACATCATCAGGAATTTGACCAATGTGTCAATCGTTGGTTGACTGACACTTACACATTACTTAATTTCCCCCTCTTCTTACAAAAAGAACATTGCAAATCCCCATGTTGATAGCACTGCTGTCAGTTCTATATATGACATAGGCTGCATTGCGCAAAAGGCTGAAAGACCTTGATTCAGTGAAGTCACTCATGGGTGGTAAGTCGTCTGTAAATATTATTGAGTTTACCATTCAGGGGCTTAGGAAGTATCTGTGCTTTCTTGCTGAAAGTGGCCAGGTGTCGTTCGAAATGCCATATGACTCATAGTAATATCCACAGAATGGTGTAGCCTTGGAATTGCATGGGAATTACAATCATACAAGCAAACAACATAAATCCTATAGTAATAGTGAAGTGTGCAGCGTGTGTTTACTGCCTCTATCAAAAGTAACTCTAGTGAGGATTTAACTTTATTGAGTTCATCATAGGTGACTTATTTCTCAGGTTTTATTTAGTTTTATTACCAATGAGAAGCAGGAGAATATGGAGATGAAGAATATGTTTAGGTTGATCCTCCCAGGACATCTCCTTGCTCCTCAATAACATTCATTTGTGCCTTTGACCAAGCTTGAATGTCCGTTACTTTAATAAGATTTATAAAAAAAAATCTTTTCTGGGCTGAAAAAAGGTATTGGCTGAAAAATAAAAGTTACTGATTACTAATTATGTTCTCAAGAGATATGAACCTTAAAGGGGTCGGTCCATTTCAGATCATGATGGCATACCCCTAGGATGTATCATCAATGTCAGATAGGTATGGGCCCCACCTCTAGCACCCTCTCCTATCTCCAGAATGGTGCTCCTGAAATGAGCGTGCATGACCAACCTCCTGTCACTGCTTTGGCAGTTCCAAAAATAGCTGAGCAATGTTTGGCTTTTTCTGGCAGTCCCATTGTGGTGAATGGTGCGGAGTTCGTGCTTGCATGGTTCGCTCTCTATTCACTGCTATGGGACTTCCAAAAACAGCATTTGTTTGCTATTTTTGGAATTACAGTACCATAGTGATAACTGAAGAGCAGGCCCCGCATACTCGGTGTTCTCTCCTTCCCTTCAGGGGTTCCATTCTGGAGTTGCAGATCTGGCATTGATGTCTATTCTAGTGATAGGCCATCAATTTCTGAGATGGGAATACCTCTTTAAGTGATATGTCGAGATGTGTTGATTGAGGTGACATCTTTTTCAACTTTCAATTTTCCGACTCTGTTAGGAGCTGTTTACACTAAATATTTCCATGTGTGGTAATGTGAATTTCAGCCTGTCAATGGTTTGGTAGCATGTTGCACTATCATATTGGATTTATTCCTGGACAAGTTAGTATTTAAAAAATTCAAGCAAAGTTGGGGAAGGAGAACATCTATTTTGGGTGACAAAGTCACAGCTGTCTCAATATCTCCAAACTCACTGGAAAGTTTCCCTGGTGCTGACATCAGTCCTGATATAGGACTTATATGGGGCAACCCAAAGCCTGAGCAACAGCATGTAAAAACCATGCTTATTTGCATTTCTATGTGGTTTATTTCCATTAAAAACAAGAAGGAGATATGGATGGCTCTAAAAAACTCAAAAAGCACAAAAATATCCAACATATAGAAGTTTTGAAATGTACAAACAAAGCCTAAATTTCAAAATAAAAAAAGTGTTTTAATAGTATTATTAATCACCAATACCCATATATTCTCTGAAGGCCAAATGCAGTCCACAAACCGCCAATCGGAAAAATACAGATGACATCTGTGTGATGTCCATGTAGCATCCATTTTTTTTTTACTTATTAACTTCTTTGAGGCCAAGTATAGGACATGTTCTATCATTTGCTAAACAGGCCTATGGTTGCGAAAAGCACACGGATCATCCGTGTGCTTCCCGCATCTGTCATGAGAATGAGGCCTAAAGTAGACACCTGGCACATTGTCAAAATGCCACTTTATACACACAGGCACCTTCATGTAATTTTGCATCAATTTTTCATAAAAAATTAACATTAGTAGGTAAAATTGTGACCCAAGCAGAAAGTTATATGCATATTATTTCCTACAAACAGCAGTTCAACATGTGCAGAGTTCATACATAACACTTAGGCCTCAAGCACACCGCTATCCTCAATGCACGGGCAAAGTCCGTGCAGCGGCCGGGACGGATTGAGACCCATTCAACTTGAATGGGTCCGTGATCCGACCGCACCGCAAAAAAATAGAACATGTTCTATTTTTTTGCGGTGCGGAGGCACAGACAGAAACACCACAGAAGCACTCCATAGAGCTTCTGTGGGGTTCCGTGCCTCCGTTCAGCACCGCAGCTCCGAATTGCGGACACATTCAAGTGAATTGGTCCGCATCTGTGATGCGGGGAGCACACGGCCGGTGCCTGCATATTGCGGACCCGCTGTTTGCCGGCCCCAATACGGCTGGGCAACGGCCATGTGCATTAGGCCTTAAGCTTATGTTTTCATGAGCATATCTTTATGAAATCACTAGACGTAGAAAGACAAAAAATATCTTAAATATATATATATGTATAGGGTTTAAAGCCCTTGTAAAATAAGTTGGCCCCTATATCTTATTTATTTACTGAATGCAGCCACCTGTTGATTGCAGATGCTTTGACAAGCTGTTGAAAGCCATGTCCACCTTTATGTAAGTTTCAGAACGAACAAGAACATCTAAAAAAAAATATGCATCAAGACAAATATTTGCGCCTAAAACTCACCTCCAAGCAGAGGTTTATACACAAATAATAGGTAATATTGTGCAGCGTACAAAGCTCATATGTACCAACAAGTGCTTGTGCTCTAAAAAACACTGAAACAGAGGCCATGCAATATTTGACAACCATCCACAAATTTGTTAAAAATACTGTATATACTATGCACAGCAAACAGCTACTAAATTACCAAAATCTACATTTTTTTGAGAACACAACAAATCTGTATATAAAAAAAGAACTAACATGTGCAACCTCCTTCCTGTAGCTTTGCAGCAAACAGTAATTATAAGCAAAAATTGCATGAGAAATCAAATTTGCAAATTGAATGCTTACTCTAGCAGAGTGATTATGCAAATAAAATATACCGGTACTTTGCATCTGTAAGACGTGAAGGGATCATACATACCACAAATGTCTATATTCACTGCAGCATGCGATAAAGAAATGCAAAAACGCAGGACTGTCTTAACCAACGTTTGCATGTTAATAATTGGCACTGGGAATAATTCAGATAAATACTGAATCGTTTTTCAACCTCCTGTATAAACTGTAATCCTGATAAAAATCATATATCCCTAAACCTAATAAATTGTGCTAATTAAAGGGATTTGCCCCCTTTTGGGGGAGGGGCTTTCACAAACCTTCCCTCCTCTGCAAACCTGTAAAAGGAATCATACTCACCTGCCCTTGGTGCTGGGTTCCAGATCCTTCACTCCACAGCCTCAGCTGCCTCGCTTGGGTCTCTCACTGTCAACATCCATTTTGACACCGCTGCAGCCAATTGCTTCCCTTGCATCATGTCAATTGGTCATATGATGCAAGGGGAGCAGATCACCTCTGCGGCCAATGAGTGGCTGCATCAGTGTTAAAGTAAATGTTGACAGCAGGGGACGTGAGCGAGACAGCCAAGGAGGTAAGCATTAGTGTTGGGCGCGATTCTCGAGTCTCCTCCCCGAATGTTTGTTGGCTGCTATGCAGCCAATAAACCTGCAGATAAGTGCTGCCCTCACTGTAATGCCGTAGCCATGTTGGCTACTAGCATTACAGTGATTGGCTGGCTGGAACGCGTCATCGGGTGCTATATAGCACCTGATGACATGTGTTTGGCTCAGTATTAGTCAAGGAGAGCTGGAGAGCAGAAAGGAGAGATAGTGTAGGGAGTGAAATTTAATTAAAAAAACTTGTTAGAGACCCAAAAGTCCTTTTAAGGACTATTGTATCTAGCAGCAATATATATTTTTAGCGCAACCTGCTCTAAATAGCTTGCAATTGTTTGGCTGCTGCAGACAGCGACATTATCTGGGCTACATCTCCTGTATAACGTTTGCGTATTCGAAATATCAGTGACATTCGGTCTAATATTTTTGCTGCTGGTGGCAGCAACATTACCTGCGCTACATCTCCAGTATAACGTTAGCGCATCCGAATTATCAGTGACATTCAGTGTAATTTTTTTCGCCGCTGGTGACAGCGACATTATCTGCGCTACATCTCCTGTGTAACGTGTGTGCAGCGTAAAAATATCTGTGACATCCAGTGTACTTTTTCTGTAGACGGGACAGTGACATTACCTGCGCTACATCTCCTGTATAACGTTTGCACATCCTAAATATCAGTGACCTTAATTTAGTGTAATTTTTTATTAGCCGCTGGTGACAGCGACATTACTTGTGCTATACCTCCTTTATAACGTTTTTACATCCTAAAATTATCTGTGACATTCAGTGTACTTTTTTTATAGACGCTGCGGACAGCAACATTATTTGTGATTTATCTCCTGTTTAACGTGTGCGCATCCTAAAAATATCTGGGACATTCTGTGTACTTTACCTGCGCTACTATACGTGTGACATACTTGCAAGCATATATAACATTTAATATGTGCAAGGCAAAAAGTAAGGGACGGAGAAGTGGCCGTGCTGCTGATGGTGCATGCAGAAGCCATGGCCCTGGGTGCGGTGAAACTGTGCCTGCTGCCAGAGCACAAGAAACACACTCATCCACGATACCTAGCTTCATATCCCAGTTTGCAGGGCGGCGCAGGACACCACTCTCGATGTCTGACCAGTGTGACCAGGTTGTCAGTTGTATTGCAGCAGATAATGCTTCCAGTCAGTTAAGCACCACCCTGTCTACCACAAAGTCCAGTTTTAGTAGCCAAGAGTCTGATCAACAGAATCCTCACCCTTATACTCTTTCCTCCCACCATGGAGAGTCTTGGCAAACAAGTGATCCCACGGTTGGATATTCAGAGGAGCTCTTTTCATCGCCATTCCTTGATTTGGGCCTCTGAACAAGCCCTCTTGAAGAGGGACATCAGGAGAAATTTTGCCCTGATTCCAAAACTCTTGAGCATCCAGAATCACAAGTAGATGACGGTGGGGAACGGCAATTAGTGTTTCACAAGGTAGATGAAGTTGATGAGACACAGTTGCCAATAAGTCAACCGCAATTAGTGTCTCAAGAGGTTGATGATGAGGATGAGACGCAGTTGTTGTTAGGTCAACAAGTCAGGAGGATAACCAGAGTGAAGAAGTGGAAGAGGAGGTGCTGGATGATAAAGTCACTGACCCAAACTGGGAAGGTGGCAAGCCGAGCCGGCAGTGGGGTGGCAAAAGGGAGAAGGAGGGCCACACAAATAGGTCCACAACTGTTCCCCGGAGCACCCTCTTGCGGCAATCTCCCTTGCCAAGGGGTAGGTGTTCCGCAGTCTGGCGTTTTTTGAGGAAAGTGCGGACGATAAAAGAATTGTAATTTGCAACCTGTGCAGTACCAAAATGAGCAGGGACATGAACACTAGCAACCTCACCACCACCAGCATGATCCGCCACATGGCATCAAAGCACCCTAATAGGTGGGCCGAACACCTTGGTCCACAATCAGTGTCTGCGGGTCACACCACTGCTTCCTCTTCCCCTGTGTTATGTGCTGGCCAATCCCCTGTCCAGGACACAAGCACCATCAGCTAGCACATCCACTTCTGTGTTCCAGTGCAGCGTACAGATGTCTAAACCCCAGGCCTTTGAACAAAAGCGCAAATACCCAGCCACCCACCCACAGGCTATAGCACTAAATGGGAAACTTTCCAAATTGCTGGCCATGGAAATGTTGCCATTTAGGCTTGTGGACATGGAGGCTTTCCGCAGCCTGACGGGGTTGGCCGTCCCGTGTTACTCAGTCCCCAGCCGCCAATATTTTTTATGGTGTGCAGTCCCAGGCTTACACCAGCATGTGTCTCGTAACATCACCCATGCTCTGACCAACGCAGTTATTGGGAAGGTCCACTTAACGACTGACACATGGACAAGTGCCGGAACACTGGGTGAACCTTGTGGAGGCCGGGAGCATTTCATACCCTAGGATGGCACAGGTGTTACCGACCCCAAGTATTGCGGGCCCTACTTCCATCAGGGTTTCCGCCAACACCTACTTTAGTGGCTGCAACCCCCTCTTCTCCTCCTCCGCCTCCACTTCTACTTCTGAATTATCATCTTGCAGCACCAGTCAGACCTCAGAGTCAGTAGCTGGATGCAGTGTAGCATTGCAGTGGGGAAGCGGCAACAGGCCGTGCTTAAACTGATCTGCTTAGGTGACAAACAGCACACCACCATAGAGCTGTGGCAGGGGATAAGGGACCAGACTGAGCTGTGGCTCTCGCCACTCAACCTAGAACCAGGCATGGTTGTGTCTTATAATGGCCGTAACTTGGTGGCGGCTTTGGAGCTCGGCAAGCTCATACACATACCATTGCTAGCCCACGTGTTCAACCTAGTGGTTAAGCGGTTTCTCAAAACCTACCCCAATTTGCCTGAGCTACTGGTGAAGGTGTGCTGCGTGTGTGCCCATTTTTCCGCAAGTCATCGTCAGCTTCCGCCGGTCTGGCAACTCTGCAGCAGTGCTTGCAATTGCCAGCTCACCGACTGTTGTGTGACTTGAGCATGTTGGCCAGGCTTTGTGAGCAGCAGAGGGCAGTAGTGCAATACCAGCTGTAACATGGTTGTCGCCTTTGCAGTCAACTTCCGCTCTTCACAAGTAACGATGTCTGACCTCTGAGGTTTTATGCAACTTTGAGGAATCAACACAGAAGGTGAGCGGAGATAATACTATTATAAGCGTAATCATCCCACTTATGTGTCTACTCAAACGCTCGCTGCTCACAATTAAGGTGGACGCTTTGCATGTGGAAAAGATGGAAATGGGGAAAGACATTACACAGGGTGATAGCCAGACCACCCTCAGTTCGTCTTCTCAGCGCAAATTGAATGATGATGAGGAGGAGGAGGGGGAGCAGGAGACGGTTGCTACAAAGGGGAGTACCCATGGCAGGTTTATTCCATCTGTTTAGCGTGAAATGGATGATGAGGAGGAGGAGGAGCAGGGGACGGTTGCCTCCGCTACAGAGGGTAGTACCCATGGAAGTTTTATTCTGTTCAGCGTGGATGAGTAGAAGAGGAGGAAGAGGATGAGGAGGTTGAGAATCATCCTCCTGATGAGGACAGTGAAGTCTTGTCTCTTGGGACTCTGGCACACAGGGCTGACTTTATGTTAGGCTGCCATTCTCGTGACCCTCGCGTTGTACGCATTTTGGCCAACACCGATTACTGGTTGTTCACCCTTCTCGACCCCCGCTATGGTACAAAGAGAACTTCTCATTCCTGTGGTGGAGAGGACGAGCAAAATGATGCAATACCAGAAGGTCATTGTGGAAAAATTGCTCCAAAAATTTCCAGCTGACAACGCTGGCTGCAGAATACATAGTTCATTGGCCAACCGAGGAGGGGAGATGAGGGGAACACACAGCAGTTCCAACAGAGGCAGGTCAACAAGGCCTGGGACAGTTTTAGGAAAAAAGTTTGAAAGATGGTGAAGGAGTACATAGCAGACTGTGTCAGCGTCCTCAGTGATCCCTCTGTACCTTACAACTATTGGGTGTCCGAGCTGGACACGTGGCACGAACTGGCGCTCTACGCCTTGGAGGTGCTGGCCTGCCCCACCGCCAGCGTTTTGCCAGAGCGTGTATTTGGTGCTGCTGGGGGCATAATAACTGATAGGCGCATCCGCCTGTCAACTGAAAATGCTGACCGGTTGACTCTTATAAAAATGTACAAGGCCTGGATTGCCCCTGACTTCTCTACTCCATCAGAGGAAAGCAGCTGAACATAAAGGCACTCTAATGTGGCTTTTATGGTGTATTGAATACACTGTATTCCCATGCACCCCTTCTACCACTAAAAAGGGTATATGGTTCAATCTCCCTTTTCTCATCCTCATCCTCCATCAGGATCCGTTTTTCCGAAAAGACATCAGAGAAACGGATCCGGCATTTTAATGCATTTGTCAGACGGATCAGGATCCTGATCCGTCTGACAAATGCCATCAGTTTGCATACGTTTTGACGGATCTGGCAGGCAGTTCTGGCGACAGAACTGCCTGCAGGAATCCTCTGCTGCAAGTGTGAAAGTACCCTAAGACGTACAGTCGAAACACGTAGACCTTGCCTGTCTGGTCAGCCTATGGATTTTATAATGAAGAAATAAAGAAATTGGATTTTATCTTGAGCCTGCTGCTGGATTTTTTCTACTGTTATGATTGATTCCTGGTCCGGGATCCGAGCATGGCAAAGGAGGACGGTGGGTGAGCTGAAATCCCTGTTTTTCATAAAGCTACAATATCATACAGTAAGACAAATGTTGAATAACAGAAGCATCCACTGGTAAATAAAAAAAAAATGTATCATTTTAGTAGTGAAGTTTGGGAATTAAAGGTTGTGATCTTTTTCTTTTGCAGTTGCCTTGTATGGGCCTCAGTAATAACTTGCACCTTATCTAAAGGTTATTATGAGACATTTTTCCATTTCTGCTGTTCTTTTGCATTAGCTCTGATTTTCTATCCACAGATGTCTGGTGTGCAAATGTGAATCCCGGATATTCCTATCCATGTCATGTCTTCACTTGTTCCTGGAAATGATAGAAATGATATGATATGAGTCAATCTAACATTTAATTTCCGTCTTTAAAGAGATGAATTGCGCACATTCCATAAAGGATATGGAATTCATATATTCATATCGACATGAAGAAACCAAAGAAAATGATAACTTACTTGACATAACTCAATACGAGACACAGAAGAGACAGGACCAAAGATCAAACAAAGATCAAAATGGACAGCCAGTTATGCAGGCTTTCAACTGCTGGATCTGGGACATTTGGGAGGCATAGTGATCATCTTATTTTACTGGATCCTTCTTAAAAATAGAAAAAATAGAAATAGCGAACAACGCCTTTTAATAATTCATCCCTTTAAAGAGTTTGCGCATGAAGCGGGCGTACTTACCTGCTTCCGGCACTGGCCCTCCACCACTCCGGGCCTGCGATGTTCTGCTGGACTCCCTCACTGAAAACATCCGGTTTGACGCATCCTGCAGCCAATCACTGGCCATGGCGGTGACCAGAAAAAAAATGTATGACGTAAGGGGAGTTGGTCACTGCTTCGCCCAGTGATTGGCAGCAAGTCGTGTCAATCCAGATGTTTTCAGCAAGAGAGCCCAGTGGAGTATCACAGGCCAGGAGAAGAAGGAGCGGGCAGCCAGGGCCATGATGCAGGTAAGTAAACTTCCCTTTACAGGTTCGGCCAAGTGGGGGATGTTTGCCAAACCCTCTCCCCATTCTTGCACTACCCTTAAGTCTTTTCTCTTTCAGTTCACATATGATTAAGTGCTCTAATATAGGAGGACAAAGTGACCTTAAATGCATATATGACATAAAGTATGGCATGCAGTCATCTCCTGGAACAGTGCACCATCTCGTGATCCCATAATTGGAGGCTTTGGTCTAATAATTTACTAGATGGATTGACACAATGCATTTGTGGCTTGAGCTGTGGCGATGTGTAAAGAAACGCTGTGAGCTCCATTTCACATTTAAGTGTGTGCAGCTGTCTTCTGAATCAGAGCAAGAAAGGTTTGAGTAAATGAAGTACAGTATACAACAAATGAGGACATCTGGAAAATGAAATCACACTATGGCATTATGGATGATATTGGCAGAAATTACAAATCATTCCTATGTATAGTAATTACATCTGTTCTGGATCATTGCCTTATTTAAATGCTCAGAGCTAGAACACAAAAGCAATTTCTGGTTCTATGAGGTATCATAATTCAGAGCTTTAGATACAGTGTGTTGAGGAGAAAACATGCATTATCATTCTGGAGGTAAGATATAAACTCCCGATTCTTGTGCCTTGTACCTCTAGAATAAATGATATCAGGATTGGACAGGGCCATGGAAGATCCTGTAGTGGACCATGGTCTGACAGTCCTGACATAATAATGGGCTTCTACAACATTTTGAGGTTGACTTCAAAGTGAACACTTGTCACTAGGGTCTAGTGGGATTATTCACAAATAACCTATAGATCTTACTGGTGACATGTCCTCTATGCAGGGGCATAGCTAGAACTCCCTGCTCCTGTGTAAACCTCATTCCTTTAGCTAGTCACGATCTAGACCACATCAGGCTGCCACGCCATCCTTTTCCTATATAATATATATACAGGTCCTTCTCAAAAAATTAGCATATTGTGATAAAGTTCATTATTTTCTGTAATGTACTGATAAACATTAGACTTTCATATATTTTAGATTCATTACACACCAACTGAAGTAGTTCAAGCCTTTTATTGTTTTAATATTGATGATTTTGGCATACAGCTCATGAAAACCCAAATTTCCTATCTCAAAAAATTAGCATATTTCATCCGACCAATAAAAGAAAAGTGTTTTTAACACAAACAAAAGTCAACCTTCAAATAATTATGTTCAGTTATGCACTCAATACTTGGTCGGGAATCCTTTTGCAGAAATGACTGCTTCAATGCGGCGTGGCATGGAGGCAATCAGCATGTGGCACTACTGAGGTGTTATGGAGGCCCAGGATGCTTCGATATCGGCCTTAAGCTCATCCAGAGTGTTGGGTCTTGCGTCTCTCAACTTTCTCTTCCCAATATCCCACAGATTCTCTATGGGGTTCAGGTCAGGAGAGTTGGCAGGCCAATTGAGCACAGTAATACCATAGTCAGTAAACCATTTACCAGTGGTTTTGGCACTGTGAGCAGGTGCCAGGTTGTGCTGAAAAATGAAATCTTCATCTCCATAAAGCTTTTCAGCAGATGGAAGTATGAAGTGCTCCAAAATCTCCTGATAGCTAGCTGCATTGACCCTGCCCTTGATAAAACACAGTGGACCAACACCAGCAGCTGACATGGCACCCCAGACCATCACTGACTGTGGGTACTTGACACTGGACTTCAGGCATTTTGGCATTTCCCTCTCCCCAGTCTTCCTCCAGACTCTGGCACCTTGATTTTTCTGAATGACATGCAACAGTCCAGTGCAGCTTCTCTGTAGCCCAGGTCAGGCGCTTCTGCCGCTGTTTCTGGTTCAAAAGTGGCTTGACCTGGGGAATGCGGCACCTGTAGCCCATTTCCTGCACACGCCTGTACACGGTGGCTCTGGATGTTTCTACTCCAGACTCAGTCCACTGCTTCCGCAGGTCCCCCAAGGTCTGGAATCGGTCCTTCTCCACAATCTTCCTCAGGGTCCGGTCACCTCTTCTCGTTGTGCAGCGTTTTCTGCCACACTTTTTCCTTCCCACAGACTTCCCACTGAGGTGCCTTGATACAGCACTCTGGAAACAGCCTATTCGTTCAGAAATTTATTTCTGTGTCTTACCCTCTTGCTTGAGGGTGTCAATGATGGCCTTCTAGATAGCAGTCAGGTCGGCAGTCTTACCCATGATTGCGGTTTTGAGTAATGAACCAGGCTGGGAGTTTTTAAAAGCCTCAGGAATCTTTTGCAGGTGTTTAGAGTTAATTAGTTGATTCAGATGATTAGGTTAATAGCTCGTTTAGAGAACCTTTTCATGATATGCTAATTTTTTGAGATAGGAATTTGGGGTTTTCATGAGCTGTATGCCAAAATCATCAATATTAAAACAATAAAAGGCTTGAACTACTTCAGTTGGTGTGTAATGAATCTAAAATATATGAAAGTCTAATGTTTATCAGTACATTACAGAAAATAATGAACTTTATCACAATTTGCTAATTTTTTGAGAAGGACCTGTATATATATATATATATATATATATATATATACACATATACACTGCCCCCCTTTACTCTCCCCCCTTTCCCCCTTTTCCTATTAATTTGTGTGCTTATTTACAGTGATTCTGAGGTAATTTAATACATGATTTTGATTTTTTTCTGGTTACTTACCTGTTACTGAGGCACCTGTTTTCTGCCAGAATTTGATTGGTGGATGAAGTTCTGGGGCGGGAAATTCAAGTATTTATAGATGGTCCCAGCAGGTCCGGAGCTTGTCCACCGCGAAGCCTGGAAGAAGAGGACGTCGCCCCGCCTGCCCTCCCCTTTTAAGAAGTCATGGTCCTGAATTAGAGGGGGGTTAGTCACCCAGCTTTGCTGGGGGGACAATTGTGGACTTAATGAATATTTAATGAGTATTTTTTTATTGGTTATTTAATTATTCATGGTTATTATTATCATTTTTATTATATTATGTAACCCTTAATAAAAGACCACGGCCATTTTCCACCACAATTTGGTTTGTTTTTATTTTAGATAAATATTGGTAAAGTAATTGTTATAGTTTAAGTTATTGCGCATATGGCACCATGCTCTGTGCCTCTCTGTGAACTTTTTACTACAAAATCACAGTGAGATAAAGTTGTCACCGTGGTTTTGTACCAAAAAGGTCACAGAGAGGCACTGAGCATTATCAGTCATGTTAATGCTCTGTTTCTCTGCTGTCCAGAGCGGGGCTTGACATTCTTTCACACAGCGGATTCCACACATCGTGTGAAAGTCCCCTTACATGCTCATATTATCAGTAACAAGCATCCTCACTAGGGTTGAGCCAAGATCCAAAGTCAATTCACTTCAAACTTCGTTATTGCCGAAGTCCAAGACTTCGGTCAATAACTTCGGTATTTGATTAATTAACTTAAAACAGATTTTAAACAGGTATCTGAAGTCGGCTTCAGAACCAAGGTACCAGTCAGTACCGAAGCCGACTAATGATACTCATTTTAAAATTGTTTAAAAAAAACACAAAACACTGATTCTGCCCTAGGGCATGCAGTCCTTTATTTTTGGCTCCTGCAGAAATTTCCTCTCCTTGCCCGAGGAACCACCATACAGGCATGTAATGCACTTTTGTGTCATTTCCTTTTTTTGCCAGACCCATTGTAGTTAATGGTTATACATACAGGCCTAAAAAAAATGAATGGACATGGGGGAAAAATTATATTGTGTGCATGAGCTCTAATGTTGATGTCCTATCCGGATCGGTTATCAGTTTCACAAAAGCAGATCATTTCCTTAAAGGGATTTTCAGAATTTTTTCTATTGATGGCCCATTCTCAAGATAGGTCATCAATATCAGACCAGCGTGGGTCCAACATCAGCCCCTCCTCTGATCAGCTGTTTGAAGAGAAAGCAGCGCTCATACAAGCACTGCCTTCTTCTAATTGTTTGCCTGCTTGCCCTCGCAACTGCATTCACTTCAATGGGACAGCTCCTTCCTGTAGTAGGGTAATGTCCTATAGAGGTGAATGGGGATGCCATGGTTGCAATTACACTGCTCTTCACTGGTAAGCAGGTTAATAATGAGGAGAAGGCAGCGCTTGGATGAGTGCTGCCTTCTCTTCAAACAGCTGATCGGTGGGGGTGTCGGGAGTCGTCCCTTCCCCCCACCGATTTGGATAGGTCATGAATAGAAAAAACAAACAGACAAAGACTTTAAGGAGATTCTCTTAGTAGTCTGCTGCTGCCCTCCTCCAACACCCTGCACATTCAAAGTCCCACTCGGTGTAGCTTGACGGCCAGTGCCGGATGCCACGGAAGTCCATCCTTCTCCTCCTCTAATTTTACTAAGATGTAGAGGCTGAGTAGACACTCGGGTCCACAGCACTGAAGCCAGCCATACTCACCCTTGTTGGGATCTTTCTCACTGGACTGCAGTCTTCACTGACGTGCTCTACTCCTCCTCAAGTTCTGCCGACACACTGCTCCAAGCAATGAAATCTAGTAGGTAGAAAAAAATCTTTTGTAATATACTATTAGCCCAAGAGGTAGAAAATGTAAGGCTAGTTTCACACTTGCGGCAGGACGGATCCGACAGGCTGTTCACCCTGTCGGATCCGTCCTGCGGCTATTTCGCCGTGCCGCCGGACCGCCGCTCCGTCCCCATTGACTATAATGGGGACGGGGGCGGAGCTCCGGCGCAGCACGGCGGTGCACGGAGAAAGCCGCCGGACTAAAAAGCCTGACATGCAGTAATTTTAGTCCGGCGCCCTTTCTCCGTGCACCGCCGTGCTGCGCCGGAGCTCCACCCCCGTCCCCATTATAGTCAATGGGGACGGAGCGGCGGTCCGGCGGCACGGCTAAATAGCCGCAGGACGGATCCGACAGGGTGAACAGCCTGTCGGATCCGTCCTGCCGCAAGTGTGAAAGTACCCTTAGATGAGGATAAGAAAGTCACAGATAAGGGCCAGGTGTGCAGACAAGGGTCAGGGATGGGGCACAGATAAGGGCCAGGGCCCAGAGGCGCAGACATGGGCCAGGGGAGGCAAAGAAAGGGCCAGGGTGGCGCACACAGGGGCCAAGGGGGCAGAGACAAGGGCCAGGGAGGCGCAGACTGGGGCCAGGGGTGCAGACAAAGACCGGTGGGGCACAGATAAGGGCCAGGGCCCAGGGGCACAGACAGGCCAGGGAGGCGCAGGCAAGGGGGGCACACAGGTAGTGGGCACAGATGGAGGGTGGCCATTAGACCCTTGTCCTCTAGTGGATCTAAATCTAATATAAATCCTAAGGGGGTATTCCATGACTTTAATATTGATGACCCATTCTTCATCATCGAACACCCACACCACCATCAATCAGCTGTTTCAAAGTAGCACTGCAACACAATAACTAGCATAAGTGGGATGGCAAACCAGGTTCAAATAAAACACCAGTGACTTGTAATTTTTCACACTAGCAGCCCCTTGATTCACTGACCTATCCTCTGGATTTCAATTGAGAAACGTTAATCTCAACAGGTCACCAAGTTGACCAAGTAGTAGGAGAACTAGAGGTATGGATAAATATGGAAGCATGTCTAACAGGCCTACTAGCAACCTGGAGGTATCCCTTGCCCTTCAGAGGTTTTTACGATATATGTCCCTCTGTTAGAGCAAGTAGTCGTGACGCCAGTTGCATTTAAGCAACGAGGACATGGAGTCCCCTTTGTAGATGGTAGTGTTGTTACCCAGGTGTAGGATTGACAGAGTGGGTGTAAGGGTTGCCTATAGTGTCCATTAAGTGTAGCTTTAGCACTTTGTCACGGTGCTCCTAGCTGGATATCCTGGATTCCCAGGCATTGTAGTCCGAAGCAGTGCAAAAATGGATAAATAATTTGGACGATGAAGGAATAATTGAGTCCAGACTTATAGTAACATTGAACACAGCTTTACTTGGCATAAACGTTATCAAGGAACAATCTTCCAACTTGATTTTGGTCATCAATAAACTCCAAAAGGAGTTAAGTTTGGTATACTAAACAACCCTTTTGTTTGAAAATTTGCATACCCAATATGTAGATAGTGGAAAAATCCTGTGTGGAAATAAGAGCATGCTGAGAATTTCCAAATCTGCAAGTACCAGGCCCATTTTAGTTTTTGAATTTTAGTTTTTGTCTCCCCACATTCCATAAGCCACAACTTTTTAAATTTTCCATTCATATAGCCATTTGAGGGCTTATTATTTGCGGGATGAGTTGTATTTTTAAGGGCACTATTTAATTTAACATGTCTGTTATTGAAAAATATTACAAACTGGATTCCAAAAAAGTTGGGACACTAAACAAATTGTGAATAAAAACTGAATGCAATGATGTGGAGATGGAAAATGTCAATATTTTATTTGTAATAGAACGTAGATGACAGATCAAACGTTTAATCCGAGTAAATGTATCATTTTAAAGGAAAAATACATTGATTCAAATTTTCACGGTGTCAACAAATCCCCAAAAAGTTGGGAGAAGTAGCAATAAGAGGCTGGAAAAAGTAAATTTGAGCATAACGAAGAGCTGGAAGACGAATTAACACTAATTAGGTCAATTGGCAACACGATTGGGTATAAAAAGAGCTTCTCAGAGTGGCAGTGTCTCTCAGAAGCCAAGATGGGTAGAGGATCACCAATTCCCACAATGTTGCGCAGAAAGATAGTGGAGCAATATTAGAAAGGTGTTACCCAGCGAAAAATTGCAAAGACTTTGCATCTATCATCATCAACTGTGCATAACATCATCCGAAGATTCAGAGAATCTGGAACAATCTCTGTGCGTAAGGGTCAAGGCCGTAAAACCATACTGGATGCCCGTGATCTCCGGGCCCTTAAACGACACTGCACCACAAACAGGAATGCTACTGTAAAGGAAATCACAGAATGGGCTCAGGAATACTTCCAGAAACCATTGTCAGTGAACACAATCAACCGTACCATCCGCCATTGCCAGCTGAAACTCTACAGTGCAAAGAAGAAGCCATTTCTAAGCAAGATCCACAAGCTCAGGCGTTTTCACTGGGCCAGGGATCATTTAAAATGGAGTGTGGCAAAATGGAAGACTGTTCTGTGGTCAGACGAGTCACGATTCAAAGTTCTTTTTGGAAATCTGGGATGCCATGTCATCTGGACCAAAGAGGACAAGGACAACCCAAGTTGTTATCAACGCTCAGTTCAGAAGCCTGCATCTCTGATGGTATGGGGTTGCATGAGTGCGTGTGGCATGGGCAGCTTGCATGTCTGGAAAGGCACCATCAATGCAGAAAAATATATTCAGGTTCTAGAACAACATATGCTCCCATCCAGACGTCATCTCTTTCAGGGAAGACCCTGCATTTTTCAACAAGATAATGCCAGACCACATTCTGCATCAATCACAACATCATGGCTGCGTAGGAGAAGGATCCGGGTACTGAAATGACCAGTCTGCAGTCCAGATCTTTCACCTATAGAGAACATTTGGAGCATCATAAAGAGGAAGGTGCAACAAAGAAGGGCCAAGACGATTGAACAGTTAGAGGCCTGTATTAGACAAGAATGGGAGAGCATTCCTATTTCTAAACTTGAGACACTGGTCTCCTCGGTCCCCAGACGTCTGTTAAGTGTTGTAGGAAGAAGGGGAGATGCCACACAGTGGTGAAAATGGCCTTGTCCCAACTTTTTGGGGATTTGTTGACACCATGAAATTCTGATTCAACATATTTTTCCCTTAAAATGGTACATTTTCTCAGTTTAAACTTTTGTTCCGTGATTTATGTTCTATTCTGAATAAAATATTAGAAGTTGGCACCTCCACATCATTGCATTCTGTATTTATTCACGATTTGTATAGTGCCCCAACTTTTTTGGAATCCGGTTTGTATTTGTGGGGTTAAATTGAGAAAAAAAAATACAATTATGCCAAGGTTTTTGGAGTTTATTTTACATTATATCATTCACTGTGTGCTAAAAATGCCACAAAGTCCTTATTCTGCAGCTCAATACGAATACGGCAATACCAAACTTGTATGTTTTTTTTTTTTACTACTTTAATAAATAAAAACCTTTGACAAAAACAAACATTTTCTTTGCATCGCCATTTTCTGACTTCCATGACATTTTATATTTTGGTCTAGAGAGCTGTATGAGGGCTTATTGTTTTGGGAGAAAGGTACAATTTTATTGGTACAGTTTTTTTGGTATGTATGACGTTCTGATCACTGTTATTAAATTTTTTGGAGGGGAAAATGTGACAAAAAAATGGACAAATCATGGGGTATTCTTTCTTTTTTTTCCGTTGCAGGGTACACAACAAAAAATATATTTATATATTTTAAGACGTGGCAATACCTGATATGTTTATATTTTTATTTTTTAATATATTTTTATATGCAAAATTGGGAAAGGGGAGGGTGATTTAAACCTTTTATTTTTATTTTTTTTGTTTTACAGTAATGACTTTTAACCCCCTTAGAGGCTAGAACCTGGGATCTTTTCATCCCTCGTCCTATTCACCCCAATACAGATCTATTAGGGTGAATGGGATTTTGACACAATACCTGCTGAGCATTGCTTCATGCACGGCTTAGCAGGGAGCTTACTATTGCATGCCTGGGAAGCTTCAGAAGCATCCAGGCTGCCATGGTAACTAATCGAAGCCCCGCGACATCCCTTTACCTTGCCTCGCAAATGCTGCTATCGGTGTTCATTGCAGCATCTGAGGGGTTAAGTGATATAGTTCAGCGTGATCTCCTTTCCCTATCAGTGCGGCCGAGTTTCTGCTATACTGTACAGCCGCCACCCGACAAATATGCAGCAGACTCAGTGCAGCAGCCCTCTCCATACATTACTTTAGCCACCGGTGGTTGAAGGGGTTAATTCTTGTGCAAAAATTTATAGCAGATTTCACCCATTCAGCACACAGAGTGAAATTCGTAGTGAAGCACAATCTATACTCAATTTTGTGGTAGTGGACTCGATACTAACGTGTCATAAAATCCACGTCAGAACAAACTTACCACATGTGGGCTCATCCTAAAATCAGCATAATTGGTTTTATAACATTTCCTCTGTATTAAAGAGGTTTTCTGGGAGTTCAATATTGGTGGCCTATCTTCAACATAGGTCATCAATACCTGATCAGAGGGAGGTCCAACTTCCTGCACCCCCCTCAATGTATGAAGAGGCCACGGTGCTTCGGTGAATGATGTGGCCTCTTCCTAGGCCAGTGACATCACGCTGATAGGACACATGGCCTATATGCAGCTCAATCGAATACAAGTGAATGACCCCGGGCTGCAATTCCGAATACAGCCGCTGTACAATATACAGGTATATTGGTACACTGCCAGAAGGCTGCAACGGCAAGGAGACCCAGAGGAGCCAGCGCAGAGGATGGCAGTGCTAAGGTCTTTTAATGGTGAGCTTCCATATAAATTCATGGAGGTCTACAAACAGCTGAAAGGAGTTCGGATAAGCCGTAGGGCAATAGGAAAGACCCTTCTGTAAAACTGATATTTCATAGGGAGTTAAGGCAAAGGAGGACAGATTGAATATCTTAACCTCCATAGATCTAATTCGAACTGTGGATCTATCAATTTGAGGACCGTTGAGATCTGCCACCCCGGCATCCTCTCCTCCTTTTTTTTTTGGTTTGTTATGCCGAGAGGCTGGAGGCCGCAGGTGTGAGGAGGGGGCAAACCAGTGGAGATTTTTTTTCTTTTGGGGGGGGGGGGGGGAGGGGGGTTATACATGTATTATGAATTCACTTGGTGATCCATCAGATTCACCTTTCTGACACAGAATTTTCCTTGTGGTGGTATATCCTTGTATCGCACTTTATGCACATTGCACTTTAGGTTGCATTTCCGTGAACATCTATTATATGGGTGTACATTACTATCGTTTACACATTAATAGGGTTAGCTAGCCACAGGGCATCAATAGGGACCCTACATAGCGTATTATCACTGCCATCTTCCTGTTGGTTGGACATCACCCTCACATGGGTATGATACAGCTCAAGTAATTGGAGAAAGATCTGATGACCGTCCCTTGGTACTGGTAGGACGTGCTGGTTATCAGTGCTGCTGTGCACTTTATAATTTTTTTTAATTTGGGATACTACTTGTATAATCGGGGGTTTACACACCCTTGATCCCAATTGTTGATCTTGTTTTGCACTTTATCTGTGGACACAACTTATTTTATTTGCATTACTAATAAATGTTACCGTATGTTTTACGATTGCCTTTTTGAATAGTATGATTTGATCCCTTGTAATCTGAAGCGCAGGCACTTATCAGTTCTGGCTCTCACTGTGTGATTACACATTAATAGGCTTCCACTATGTCTAGATCTATTATTGAAGAGAATGTATTTATGCGCAGATTTACAGTAGTGATGAGCGTCAGGGGTCATATTCGAATTCGCAATATATCGCGAATATTTTGTAGAATATAGGAATAGAAAATATTCGTTATATTCTACGTTTTTTTTTTTTCCTCGAAAAATCGGCAAGGTAATGATTGTGTAATATGCAAATTTTTGTAATACAAATTTTTTATTGCACATTTTTCAATTTACAACTATTAGACAAAGAAGATTATAGCACTAATATTAGCTACATTGCTCTATATTCAATTTTTTTTCGAATATTCGCTATATTGCTATAACTTTGTTTTTCCGAATATTCGTAATATTCTAAAACAAGAATATATAGCAATATAGCGAATATTCAAAAAAAAAGAATATAGAGCAATTTAGCTAATATAGTGCTATAATCTTCTTTGTCTAATAGTTGTAATTTTTTTCCAATCTGAACTTCAGATAAGTAAAAAAAATTACAACTATTA
The DNA here is from genome assembly GCF_014858855.1 of Bufo gargarizans. Classification (NCBI taxonomy): domain Eukaryota; kingdom Metazoa; phylum Chordata; class Amphibia; order Anura; family Bufonidae; genus Bufo; species Bufo gargarizans. Next base: position 583,193,576 of record NC_058082.1, read on the forward strand.
GACAAAGAAGATTATAGCACTATATTAGCTAAATTGCTCTATATTAGTTTTTTTGGAATATTCGCTATATTGCTATATATTCTTGTTTTAGAATATTCCGAATATTCGAAAAAACTAAGTTATAGCAATACAGTGAAAATTAGAAAAAAAAATCAAATATAGAGCAATTTAGCTAATATAGTGCTATAATCTTTTTTGTCTAATAGTTTTAAGTTGAAAAATTCGCAATAAAAAATTTGTATTACGAAAATTCGCAAACAACACTACTACTAAAGTCAAATATACTGCAGCATTCTCATTTGCCCACAAGCTAGAAGCAGGAAGGGATCATGTGTACTGATTTAAAAAAAATTGAATATTCGAAATTACGAATATATATCGCAAATTTTCGAAGTACCTAGATTCGCGATAAAAATTTGAAATTCGAATATTCGTGATCAACACTAATGTACAGGGGCAGCCATGCACGTGTATATTTGTCGATATTTGGATCCTCACAAATTATATATCTGCATTCACATAAAGCAACATTTGGATATCCACATGACTTATATTAAGGTCTGATTATGTTTGGATTATTTTGAATCATGCTTTTTTCTCCAAGTTTTCTGAATCCACTTCATGTATTTTGGATGTCTTTTTATTTTCTTCTGGTTCACTCCATTTGAGTCCACTCCATGTATTTTGGATGTCTTTGTATTTTGATTAGCCTGATAACCGTCTGTTGTGGTTAGCCCTATTCAAATGTATGTATTTTCCCCTGACCTTATAGCCTGAGGAAGGCGGCGACCTGCTACTGAAACGCGTAGCTAGCCTTTTATTTATAGTGTTTTATGTATGTTTTTAATAAATAACTTTTATAGATAGCAGAGCAGCGCGTTTTTGTTTTTCTGCTTCTTGTTGAGCGAACGTATTTCTCACAGGAGAATAGAATCTGACTCCTGGAGTAGGAGCTCAAGCATGTGCTTCCTTCCACCCACTCTACTCAGGAAATCCCCCTCCTGGCTTGAAGTAGGATAAGCCCACTTCTACCAAGAGGAGAGGAACAGAGTGGTTATTCCTGTTCCTGCCAACCATACTGCCTCTACCGGAATACACAGCTGGAACATAAAACATAATAGAGTGCCACGGTCTCTTCAAACAGCTGATCGATAGGGTTGACAGGTGTTGGATGCTCACTGATTAGATATTGACGACCTATCCCAAGGACAGATCATCACTGTTGAACTCCCAGAAAATCCCTTTAATTTTTTTCACCCTTTAGATGCCATGATCTCACTTGATCATGGCATCTAAAGGCTTTAATGACCACGATCGGCATTATTGCCGCTCGCGGTCATTAGCCGCAGGTCTCTGCTGTTTGAAACAGCAGAGACCCACTGGCCATGACGCCCGCTGCACGCGCGAGAAGTCGCAATGTTGTGCCCATCTCTCCAGCATCGTACCTGTATGGTAGCAAAGGAGTTAATAAATGTTTAAATTATATACAGTATAGTCATACATATAACATAGTAACATAGTATATAAGGCCAAAAGAAGACATTTGTCCATCCAGTTCGGCCTGTTATCCTGCAAGTTGATCCAGAGGAAGGCAAAAAAAATAAAGTGAGGTAGAAGCCAATTTTTTCCACTTAAGGGGAAAAAAATTCCTTCCCGACTCCAATCAGGCAATCAGAATAACTCCCTGGATCAACGACCCCTCTCTAGTAGCTATAGCCTGTAATATTATTACACTCCAGAAATACATCCAGGCCCCTCTTGAATTCCTTTATTGTACTCACCATCACCACCTCCTCAGGCAGAGAGTTCCATAGTCTCACTGCTCTTACCGTAAAGAATCCTCTTCTATGTTTGTGTACAAACCTTCTTTCCTCCAGACGCAGAGGATGTCTCCTCGTCACAGTCACCGTCCTGGGGATAAATAGATGATGGGGGAGATCTCTGTACTGCCCCCTGATATATTTATACATAGTATAACATTTTCCATTCAGGTTACAATCATTTTGCTGACCTTTAAGAGATGCAGTAAAGAATAACGGTTAGACAACTGTTAGCTCACATGTTATCCTATTGTCAAGCGGCCGCTCATGAACTCGAAATCTTTGTTCTTGTCGCGTTTCCAAAGTTATGTCACAGAAAAAAATACCCCATAAATGTAACTTTTGCTAAATACGTTTAAGAATAGAACAAAACCCCAAAATCAATTGTACATAGATAATATAAGATCATTTACTTGTGCCCGCACCGAGATATATATTCATATGGTGCACGTGTATAACCACGGATCAGCAGGACAATAAAGCGACAACACCAGCACATAAGATACTCGTAACAATGCAGAGCAACACCATTAGTTGTGATCCATAACTCACGGTTACTTGATACCATTCGCTTAAGTTGTCCTGTTTCCAGAACAATTTAATGTTTGCAGCTGAAAGGAGGAGTCCTTGAAGCAAGTTTTTCAAGCGTGTCATGCATAATGCTCAGCCAACATATGATATACTGTACGGGGAATCCTAATCTGTGGTCTCTGTGTTTACAATGGAAAAATATTTAAGAAGATGAAGGATGATAAGAATAATCCCTCGATTCTACATAGGAGTGACTTATCATAATTGAGTGCCACATATCAGATGACGACGACCGTTAGGGCCCACGAGTAGCTTGAGATGGCACTCAGCTAGGTTGGCACTACAAATTTTTCCATGGTGTAGTGAATTTCAGGGTGGTAAACAGTGAGAAGGCCGCAGCACTGCTGGAGCGCCGCTGCCTTCTCAAACAGCTGATCGGCGGGGGTCCCGGGTGTCAGACCCCTGCCGATAAGAAGCTGATGATCTATCCAGAGGATAGATCATCAGTTAAATGAAAGTGCAGAACCCCTTTAATAAATGGGCCTTTGACTAGACTCAGCCCAATATATCCCCGGATAGGGGTAGTCCAGGGCATGGCCTTGCAGCATACAAGATGTTCCAAATACTAAGGCTGTGAACAAGGTCTTGTGATAAGAACGAAACGTTGGCCAGTATTTATTTATTAACTATTACTTCCTGGATGGATAATAAAGAAACACTACTAATTAAATAGTAAAACGAGTGTGTGGTCATTCATATTATATGGTTACTGCACAGGGGTGGACACAGACAGCAGAGGGCCCCTGTGCAAAGAATGTGCCTGGGCCCCCTCCCCTCCAAGCCAAGTTCTCAACATAACCCATTCCTTCCTAAGATTACTTATAGCAATACAAAACATAGTAAAAAGGTCACAGAGAGGCAAAGAGCATTATCAATCATGTTAATGCTCCATGTCTCTGCTGTCCAGTACAGGGCTTGGCTCTCTTTCACGCAGCGGATTACCCGCACAGGATCCGCTTGTATGAAAGAGCCCTAAGCCCAATGCATGGCTACACTCACCGAGTCCTAATAAAATCTGGTCCTACCTCATCCAGGGTGTCGCTGGCGTCGGCGTGATGTCCGCTGGATCCAGAACAAGGTCCCTATGGTGATAGGAGAAAAATAATAATCACATAAGGAAGGGATGGTGACTGCCCCTGTGAAATCACCAGCAGGGGACGCTGTGCTGGCCTGTAAGACTGAGCCATGCCAATGTATAGCAGGGTAATCTAGTGCTACCATACAGTACTAATGCCCACATTGTGGCCCCTCACAGTAATTAAGCCGTCACAGCAGTTATACCCAGATATGTGCCTCCCTCACAGTCGTTATGCCCAGATATGTGCCTCCCTCACAGTCGTTATGCCCAGATATGTGCCTCCCTCACAGTCGTTATGCCCAGATATGTGCCTCCCTCACAGTCGTTATGCTAGATATGTGCCTCCCTCACAGTCGTTATGCCCAGATATGTGCCTCCCTCACAGTCGTTATGCTAGATATGTGCCTCCCTCACAGTCGTTATGCCCAGATATGTGCCTCCCTCACAGTCGTTATGCCCAGATATGTGCCTCCCTCACAGTCGTTATGCTAGATATGTGCCTCCCTCACAGTAGTTATGCCAGATATGTGCCTCCCTCACAGTAGTTATGCCAGATATGTGCCCCCTCACAGTCATTATGCCAGATATGTGCCCCTCACAGTAGTTCTGGCCAGATATGTGCCTCCCCCACAGTGGTTATAGCCAGATGTGTGCCTTCTTAGTCTTTATGCCCAGATATGTGCCTCCTCAGTCGTTATGCCCAGATATGTGCCCCCTTAGTCGTTATGTCCAGATATGTGCCTCCCTCACAGCAGTTATGCCAGATATGTGCCCCTAGTTATGCCAGATATGAGCCCCCTTACAGCAGTTTTGCCAGATGTGCCCCTCACAGTGGTCATGCCAGATATGTGCCCAGTGCCCATAGTTATGCCAGATATGAGCTGCCTTATAACAGTTATGCCAAATATGTACCCCTCACAGTGGTTATGCCAGATATGTGCCCATAGTTATACCAGATATGAGCTGCCTTATAACAGTTATGCCAGATATGCGCCCCTCATAGTAGTTATGCCTATATATCTGTGCCCCTCACAGTAGTTGTTTTACCCAGATATGTGCCCCTCACAGTGGCTCTTTTGTGCCCCCTCACTTTAGTGGTTGCCCCTTTTTGCAGCTTTATGGGGGGGGGAAACTTAATACTTACCTTCTTCCCTAATGACAGGCTCCCACACTCACATCGTGCTGCTGGCTGTGCTGGAGGCAGATTCCCGGGCATTCAGCGCTCCTCCCACAGCCAGCAGCGCAATGTGCGGCCAGCAGGGGGAGCGCCTGAGCTCCGAATATCAGTGAAGCAGGGAGCAGAGAGGTCTCCCTGCTTCACTATAGAAACTAACAGCCCGACAGTGACAAGAACTGCCAGGCCGGGTGAGTGCACCCCCCCCCCCCTTGCCTTTGCGTCACCTGTTTGAAGAGCGCTCTGACTGGGCCCGGCATTCTAACTGTACTTCATGCTGGGCCCAGTCAGAGCGCTCCCATTACATGGGAGTGCAGCGGGCCCCCTCCCCCCGCCAGGCCTGTACTCCCCTGCTTGGCCCCCCAGGAGCAACTGGGCCCGGGGCAGCTGCCTTTGCCCCACTTTGAAGACAGCCCTGGGAGTTGCTTACCTCCCCCTGCAGCCGGTAAGAAGGGGCCCCCTCCTGCTCTGGGCCCCTGTGCAACCGAACAGGCTGCACATGCGGTATGTCCGCCCCTGTTACTGCAACTACCGCTGAGCACCGGAACAAGTAACAGAGGAGTGCCATCCAAACAATTTTATAGTGTTATCTCATCACAAAAGCCATTGAAAAAGTCAATTAACGTTTTCTGAACATTCTGTACTTAAAGTGGTTCTCTGGGCTCTCAGGATAGGTCATCAATATCAGACCAGCACCCCTGCAGTTCAGCTGTATGAGGAAAGGATGCGCACAGTGTGCACGTGCCGTCTCCCTTCTCTCTTCCTGCTCACTTATGGTAAGTAAATCATATACCACTATACCACTAGCTCACCAGGACATATACATCAGATCACCATGAACAAGAGACTTTCCTTCAAGATGAAGAGTGACAGAATCTGATTTCTGTAGATGAGACTATACTACTAGGAGATACTGGTGGATATGGAGCCTAGCACAGTAGATACCACTAGGTCCACTGGAACTATACACAGAATGAACCAGGGGGTTACCTGGAGCTCAAACTAATGCAATGTCCTTGGATGCTGCTGTGTGATGTTGTGGCTAATTATATATTCTAACTAGAATTTCATGACATAAGAAATTACAAAAATGTGAGAAAAAAGAATATGCAGCATCAGCTCCTGGTGGATGAGTGGCAGAGAAGCTGAGGTGGAGCTATGTTATTGACCTCATTTCTTCCTGTCTCGTATATGATATATCTCATCGGATTCTAAAGGTTGTATTTAGAGGTGAGTGAATTTTTAAAAAATTTGATTCGGGCGGTTTGCAAATTTTTTTGAAAAAATGTGCTTCGGTCAGAATTTATTTGAGGCGAAATGTGTTAAAAAAACTGCTATTTCCGGGCTGCAAAGAGCCTTTATAGTGGTGTAGAACACTGTGCCTTGCAGTAACACGCATAGGGAGTCTGCTGTGGTAGTGAAATAATACTGTGAGTCCATATGACATGTAGATGACAGGCGTCGATCTTAGAATCACTGCACACTTCACTTATTTGGGCAGTGACGGGGCCTAAACTAACCAAATAACTCAAGTATGAACTCAGCCTTATAGATCGATGTTAGGGCCAAGAAGAAGCGCACTCCTTTTACACCGTCGCCAGCTGATTCCACATAGATGTCTACAGAACCTGCTCTGTTAAACACTTATACAAGTAGAGACCCCCCGACATAGTGGAGAGGGTGTCAGCAGTAAGTTTGTGTTGACATTACTGATTATTTTTACCTTCCTCTGACCCGTCAGAACAATAACCCACAAAAACGGATCCTGTCTGTGGAGCATCCGCCTTCACTCGGTCAGCATTTGGTCAGTAATCCATCAGTATTGCTAATGCCAAAAAAACATGGCCAGCTCCGTGATGAATCCCAGCACTCAGATTAGGTAGTCCTTACTGAGGAACTTCACTTTTCCTTCACAATGCGCTGATGCCACAGATGCCGTCACCTTGAAGAGCTGGGTTGCTGATAAGTGAATTCTAAAGTGTCTGAAGAACTGCGAGTAAAGATATTGCAATAAATTGTCCACTGCCTTCAACGTGACCTCGTTCTTTGATTTATGAATATCATTCCATAAAGTCTTGAAATGTCCATGCGAGGTTCGATGGGCACAGAGAAAACAAGCTCTGTGGCCGACACTGATCCAGACACGTCATACCCGGTCCACATCGCTGCAAGCCATGTAAGGTCTTGAGAACTGATCACCAGCTTACCGAAACAAGAGTCAAAGTTTCTTTGGAACCAGTTCCCTACGATAGCTGTGAGCCCCTCAGAGCCGTTATACAGGAAAAACGGGAGGCAAGTAAATGTCTCTGGTAACACCTCCAATAGATCGTCCTCTGTGTACGTCCCGCAGAACCAACCTGTCCACACAATCCGGTCCTCTGTGCTTGCCTTGGTGAGTGGAGGCTTTGATGAAATCTGTATAAGCACAGCCAGTGGATCTCCTTCCTTTCCTTTGAGTCCAGGTAAACAGGAAAATTTGGCTTTTAGGTTCAGCTCTAAACCCACTTCAATGGCAAGAACCTTCTGCTTCTCGGCAGCTATGTGGGCAGACAGGTACTTTTTCAGTCTGGTGTATGAGAAATTATACATCAGTGTCACTCTGTACAGAGTCCATTATTTTTGAAGGAGCAAAGCAGCCTGTGCTGAATCAAGAGTTTCCTCCAAGGGGGTGCACTGCGGGATTTTTCTTTTAGACAAGCTTGCAGGCTGTCGACGTGCAGAGGTCAAGCTTCCGGGAGGATACCTCGAGCTGTGAAAATTACTACTCCTTCATACCAGTGACCTACTTCTGGGGGTTAACACCCCATCGGTAGATGTTTGCATATCCTTGCCATAAATGATGTTCCCGTTCACTGACTGTAAAGAGAGATCTTGAGAGACAAATGTATCAAACTCTGCGCCATCCTATCCTCACATGTGCAGCAGCCATTTTAGGAAAAAATGTGATTCGTTACCATGGAGTGTGAGGAAATTCGGATTCGGTGTGAATCGGAATTTTTTTTGAAATTTGGATCGAATTCCACTTTGTCAACTTCGATTCACTCATCTCTAGTTGTATTTTTACGGAGCTCCACAAAAAATGGAAGTTCTCTTTCATATCATCCGCCACCGTTCTGGAGGAGTCACATTAATGTAATCAGACAGAAGTCACCGAGATGGAAAATAACAAATTGTCAGCACAAACGAAGAGGAATCATTTTAGACTTAAGAGAAATGAATAAAAGGAGGCAAATTGTGAAAACACTGCATCTCTTATGGATTCCAGACGTGGGCTTTGTCTTAGATGTTCAGCATTCCAGATTTTTTCCACAGACATTTAGTGTTATTGCTGGAAACGTTTGTTTCAGTCAGATGTATATTTTTAGTACCTTTGCTTTAGTAAAGTGATTTTTCAGACTGTTAAAATGTAACACATGTTTTCAGGCTGGAATACCACGCGCTTCACCTGCACATGACGTTTTATTAAGCAGCTCATATTAATGCACCGCTCTCGCTTTCATATATTAAACATCCGCTTGAAAGTAATTTTAAGCAAGCATTAAGAAATCTAGGCTTGCCGGGCCTCACGCTCAGCTACTGCATTAAAGGGGTTGTCCGTTTTTTGCTATTGATGACTAGGGATAAGCGGACCCGTGGATGTTTGGCCAACCTTTAGTTCAAACTTCAGTTTGGGTACTCAAACTTGATCTGAACCCCATAGAAGTTAATGAGGACCCGAACTTTGCTATAAAATAGTCATAGTAAGGGCTAGAGGGCTGCAAAAGTAAGCAAAATGGGGGTAAGAGCAGGGCAATTGCACTGCAAACAAATGTGGATAGGGAAATGACTTAAAATTACATAATATACTAAATAAAAAAAAATAGCAGCCATCACTGTTTTTGTGTTTGTTTTATTTTTATTTATTTGGGGAGGCCCCAAAACATTGGGAAATGACAAACAGAATGAACAAACTGAGCTGGATAATAACAATGGCAGGTTGCGGTCGGTATAAGCCAATATAACAAATAATAATCTTGAACCAGGAGGGGGAGATCCGAGTGGAGGAGGAGGTGGACATGGCGGTGTAGGTGGAAGAGGCGGAAGCCAACAGTTTTTGTTTTTTTTTTCATTTATTTTATTTTGTTTTATTTCATATTTTTTTTTGGGGGGGAGGCTCCAAAACATTGGGAAATGGCAAGCAGAACGAACAAACTGCACTGTAGTATAACAATAACTGGGTGCTGCCAGTATACCTGTCTACTCTGGCAAAGGTACGGACAAGTTCTATGGGATTCAAGAAGCTTGTCCACGTTGGCTGTGGACAGGCAGATGCACCTGTCCGTGATCACACCCCCTGCTGTGCTAAACACACATTCGGACAATACACTTGCCACAGGGCAGGCCAGAACCTTAGAGACTTAAAGGACAAGCTCAGGCCATGTGCCCAATTTGAAGACCCAGAAGTTAAAAGGGGAGTTAAAAGGGGGCAGACCCATCAGTCAGTACGTGTAGGCTCTGTGTCCTCTGTATCCCCCTAGCCACGCTCCAGTGATGCCCATGAGATGCTTTAGGTACCACCCTTCTGTGAACACAGTTCCTCTTTCTCATCATCATCCTCCAAAAACAGTGCCCTGGATGGACAGTTGTGTATCTGTCCGCTTTTGGTGGAGAAACCCACCCTCCAAGCCACATGTGCACGACTGGCCTGATAACTGTGTGAATGACCCCTGATCCTCACCCATCATCGCCCGAAGCATTTTTTCAAGGAGACATAGAAGTGGGATAGTAACGCTGATAACGTCATCAGCGCTGGCCACGTTGAGGTGTATCTCTTCCCAAAAATGTGTTTATGTCACACACAGAATTAGCAGACAAATAGGTAAGGCTGGTTCCAGCCTGTATTTGTGGGAGGGGCGTCTGGCCTTATATTCCTCTCGCTTCCACCCAGCCAGGCGCCCGAGCTTCACGCATACCTGCGGCTCACGCTCCCTCCTTCAGTATCGTCACTTCCGGGTTCGCGGTCACGTGACTCCGTCGCCGGTTCCGCTGCCAGCCTGCCAGGTAATCGGGGTGTCGCATCCCCGCTCTAGTCTTACGTTCGCACTGGTTCCTGGTTTGGGGGGGTTGTCCGGTGGAATGCCGCTCTCTCCCCAGCATGATCCGCCTACGCCGGCACAGGCGGCTGGGCCGGGGGAGCGGTGTCTTAACTCTGCACGCTTCCGTTTTATGCCGCTCTGCATAGAATTCATTAAAGAGTTAAAGGGCCAGCGGCAGAGCCGCGGCGAGGCTTTGTTTGTATGCTCCAAAAAGTACTCACTAAATCTGATGTTTCGGTGCAGGGGTTCTCCTGTGTCACGGCGGGGTGTTGTTTGTATGCCTTTATATCAGCGCTGTCTGCACTAGAGGTACTCGCAAATTCTGATGTCATGGGCAGGGGTACTCCTGTGTCAGGGCGAGTCTATGTTGTATGCCTTTGGAGCTGCGCTGTCAGCTCTGAAGGTATGCAGAGATTCTGAGGTTTGGGATAGGGGTACTCCTGTGTCCAGGGGGGCTTCGCTACATTCATGCCTCCTAAATCCCTCCAGCAGGTCACCAGCGGGTTTTTGAGCAGCAATGCTGGTTGAAAAAAAAAAAAAAAAAACAATATATAATTTCACGCTTCAAATTCCTCCAGCATCATGGGGCCAGAATTTGCGAGGGGGTTTTCTCGTCACCAAGTCAGCTTTTGTTGCATTTGGCTTCTGGCTCCCGGTTCCCCCTTTGTTGGCGGGGTCCTGGGACCGCCCAGGTTGTCAGTGTCCCTGGATCGCCCAGGTTGTCAGTGTCCCTGGATCGCCCAGGTTGTCAATGTCCCTGGATCGCCCGGGTTGTCAATGTCTCTGGATCGCCCGGGTTGTCAATGTCCCTGGATCGCCCGGGTTGTCAATGTCCCTGGATCACCCAGGTTGTCAATGTCCCTGGATCGCCCAGGTTGTCAATGTCCCTGGATCACCCAGGTTGTCAATGTCCCTGGATCGCCCAGGTTGTCAATGTCCCTGGATCGCCCAGGTTGTCCGTGTCCCTGGATCGCCCAGGTTGTCCGTGTCCCTGGATCGCCCAGGTTGTCATGTCCCTGGATCGCCCAGGTTGTCTGTGTCCCTGGATCGCCCAGGTCATCAATGTCCCTGGATCACCCAGGTTGTCCGTGTCCCTGGATCACCCAGGTTGTCCGTGTCCCTGGATCACCCAGGTTGTCAATGTCCCTGGATCGCCCAGGTTGTCAATGTCCCTGGATCGCCCAGGTTGTCAATGTCCCTGGATCGCCCAGGTTGTCAATGTCCCTGGATCGCCCAGGTTGTCAATGTCCCTGGATCGCCCAGGTTGTCAATGTCCCTGGATCGCCCAGGTTGTCAATGTCCCTGGATCGCCCAGGTTGTCAATGTCCCTGGATCGCCCAGGTTGTCTGTATCCCTGGATCGCCCAGGTCATCAATGTCCCTGGATCGCCCAGGTTGTCAATGTCCCTGGATCGCCCAGGTTGTCAATGTCCCTGGATCGCCCAGGTTGTCAATGTCCCTGGATCGCCCAGGTTGTCAATGTCCCTGGATCGCCCAGGTTGTCCGTGTCCCTGGTTCGCCCAGGTTGTCAATGTCCCTGGTTCGCCCAGGTTGTCTGTGTCCCTGGTTCGCCCAGGTTGTCTGTGTCCCTGGATCGCCCAGGTTGTCAATGTCTCTGGATCACCCAGGCTGTCTGGGTCTCCGGTGTATTCATAGGGTTTGTATATGTTCTTTAATCCTGTCGTTGTATTGTTCCTTCCTTTAGTTCGGACTTTAGTTGTACGCGTTCTACGTTTTCGGCCAGGCAATTCCGGAGCGCTCTCTGGTAAGTCAGTTCATAGAGGGTTCTCAAGGCAGGGTTAAAAAAAAAAAAATAAAAATTTTCCGGTTCCACTCAGGGTCATTTTCCTTTCATTAGCTCCATCTTTAGCATTTGGGGTTTTGGAGCCGTGCTTCCAAATCCATTCGTGTCCTTCCAGGTAGGTGGTTCGTCCGATGGGCTTTTTCACTTTATTATTTCTCACATTTCTTCCGTCCGGCCTCTTCGCATACGTCTGTATCGTTGCTTTTTCTAGGTGTTCTTTACTCATCTTTTTCCTCAGGTCAGATATGTCCCACGTCTCCTCCGATATGGACGATAACGTTTCCATACCTGGAACTCCCGTCTCTGGGCGCGACAGCGGTGCATCATTAAGAAGCTGGACGGTGCCGAGATTGGTCGCCGAACTCAACCGCAGGGGGATACGGCATCCGGCGTCTGCACGCAAGGCCGAATTGTATCGCCTGCTGATGACGGCCCCGGCCCCGATGGCGGGCCCCTCCAACCTGGACGCTATACAGCTGGCTCTAGCTCAGATTCAGTCGTCCATCTCTGGGCTGGCTGGCTCAGTGTCGGACATTCAGGCTAGGGTAGCGGTCTTGGAATCCAGGCCCACGGTTCCACCGCAATTTCCAGGGTCGGCAGTCACCCTTGCCATTCCGCCGGACGTTGCAGGTAGGCCTTCTGTCACCCCACAGATCGCCCCGTCCCACTTCGTTCCCGAGCATATTAAAAAGGATATCCTGGCGGGCAAGGACGTGAACCTCGCATCCATCCTTATTGCCTCCCAGGATATTTCAGAGAATCGGGTCGTCAACTGCGGAGAGGTTTCTGTGGTGTTGAGAGCTAAGGATGCCCGGCTTAATAGAAAATTATCCATGTCCGAGTTTGTCCTGGCTTTCAGCCTTTACAGGGATGTGGTGTGTTCTGCTCAACCAGATCGCAGGGAGGAGCTGGATACTTACTTGTACCGGATTACGGACTTGGGGCACAAATACGGTGGCACGGCATTTTACGATTATCATCGTTCTTTTTCGGCTAAAGCCGCGGCCGCTTTGAGTCAGTTCCAGTTCGTGTCTAGCTGGGCGGAGCTGGATATGGAATTGTTTTGCCGACATTTTGCGGGTCTCAAGGCCCCCCTCTGTGCTACCTGCCAGTCCATTTTTCACTCTACCGACTGGTGTCCCAATCCGGTGCAAGCCCCACAGTCAGCCCCCTCGGCAGGTCCTTCTGGGTCATCCAGGTCTTCCCCGTCGTTAGATAAGCTGGGCAGACCCATCGTGTTTCTCGGGGGCAACCAGGTTTGCAATAACTTCAACGCCAAGGGTTGTGCCTTCAATTCCTGTCGGGCGCTCCATATTTGTTCCCTTTGTTTTCGGGCCCATCCCCGCTCCTCCTGTCCCAGGAGGGCAGCCAAGGATTCCTGACTAGCCGACATTAATTTGGGGTTACTGGCTGCTCTTCTGCGGGACCACCCTGATCGGCTTTTTGTCTCCTTCCTGTTGGATGGGTTCCGAGAGGGTTTCCATACGGGCCTCATTACTCTCCCGCAGGGCTGTTGGGTGGGCCCTAACCTGTTATCTGCGGCCAGCGATCCTGAGGCTGTCACCTCTCTCATCCAACTGGAGGTCGACAAGGGGTTTGTCATCGGTCCGTTCTCAGACATTCCTTTCCGGTCCTGGCGCATCAGTCCCATTGGTCTTGTTACTAAACTGTCTTCTAATAAAAAGCGTCTCATTTACGACCTCTCTGCGCCTCATATGTCGGCCATCCCGAGTCTCAATTCGCTCATCCCGTCCGAGGAATATTCGATGCAATATTCCTCGGTCGACGAGGCCATTCAGTACATCTTGCTGGCAGGGGCCGGGGCTTGGTTGGCTAAAGTAGATATAGCCGATGCTTTCAAGCAGCTTCCTATCCACCCACAGCTTTGGAAGTATTACGGCTTCAAGTGGGCAGATAAGTACTATTTCGCCAACCGCCTCACGTTCGGGTCTAAAAGCAGCCCGTGGCTTTTCGACCAACTGGCCAAAGCACTTCACTGGATACTCATCCATCATGGCGGGTTATCCATGGTCGTGCACTACCTGGATGACTTCCTTATGGTAGAAAGTCCTAGTCAGGTCCCATCCATTCCTCACACTCTTTTGGACATTTTTGCCCGTCTCCAGGTCCCTGTCGCTGCCGCCAAGACGGAGGGCCCGGCCACCAGGGTCACCTTTTTGGGCATAATTCTGGATACAGTTAAGATGGAGGCCAGCCTCCCCAGCGAGAAATTGCACCGGATTCGTTCAGCCATCTCTCAAGCGGTCCGGTCCCTCTCATTGACCAAGGTTGAGTTGCAATCCTTGCTGGGGATGCTTAATTTCGCCACCAGAATCATGCCCCAAGGTAGGACCTTTCTCGCCAGGTTATTATGCCTGTTGCCCTCTGCTCCAGAGCAGGATTCTGTCGTCCATCTCGACGGTCATGCCATCGCGGACCTATGCATGTGGGACAGTTTCCTGTCCAATTGGAATGGCGTTTCGCTGTTCGTGCCACAGTGGGGTTCAGCTTCCCCTCTCGTCTTTTCTGATGCCGCGGGGTCGTTCGGGTTCGCTGCCATCTTCAGGTCCCATTGGTTGGCCGCCGGATGGCCGCCAGAATTGGCCTCAGATCCAGCTGCGCTTAAATCCTCTCCCCTCCTGGAGCTATATCCCATCGTGGCGGCAGCCCAGGTTTGGGGCCACCTTTGGTCTAATTCTTCCGTGTCCTTTGTTACGGATAGTCAGACCTTGGTGGACATCGTTAACAAAGGCAGGGCCCAGTCGCTCAAGATCATGGCTTTCTTGCGCAAGCTAGTCTGGCTGTCCCTCCGCCACAATTTTCATTTCCGGTGTATACACATTTCAGGCGAGCAGAATAAGGCCGCGGACGCTCTTTCCCGCTTTAATTTTCCGGTTTTTTTTCAGGAAGTACCCGACGCGGATCGGTCAGGAGCGCCCGTGCCCCATTTCAGCACTCTCACCTTGGGCTAGATGTCCTCATTGATGAAGCCAAGGGTCTGGTCAGAAAATCTCTATCCCGTAATACGGCGAGGAACTACCAGGCCGGTTTGAGGGCGTATGATGACTTCTCCAGAACCCATCCAAGGGGTCATCATACCGAAACTGCTCACATCATGGCCTTTTTGGCCCATTGTCACTATCAACTGGGGCGGTCACACAATACCATTAAACTCTATTTAGCCGGGCTTCAACATCACTCCATGCTGGTTGATCCACACCGCGGGTCCTTTTTCTCGGTTCAGGTCATCAAGGCCACCCTTCGGGGTATTCAGAAGGAGGGTAAGGGGTCCCGTAGCCGAAGGCAACCCGTGTCTAGCGAGTCGTTTAGGGCTCTCTCCTCGTCTTTGGACAGTTGTCCTTTTGGGCCCTCCTCTAGTTTGGTCTTGAAAGCAGCCATGTACCTCATTTTTTATGGGTTCCTTAGGCCTGGGGAAATTTTAGCCGGACCAAACCGTCAGGGTCACCCGTTGCAACAGCATTTGTCTTGGGGCCGAGGTTGCTACACACTCCTCCTACCCTCTACCAAAACCAGTCAGACGGGTCCCCCTACCGCCATCAGGTTTTATCCATCCTCCAACATATGGTGCCCAGTTCAGGTGCTGCATCAATTATCACTACACACCCGGGTCGGTTCGCCAGACAGTCCTCTCCTGCCGCACGCCGGCAAACCCCTTACCGCCACTCGGTTCATTTCATGCATCCGGGCTCTTGCCCAAGGCCTAGGATACGACCCCAAAGTTATATCAGGGCATTCCTTCCGCATAGGGGCAGCTTCAGCCGCCTCACGACATCAGGTGCCTGCCCACGTCATTCGGTGCATGGGGCGGTGGCGGTCCTCTTGCTACACCAGGTATATTCCTGATCCTCAATTAGAGATCTCTCGTGCCTTTTGTTCATTGGCTTTGTAATTCATGTAATAAAATGTTGTTACTAATGGTTGCTTTTGCCCCCTTTTCTTGGTGTACCCTCGTCGTGGCTCCCGGCATAATTCAGCCACCTTGCTCAGGGCAGGAGTCTCTGCGTACGCCGACGTCTACCTAGCCCTGACCATAAATAGGTAAGGCTGGTTCCAGCCTGTATTTGTGGGAGGGGCGTCTGGCCTTATATTCCTCTCGCTTCCACCCAGCCAGGCGCCCGAGCTTCACGCCCCTCCCCCCCGCCCCTTTTTTCAAGGTTTCACTAGGGTATGCCCCCTTTTCTTGGTGTACCCTCGTCGTGGCTCCCGGCATAATTCAGCCACCTTGCTCAGGGCAGGAGTCTCTGCGTACGCCGACGTCTACCTAGCCCTGACCATAAACAAACTATTGTATTTACGTGTCACGGATGCGAAGGAGGTACAGTATATCTCACCTCAAAAAATGGCTGTAGGTCACCCACTGAATAGGTCACAAAATTAACAGACAGATTAACTATTGTATTTCTGTGTCAAGGATGTAAAGAAGGTGTATTGCACCCCAAAAATTGGCTGCAGGTCACTCACAGAAATAACAGCCAGATTAAGTATTGTTTTTCTATGTCACGGATGCAAAAGATGTACATTTTACCCCAAAAAATGTCTATAGGTTAGACACAGAATTAACAGCCAGATGAACAATATTATTTCTGTGTCATGGGTGCAGAGCCTTATTTTAGGCTGCACCCAGGTCCTTGTTGCAGGCTGCACACACAGCGTTTTTGCAGACTGTACACAGATCCTTAGTGCACGCTATCCCTACAAAGAGTTTTTGCAGACTGCACCCAGATCCTTAGTGCACGCTATCCCTACAAAGAGATTTTGCAGGCTGCACCTAGATCCTTAGTGCACGTTATCCCTACAAAGAGTTTTTGCAGACTGCACCAGAGCCTTATTGGCTAACACTGGGCCTCACTCGAGCTGCATTCTGTCCCTAAACAAGTTAGAGCAGAATGGCTGCTCCACGTGTTCTAACAAAAATCCTTACTTCGTGAAAATACCTTACCCCTCATGACTTCCGGGGGTGTGTGCCCCAACTTCCGAGGGGTGTGCGCTCCTCAGCGCAAGCGCACTACCACGACACGGGTAAGGTGAAATTACAGGGACACTGACTCACAGATACCGCGCGTGCGCCCTCAGGGGTAAGGAGATCTGATGGTCTTTTCTCCTTACCCTCAAACTGCGCACGCGCGGATTGTGAAATCTCCTTTTGCTCCCAGCACTATCAGCCATCCGGGTGGTGGGTGCAGCATATTGAAGGGGCCTAACCCTAAACCTAGCCCTAACCCTTGTGAGGGTAAGGAGATGCCAAATGGTGAAGCAGGGAGCGGATGACTCCCTTTTTCAACATTACAAGCAGCTGAGAGCGGGACATATCTCAGCCATTCTGGATCTGCAGGACAGCCACTGAAATCTGAGACTTTCCCGCTGTACCCGGGATGGTTGGGAGGCATGTATCTATATTCTATATTTATGTATCTATCTATCTATCTAAAAATAAAAAATTCCACGGCGCTTCCAAGAAACAACTGATGTGTTTATTACACCAGGTGCGACGTTTCGGTCCTCTCAATGGAACCTTTTTCAAGCAATGACAATACAATGGTCCAAACATGCAGGTATAAATACTGCCAACATACATCATTGAACAAATAAGATAATTAACATTCAATGTGCAAATGTGTAAAACATAAAAAGTCAAGAAATCCAAAATAAAATACAATCAGTGATGTGGAAATCGATACATAATCATATGTGTAATATAAATCCATACAAAGTGCATATAATTATGAATAAGACAAAGTGTTCCATAATTGGTAAATAACATACATATGTGCCAAATTATCTGTGTTGATTAAACACATTCCTGGATTGGTGGAAGGAAATCGGAACTGTACCTGCCCAGCATGGAGTTGCACATGTGGCTTGGCGTCCCGGTAAAGTGATTGCGCATGTGATCAAAAAAGACACATCACCACAGAAACCATATAAACAAAAAGAGCAGCATATAAAACTCAATGTAATCACCGCCTGCAACGCTATGATCGCCCAATTGGTAACGGACGGGACCCTGCTAAGTGCACGAGAGGCAAGGATTCACACCATATAAAATGGATGCCACGTCCCAGCACATTATGGAGAGATCCCCATTAAATCAAAAAGGCAAACCGCAGCAGCGATAAGCTAAAATGCAAACTGACAATCGTGCAGTTGATCTACAAATAAACAACTACCCCATTTTATATGGTGTGAGTCCTTGCCTCTCGTGCACTTAGCAGGGTCCCGCCCGTTACCAATTGGGCGATCATAGCGTTGCAGGCGGCGATTACATTGAGTTTTATATGCTGCTCTTTTTGTTTATATGGTTTCTGTGGCGATGGCAATCATGTGTCTTTTTTGCTCTCTCCTTGCTCGGTTTCCTGACATGTGCAATCACTTTACTGGAACGCCAAGCCACACGTGCAACTCCATGCCGGGCAGGTACAGTTCCGATTTCCTTTCACCAATCCAGGAATGTTTGGCACATATGTGTAAGATCCTCACCTGTCTCACACTCCGGTGTGACCAATAAGGGTCCTCGTGAAGCTGCGGGACAGGTTACGCGTGTCTCCATTGATACACCAGCTCCGACCCCTTTGCGAACATCGCGGGGATGCATTCATATGTGCGCCGGAGTGGAAGACCACATGGCTATCGGGGACAGCTTGGCCGGGATAGTGGCAGTATTTTGTCTCCGGTGCCTGTTGCGGATTCCATTCCGGTGTCCATGTCGATGCGCTCGTGCACTCTTGCAGAGCCTGTCGTGCATCCACATTTACGTTTAAAAACGGGTTCGCAAGGGGAGACGCGGTCGCGTGTACGCGCTTCTTATGCGCTTCGCCGACCAGTGAAGGGAATAGCACCTGGCCACAAGTTCAAAGCATATTAGGGGGCGGCATTGGTCTAATTGACTAATGACCGACCAAAGCCTTGTACAGAGGTGTAGGGCAGGATCACGACCTATGGGGAGTGGACACTTGGTGCCCTGGGATTTGTTAGCAGGCACATAAAAGGTGGCCTCCCAGGTCGGTCAGCGCCCACTGTTATCCTTCCTTATCCAGGTGCAGGTCAATAATGCTGGCTACTGACTGACGTTTGCTGGGACTCCATCCGTTCCAGTAGGACCCAGGACCCGGGATTTTCCGTGACGCATCCATTTACCTGGCAAGTTGCACAGAGACTTATGCACGGATCGGGGCTACTCCTGACTTTCCTTCGTTTTCTATTTGCCTGATGTTTGCCCAGCGAAGTTTACCTGGACTTTGTATATTTTGTTAATAAACCCTTTTACTTTATCCTCACTGGTCTGTTTTGTTGGTGCCTTGCATTACAATATGTATGTTATTTACCAATTATGTAACACTATGTCTTATTCATGATTATATGCACTTTTTATGGATTTATATTACACATATGATTATGCATCAATTTCCACATCACTGATTGTATTTTATTATGTATTTCTTGACTTTTTATAGCGTATTTTTTGTACATTTGCACATCGAATGTTTATTATCTTATTTGTTCAATTATGTATGTTGGCAGTATTTATACCTGCATATTTGCACCATTGTATTGTCATTGCTTGAAAAAGGTTCCATTGAGAGGACCGAAACGTCGCACCTGGTGTAATAAACACATCAGTCGTTTCTTGGAAGTGCTGTGGATTTTTTTATTTTTATATTGATCTGGATGTTGGATCGCTTCTGTGGCCGCTGGCACTCCGTTTTTCCACTTTGCCTGCAGTGCTGCCCAATATCTTGATTGTTATCTATCCTAATGAATACTAATGAATGCTTCAATTTCTTCCTTATCCATTTGCTCACGGAGAGACTGTTGCGCGTTCATGATTGAAGACTCTGCGCAATTTCGCACGGTAATGCGATGACATCATCACTCGCGGTATCTTCAATAAAGGCAATCACGGCCTCTCCACGAGAAAATGGATGAGGTATGTTTTTTCTTCAGGAAAAGTAGATTCGTTACCAAAAAGCGAGAGGAAATTTGGCTTTGCGGCAAATCAAATTTTTCCTGAAATTCAGATCAAAGTCAATTTGTTTGACTTCGATTCGCTCAACATTAGTCAGGATCAACCCTACCAGTCAATATGCCTAATTAATAGGTTTGATCTTTATTACAGGTCCCCCTTTAAAGAGGCGTTCTCATCATGGACAATGGGGGCATATTGTTAGGATATGCCCCCATTGTCTTATAGCCACCTAAATCGAGAACGGAGCCCGGCAAGGTGGTGGCTGGAGGACGCCGGTCCGGCCACCACCAAGCCGTCTTTCCATAAAAGTGAATGGGAGCATACCGCACATTCATTTCTATGAGACTGACGGAAATAGCCGAGCCAGCGCTCGCCTATTTTCGCTGGCCCAATAGAAAATGAATGGTGGGCGGCTGCGCATGTGCAGCGCGCCGCCTTCACTTTCGGATTACACCATTCAGTATTCAGAGAATACACCATTCAGTACATACACAACACAGTACCCGGACTGGTCCAATCCATACAGAAGACCTCACATGACTGTATAGAGCTCTCATTGTAAAACATGGGGCCTGTACTCTACCTCCACTGCCTCTGATATATTTACATGGGGCTGCTCTTTCCCCCAAAACATCCGGACATATGGTACCAGATGCAGCATCGTGCGCTGCCATTCCTGCTCCGTACACATGGCTCTGATTTGTGCATAAAGCTGAAAGTTTTTTTTAGGAATACAAATTTATACATCAGACATTTGGCTCCAACGTGATGTGGACTGAGCCTAACATGTGACATTTCAGTGACCAGCGTGACAAATGTGGGAAATGTGCGGATAAATGTAAAACCAGAAGGACGTATCCACAGCTGTGGAAAAAGGAAACAGCGCACCTGCAAGTGTAACACAAGACAAGGCAAATGCTCCGATAAGTGTAACACAATACAAAGGCGCTTCTGACCATCACAAGACAAATGCACCAATTAGCAGGAGACAAACGCACGTGTGATTCCTCCTCAAGACAAATGCGCTTCCAGCTGTGACAGAAGGCAAATGCACTTATGTAATTAACACTAAAGCAATAACATAAGGACTAGGGGTAAGATGAAACATTAAAAAAAAAAACTATGTATAATTGTAAACTATGGGAAAAGTCCTGGAGGGGATGAAGGGGCACGTTCATGGTTGCTGTTCTAATTTTAAATTCTCTATCTGTAGTAGAACAGCAATGCGATGTCTTAAAGGGAATCTGTGAGCTCGGAAACACCCTCCAAACTAGAGTAAGTGGTGTATAGTGGAAGTAACGCAGAGTCCGGTCATGTATTTTTATCTTCAGACTCACTTGTATTCTGATTCTGTGATCTGACACAGTGCCTCCGGTGCTCACTCATATAATGGAGGACTCAAAGAGGAGTCCTGTCAATGCAATTTACTGCTGGATTGTGGGAGCACAGCGTCAGAATGGAAGTGAGGATAAAGATAAAACTTGCATAATCGGATTCAGCATCACTTACACTATACTCCACTTACTCTAGTCTAGGGGGTGTTTCGGACCTGACAGGTTCCCTTTAAAGGGAATGGTCTCATATATACAATTTTAGTTTTTTTCATAAGCTATAATTCATTACAGAGAAAACATGCTTTATCTGTGTGAAATCTATGTATCTTTTATGTTTTATCTATGTATTTTTATTTTTAAAAACATCTCTGAGATCGGCCATATTGGGGGTCCCCACTTGCTTCCTGTCTTTTTATTCTATAGGTGGTGCAGCAGGGTATGTGTACTTAGTGGCAGCAGCAATGCATGGGAATTAAAGGGCAATCTGTCAGCAGATTTGTCCCTATGAAACTGGCGGACACGTGCACTTGGCAGCTGAAGACATCTGTGTTGGTCCCATGTTCATATGTGCCCGCATTGCTGAGAAAAATTATGTTTTAATATATATGCAAATAAGCCTCTAGGAGCAACGGGAGTTTTTCCATTACACCTAGAGGCTCTGCTCTCTCTGCAACTGCCGCACCCTCCACATTTTGATTGGTCAGACAAGTGTTCATAGGCTAATACAGTCCCCATTAAGAGATGAAGTAAGTCCCCCCACCAGAAATAAGAGAGTGGTAGGGGAGCTGCATGCTAACTGCAAAAGCTCTTTCATTTACCATGTACTGATTAATCAGGCTAACTCTCCAAATATGAGGCGGTGCAAAGGAATCGGTTGTGTGTCAGCAGCCGATGAATCCCAAAAGTTAGATCCAGCCTCGTCTAGAAACAAGGATTAAAACTAAAACTAAAGTTTACTAGATCATTAATGTAATGTGAGGTGGACGACCTGAGAAGATGCTAACGCATTTCAAACCAGAATGCTTGGTTCTTAGGGCCCATTTATATGGACTGAGGATCTGGACGATTAATCACATCTTTCATGTGTCCCCTAAAATCCTTGTTTGTCGGCACTAGAGATGAGCGAATCAAATCCAACAAAGTGGAATTCTATCCGAATTTTAGGATAAATTCGATTTACCGGGAAGCCGAATTTCCTCGTGCTTCATGGTAGCCAATCAATTTAACCTAAAATAGTGTAAAAAAAATAAAAAAAACCATACTTTCCTCCTCCATTTGCTTGCGATGGGCCGGCCGCCGCCATCTTGATTGAAGATCTCGGCCGAAATCCTGTGCATGGTGACATGACATCACCATGCAGGCCAATGTAATGAAGTAGGATTACATTTTTTTTCTGTTGATTTTACACTTGTTTTTAGTCTCAGATGCCGCGATCATGTATGAACATAGTCTATTAGACTTTGTTGTTTGCAATCTTTATTCCTGGCTCGCTATAACTTTCATTGACTTAAACTGCAGCTTACAAAGCCTTTTATCAGTGCATAGAGCATAATGCTACTATATTGTCTTATATAGACCTCGAGGAGGACAATAAAGCTGTCATCTGTCACTAAGTCCTCATGAGGTCTCTCAACTAAATTGGTTCCAAATTCCAATTACAGCACAGTTGCCAGAGCTGTGTCTGACATTATCAGACTTTTATCCAATGGAAGTAAATAACAAAGTAGCCTACTGAATGGCAGCAAGCAGAGATCTTAAAAACCCAGAGAAAGTCACTCGAAAGCTGAACTACCCAACATTGGAGCTACTATCAGTATGGCGTGCAAGTGGATGGACCCGAGATAAACTATGAAGAGGCAGCATGACTCCCACTAGCGCCGTTACACCAGCTGATCAGCGTTGGTGTCAAGAGTTCCCCTCCAATCTTGCATTGATGGAGTATTCTAAGGATAGACTATGAATATGCTGGAATTTGGAACACACCTTTCAGGTCACATTTGCTCCTGTACTGTAGTAGATACCTCCCCTTCTTCATCTTAGCATGGTTGATGTAGACCCCAAATGCAGGCTCGCTAAAGGTACTTTCCATGATGTTTATCTACAGCAGTTTTGACTTACAGTATGTGTCGGGAGAAGATCCAAGAACACAATTTAAAGTCACTTATAAAATAAAGGTAATGTCTTATCCTGTTTTTGTTCCTTTCCAATCAGGTCTTGCATCTCTGATGTTAATTGCATCGTTGTTATCTTCTTCCTCTTTATGACCTTCTTGGATCTGTTTGGAAAGGGAGGTTAATGCAAGATAGCTGCCAAGAAATAAATCATGACAAGGTGGTCTTCTTCTGACCTCTGTGCTGGTAGATGAGACATAAATCTTCTCTTAAGGAAAGTTGAGGCTTTTCTTGGAATAAAAGGGACCAGCACAACAAGAGAACAAGATGATTCAAACAATAAGTTTTGGATCTGCTTTTCTTGATGACAATAAGTCAAGAGAACAAGGTGAGTCAGATGATTAACAGCCATGGACTTCTGTTTGACAAGCATGCCTTAGGTCAGTGCTTGCTCCCGTACCGTTGAACTATCTATAAAGAAGGATTTAAGTAGGTCAGTTCTAATAATTGTAGCTTATAAAATGTGAATATTGCTAACATTTTCCATATTTCAGCAGTATGCATTTCCTTGTATTTGTCATGGAAATTGTATTTCAGCAAAAAATGAAAAAGAGAGACATAAGAATCGAGATTCGGAAGAAATGTTCCAATTCTTGGATTAGAGAATGAAATGTGATCTTGCTGAAATATTACAGAGGTTAATATTACAAATCATATTAACATTAGGAAACTGACAGAATGTAAAGAATACAGATGTAACAAAATAACAAAATGCATAAAAGATGTGGTGTAAGAATGCTTAAAGGGGTATTCTATTTATTGACATTTATGGAAACTCCACGGTATACAGTATCTCACAAAAGTGGGTACGCCCCTCACATTTTTGTAAATATTTTGTTGTGTCTTTTAATGGGACAATACTGATGAACTTTGACACTTTGATAAAATGTTAAGTAGTCAGTGTACAGCTTGTATAACAGTGTAAATTTGGTGTGCCCAATAACTCAACACACAGTCCTTAATGTCTAAACCGCTGGCAACAAAAGTGATTACACCACTAAGTGAAAATGGCAAAATTGTGCCAAAAGGTGTCAATATTTTGTCTGGCCATCATTATTTTCCAGCACTGCCTTAACTCTCTTGGGCATGGCGTTCACTAAAGCTTTGCAGGTTGCCACTGGAATCCTCTTCCACTCCTCTATGACGACATCTGGTGGAAGTTAGAGACCTTGTGCTCCTACACCTTCTGTTTGAGGATGCCCCACAGATGCTGAACAGGGTTTAGGTCTGGAGACATGCTTGGCCAGTCCAGCACCTTTACCTTCAGTTTCTTTAGCAAGTCAGTGGTTGGCTTGGAGGTGTGATTGGGATTGTTATAATGTTGGAATACTGTCCCGCAGCCCAGTTTCTGAAGGAAGGAGATCATGCTCTGCTTCGGTATGTCACAGACCATGGAGAGGCCTGTTCTGAGTGGAACCTGTCTTGTTAAACCGTTGTATGGTCTTGACCACCATCCTGAAGCTTAGTTTCAGGGTGTTGGCAATCTTCTTATAGCCATCTATATGTAGAGCAACTGTTCTTTTTTTCAGATCCTCAGAGAGTTCTTTGTCATGAGATGCCATGTTGACCTTCTAGTGACCAGTATGAGAGAGTTTGAGAGCGATAACACCAAATTTAACACACCTGCTCCCCATTCACACCTGAGACCTTGTAACACTATTGATTCATATGACACCGAGGAGAGAAAATTCTCTTAGGGGTGTGCTCACTTTTGTTGCCAGCGGTTTAGACATTAATAGCTGTGTGTTGTTATTTTGAGAACACACCAAATTTACACTGTTATACAAGTTGTACACTGACTACTTTATATTGTATTAAAATGTCAGCTCTTTAGTGTTGTCCCATGAAAAGCTATAATAAAATATTTACAAGAATGTGAGGGGTGTACTCACTTTTATGAGATACTGTATCTCATAAAGGTCTGACAGAAGCTGTTCCCACTTATTGGACCTTCAAAACACTGGTCACTCCTATGCCACTACGGTGAAGGAGCCACTGGTAAACATTTTCAAATGAGCTCCTGAATAAATGGAAGTCTACTTAGCTGTTGCTGTGACTTCCATACCAATGGATGGAGAGAGCCGCTCGCGTGTACAACCTCCTCTCCATTGAAGGCTAAGGGTCACATGTAGGGGACTATGCTCATTCCCATACATGTACCACACTGATGGGTGTATTGGCTCACCAGTGATGGATTTACGGCAGTTTCGTGGATCAGGTACACTGGGAAAGGAGTGGCATCTGTGGCACTGATAGGAGTACTATTTTTTTACAGTGATGGTCCTCACTCTTATGCTCCTAGGGTCAGGCAGTAAATTGAGAGTGCACCCTTTCTTTCTTTAGGACACACCTTGGACTTTCTGAAGTTCCTGCATGGTGTTAAGTGGGGTGCCCTTGATGTAAGATAGATGGGTGCAAGGCAGGAGGGCAGATGTAAGGACCGGCTAATGGACGGTGGAGTCAATGACCAGGCCTAAAGTTTCTTTACTGAGGATGATAGGAGTTGCAGTACATATAGCATCAATAGGCACAGTTCTGGGGTATTTCACAGAGTAGGCATCTTCCCAATAGTTATGTATAGTAAATGGTAATGATGGTGGTAATCTTTCCTGAGCCTTTCTAGATACCATATGCAATCTTCCCAAATAATCACAAGCATGCAATTCAGTTCTCATTAACTGTTTAGCAATTTCGAGTCTGCAGGGAACTTAGATCCGGATGGTCAGTCCATCTCGCCAGAGGCAATTAATCCTCTCCAGAAGCAGTAAAGTCTTATTTGCCATAAACGTGCAGAACTTTATTCTCTCTGCCTTGCATGGTCTTGGTGATTCTCAACCATCTATAAATGTCTGTTCTCTTTCCCTCTGGAGTATTCTTTCAGTTAAGTTGCTTCTACTGGCAGCTTTCAGTCTCAAGGATGAAGGTTCCTTGGACTAGGCTTCTCTTTAGGCCTACTTCTCAGGAGCTCATACACACACATACAGGTCCTTCTAAAAAAATTAGCATATTGTGATAAAGTTCATTATTTTCTGTGATGTACTGATAAACATTAGACTTTCATATATTTTAGATTCAT
Source organism: Bufo gargarizans (assembly GCF_014858855.1). Taxonomy (NCBI): domain Eukaryota; kingdom Metazoa; phylum Chordata; class Amphibia; order Anura; family Bufonidae; genus Bufo; species Bufo gargarizans. Next base: position 583,219,682 of record NC_058082.1, read on the forward strand.
TACACACAACTGAAGTAGTTCCATCCTTTTATTTTTTTAATATTGATGATTTTGGCATACAGCTCATGAAAACCCAAAATTCCTATCTTAAAAAATTGGCATATCATGAAAAGGTTCTCTAAACGAGCTATTAACCTAATCATCTGAATCAACTAATTAACTCTAAACACCTGAAAAAGATTCCTGAGGCTTTTAAAAACTCCCAGCCTGGTTCATTACTCAAAACCACAATCATGGGTAAGACTGCCGACCTGACTGCTGTCCAGAAGGGCATCATTGACACCCTCAAGCAAGAGGGTAAGACACAGAAAGAAATTTCTGAACGAATAGGCTGTTCCCAGAGTGCTGTATCAAGGCACCTCAGTGGGAAGTCTGTGGGAGGGAAAAAGTGTGGCAGAAAACGCTGCACAACGAGAAGAGGTGACCGGACCCTGAGGAAGATTGTGGAGAAGGACCTTGGGGGACCTGCGGAAGCAGTGGACTGAGTCTGGAGTAGAAACATCCAGAGCCACCGTGTACAGGCGTGTGCAGGAAATGGGCTACAGGTGCCGCATTCCCCAGGTCAAGCCACTTTTGAACCAGAAACAGCGGCAGAAGCGCCTGACCTGGGCTACAGAGAAGCAGCACTGGACTGTTGCTCAGTGGTCCAAAGTACTTTTTTCGGATGAAAGCAAATTTTGCATGTCATTCGGAAATCAAGGTGCCAGAGTCTGGAGGAAGACTGGGGAGAGGGAAATGCCAAAATGCCTGAAGTCCAGTGTCAAGTACCCACAGTCAATGATGGTCTGGGGTGCCATGTCAGCTGCTGGTGTTGGTCCACTGTGTTTTATCAAGAGCAGTGTCAATGCAGCTAGCTATCAGGAGATTTTGGAGCACTTCATGCTTCCATCTGCTGAAAAGCTTTGTGGAGAAGAAGATTTTATTTTTCAGCACGACCTGGCACCTGCTCACAGTGCCAAAACCACTGGTAAATGGTTTACTGACCATGGTATTACTGTGCTCAATTGGCCTGCCAACTCTCCTGACCTGAACAACATAGAGAATCTGTGGGATATTGGGAAGAGAAAGTTGAGAGACGCAAGACCCAACACTCTGGATGAGCTTAAGGCCGCTATCGAAGCATCCTGGGCCTCCATAACACCTCAGCAGTGCCACAGGCTGATTGCCTCCATGCCACGCCGCATTGAAGCAGTCATTTCTGCAAAAGGATTCCCGACCGAGTATTGAGTGCATAACTGAACATAATTATTTGAAGGTTGACTTTTTTTCTATTAAAAACACTTTTCTTTTATTGGTTGGATGAAATATGCACATTTTTTGAGATAGGAAATTTGGGTTTTCATGAGCTGTATGCCAAAATCATCAATATTAAAACAATAAAAGGCTTGAACTACTTCAGTTGGTGTGTAATGAATCTAAAATATATGAAAGTCTAATGTTTATCAGTACATTACAGAAAATAATGAACTTTATCACAATATGCTAATTTTTTTAGAAGGACCTGTAGATATGTTGTCTAGTGAAAAGAACAGACAACATTTTTTATGGACAAATTGGAAAACCATATTGAATAATAAAGATTATAAGTAGAGATGAGCGAAGTATTAGAAAATTTGATTCTGCTGCTTCGCCGAAATGTAAAAAAAAATTTGGTTCATGACTAATTACTTAGTCACAAAGCGCATTTTTTTGTAAGTAATGGGTGCAATGACAGGGAGCTGCAATAGTGCCGCTTCCCATTATTGTACCCCCCATATGCCGCCCTCATACATGATCGTAAGTATGATTGATTTTTTCTTTTACACTATTTCAGGTTAAATTCGCTACCACGAAGCACGAGGAAATTCAACTTTGCAGCAAATTCAATTTATCCTGAAATTTGGACAGAATTCCACTTTGATGGATTCGATTCGCTCATCTCTTATTATAAATAACACATGTCTATAGGTCAATATACTGATAAGAACTGATTACCAGAATTAACTGGAAACTGTGAAATAATAATAATTGCCACCAAAATAACCTGCTGAAGTACCACCAACCTATAAAAAAAAATCACGGACACATCTTATTTTTTTTTTGACTCAGGAACAAAGTTGGCAACCCTGAGCGGCACACAGAGATCAAGATGTGCGTATGGGAAAGCAAGTCTTGATAAATGTCCCTTTATGTGTCACAAATACATTCTCAGAAGTTAAAACATTTCAAAGTTATTACCACATAAATTGACACATGTCAGATTTGAAAAATGGGGTTGTGTCCTTAAGGCTAAAACTGGCTGCATCCTTATTGGGTTAAGAAGCTATGAAAATGCGAGCAGTAGATTTATCAATATATCAGACCTTTAATACTGATACAAGAAAGAGCTATAAAGTGTCAAAAGTGATATATGCCACGTTTACCAAAAATATCACATATATAAAGAAGAGCCTGTAATGTAGAAAAGATGTCACTCCGGTAGTTGAATGGTGATTCCCACATAATCTTCAGGTATCACAATAAATCAGGTGGGTTACCAGCTAGATTGAATAATAATACAAGGGATTTGCCGTCTTCCTATGTCATATTTCCACTTTTAGACGCTAGGAATAAGCATCAATCTATAAAAATACACCATAGCTGACGATGTACCAAGGGACATGCAGCTGTAAATGCAAGTGTTTATTGTTAGGACGCATCATCATAACTTTCAATACAGATTTTTCTTTTAAGTAATCATACTCGGAACATTATATGCAGATGAAAATGGGAAATTTAACCAGTTAGTGACCACCCATGCACCTTTTTAAGACTGTCACTAAGGGGCCTCCCATGCAGAAGAGAGCGAGGACTCACCTCTCACATGAGAGCCGCTCATGCTCTAAATGCCTGGACCAGCAAGAGAGCCATTCCGGGGTGTTTAACCCCTTACATGATGCAGGCAATGGCGCCGACTAAGCAGTTGCAGACGAAGCCGATATCAGTCCATGCAGGCTGGGATCTAGTGTAGGCCTCAGGCCTACCTCCAGCGTTTCTCAGCTGGCTGTGCCTCTCTGCCTCTCTAACTTTAAAATCCATAGCACTAATAATAGTGCAGTGTGTAACACATCAGAGTGGTGTTCACCTTGTTTTTATTCTCACCTCATGTTATCTTATGCATTTATTCCAGGTCCTCCACACTGTGCATTTCTAATGTTATGTAACTGTTCAAGTAATGTGCCTGGTTCACCAGCTGGTGGCAGCAAACAAGGCAGAGCTTTACTTAGATAGAATGGAACCTTCCATTCCATTCTAACCCCCCACCTCTGGAGAGAGGTGGGCGACACCCTCTTCCTGCAGGAAGGGTGGGGCAGAAGTCCTAGTCAGTCTAGCTTACCCCCTGCAAAGGGAAGGGTGTGCAGGGGCTTCTCTCTGCTGGACGTGCCCATGCCAGCCAGAGCACCTTAAGCTCTGCTGGCCATGGATGCCAAAGCTTGAAGCCTCAGGAGCCAGAAGGAAAGTTCCCTGGCATAACCTAGAGTCAGACTACAAAGTGTAGTGCAGCATGCAGAAGAAGCTGACTTATACAGCCAGCCTGTCAGTACAGCAGAGTCAGAGAGAAACAGATGTAGCAGAGTGGAGTTTGCCTGCCAGTTTCATGCTAAAGCCTGCTGGAACCAAGACAAAGCCGCAACATACCAGTCTGCATTTCCTACACCTGGGACGCGTTATATAGAGGGCACTAGGGGGAGGCGCCTGTTGCAAATGTATTTTAGAAGTTAACAAAAGATCACTTAATATAGTCCCCTTGTGAGACTATTAAATGGTTAAAAAAAATAAAAAATTCCAAGCAAGAAAATACACCTTTTTCCATTGAAAAAAATCTTTTCAATGAAAAATTGGAAAATTACATTCTCAAAATATTTGGTATGGCTACCTCCGAAACGACCTGCACTACACAATAATCATGTAATTTATTCTGTATATTGAATGCCGTAAAAAAAAAAAAAAATTCTGATTTGCTGCTTTTTGCCTAGCTTCAACCAAAGAAAACAAAATAAGTAGAGATCAAAAAGTGTTATGTTCGCCAAAATGATACCAATATAAACTAAAGGTCGTCTCACAAAAATCAAGCTCTCACACAGCTCTGTAGAAATAAAAAAATAAAAAAGTTATGGGTCTTGGGATGCGTTCATGCAAAAACATTCAACTTTTTTTTTTTAAAGGGATTTAAGTAGTAAAACATATATATATATATATATATATATATATATATATATATATATATATATATTTATTATATGTATTGCTGAAATCATACTGACCCAGAAGTTATTGTGTCCTGTCGACTGGACTTTGTTTTTCGTCATGCATAACCGAAACCAGACGGATCCATTCTGCTTGCCCATAGACTTCTATTTTGACGGAATACCCTAACGCAAGTGCAAACCCGGCCTAAGAAGCAGTGTCGGACTGGGGTGCCTAGGACCAAAAAGTAAAATTTATTCTGGGGGCCCACTGCTCATATGCCAGCAAATATTACCTGTTTACACAGTGGCAGACAGCAGCAAGACGTTAAAAGGTGATTGATTATAGGGGTCCCTGCAGTGACTTCAAGAAGACGGATGCCTAGGAAACAAGGATACTGGCTGGTCTGCCCCAGTGTCTAGAAGTAATCTCAGCCACCCTATCCATCTATAATAATAATAAACTGTTAAATAATCTATTCAGTTTTTATTAATACGGACGTTTAGGCTGGTTGAGATGTTGTACTCCGCCTATCTATACCTAGTGCAGTCACTCTACTTTACCATGTGCCAGGTGTGCAGAAGGTGGGGGACTAGACCACCTTGCTCAGGACCCACCAGGGTATTCACCTGTATTCACATGTATCTGTGTAGTGGGCCTTCAGTCTGACACTGGTGAGGAATACAACTCCCAGCATGTCCTCTGATATCCCACAATAACTGAATGGACAATTCAGAGAGGGAGTATAAGAGCAGAGGCCTACAATTTCCAAGGTTTCTCAGGCTCACAATTTCTCCACTGCTGAACTCCATCCCCGCATGCACTGATCACAAGACAGTGATATCATCACAGGTCCTTCCCACTTCTCTTCTCCACTGCTGAGCTCTGGCCCCTCCTGCACTGGTCACATGACAGTGATATCATCACAGGTTCTTCCCACTTCTCCCCTCTAATGCTGAACTCCGGCCCCTTCTGCACTGATTCCATGAAGGTGACGTCATCACAGGTCCTTCAGCTCTTGCACTGTAGCATATTATAGTGCCCATCCGGCCCCACTCCCACCCCCTTCCCCCTTCAGAATGCCAGGCATTTTTAGTAATCTATAAATTCCCCTGGGCAATTTTTTTTAGGTCAAATGGTCACCTGAAAGTTAAAGACACAAGTATGGATATGGTGGAAACCTATAGAGGGCTTTGGCTGAAATTGATAGGACATTATCTGTTATGGGGGAACTGTGACTGGCATTTCCAGTGTGGAGTGGCTGGCGCTTGTGGAGGAACAAAGAAACTATGGCAAGCAGTTATAGAAGCGGTAGATGAAATGTTTGGGGGCATTGACTGGTCCTAATATGGCACTGTCAGTGGCTGTCTCTTATGGTAGCACTGCAGTTGTTCTGTTAGACGGGCATAGTGGCTAGCACTTATAGGGGCACTGTGGATGTCATTTGTAGGGGCATTATGGTTGTCACCTTTGGCATCAGTGTGAATAGCGTCTATGTTACCAATATTGCTGGGAGTGGTAGGGGCAGTGTGGATTTCACTTATGGAGACTCAGTGGCAGGAGTTTGGGGGAATTTTTGGCTTTCAATTATTGAGGAACAGTGGCTGGCAGTTGTGGGGGCACAGTGGCTGGCAGTTATGGAGGCACTGGGGCTATCATCCATCACTGTGGATAGCACCTGTGGGGGTCAATATTGCTGGGATTTCTTTGGGAATTATGGCTGCCAGTTATGGAGATAGAAGAGGAAACCTATGCGAGCATTGGTTGGCACTTATATGGCATTGTCGCTCACTATCTCTAATCTGGACATTGTGGATAGTACAAGGGGCCCACAATTGTAAGATCTGTAGGAATGGTGTAGCTGGCACTAACTATTGTTAGCAATTATGAGGGCAATCCCAGACACTTGACCAAATGTATAGGCTCAGTCTGGCACTTATGGTAAAGGGGCACAATAAGGGCAATGAGACTTGTAGTGTTTTTGCTGTACTGTAATGATACTAACAAGCAGAAAATCTGTTCTAATGTACTGTACATCGAAGGCCTTATTTTCCAAGGGCTGTCTTTGTTGCCCCTAGCGACCAATCAGAGCTCGAATTTCATTTCTTTAACTGAAAAATTAAAGCTGCTTTCTGATTGGTTTCTATGGGCAATGAAGACAGTCTTACTGTCAGCTTTTATATATGAGAACCCATTCCTCAAGAGGGAGGTGAGCCTATGTTATTACACTGCCTGTCCAAAAAAAAAAGTCGCCACCAAAAAAAAAGGTCACACACTCTAATATTTTGTTGGGCCGCCTTTAGTTTTGATTACAAAACAAGAAAAGGGGGGGGGTAAGCCCATCCCAATGCGCAGGTGCACATTGCTATGGCTGAAAATACATATAGAACACCCCGAAGATGGGTCCTAACACTAAACCTCACCTGTTGGGTGCCATAACAGCGACCATGAAATTCAGGAAGTATAGGTCCCACATGCATGCTGGGCCCCTTTTGGTTTATATCTCTATGACCTACACTTCCTGAATTTGGAACCCAACAGGTGAGGTTTAGTGTTAGGACCCGTCTTATAGAGATCGCCTTGGCGTGCGGCAGACGGGCTTAAATAATTTTGTACAAAATGTATTTGCTAAGCATCTCTATTTTATTAGCATAGCATCTGCAATACAATATACCCTTGTACTTTATTTGGTTTGTAGAGTGCTGTTGCACTATGTGTTCTATATTTAGTTTTGATTACGCCACGCATTCGCTGTGGCATTGTTTCGATAAGCTTCTGCATAGCATAAGATTTATTTCTATCCAGTGTTGCATTAATTTTTCACCAAGATCTTGCATTGATGATGGTAGAGTCGGACTGCTGCGAAAAGCCTTCTCCAGCACATCCCAAAGATTCTCAATGGGGTTAAGGTCTGGACTCTGTAGTGGCCAATCCATGTGTAAAAATGATGTCTCATGCTTAGAGTTGAGCGAACACCTGGATGTTCGGGTTCGAGAAGTTCGGCCGAACATCCCGGAAATGTTCGGGTTCGGGATCCGAACCCGATCCGAACTTCGTCCCGAACCCGAACCCCATTGAAGTCAATGGGGACCCGAACTTTTCGGCACTAAAAAGGCTGTAAAACAGCCCAGGAAAGAGCTAGAGGGCTGCAAAAGGGAGCAACATGTAGGTAAATCCCCTGCAAACAAATGTGGATAGGGAAATGAATTAAAATAAAAATTAAATAAATAAAAATTAACCAAAATCAATTGGAGAGAGGTTCCATAGCAGAGAATCTGGCTTCCCGTCACCCACCACTGGAACAGTCCATTCTCAGATATTTAGGCCCCGGCACCCAGGCAGAGGAGAGAGGTCCCGTAACAGAGAATCTGTCTTCATGTCAGCAGAGAATTAGTCTGCATGTCATAGCAGAGAATGAGGCTTCACGTCAGCCACCACTGCAACAGTCCATTGGCATATATTTAGGCCCAGCACACACACAGGCAGAGGAGAGAGGTCCCGTAACAGACAATCTGGCTTCATGTCAGCAGAGAATCAGTCTGCATGTCATAGCAGAGAATCAGGCTTCACGTCAGCCACCACTGCAACAGTCCATTGGCATATATTTAGGCCCAGCACACACACAGGCAGAGGAGAGAGGTCCCGTAACAGAGAATCTGGCTTCATGTCAGCAGAGAATCAGTCTGCATGTCATAGCAGAGAATGAGGCTTCACGTCACCCACCACTGCAACAGTCCATTGGCATATATTTAGGCCTAGCACACAGGCAGAGCAGAGAGGTCCCGTAACAGACAATCTGGCTTCATGTCAGCAGAGAATCAGTCTGCATGTCATAGCAGAGAATGAGGCTTCACGTCAGCCACCACTGCAACAGTCCATTGGCATATATTTAGGCCTAGCACACAGGCAGAGCAGAGAGGTCCCGTAACAGACAATCTGGCTTCATGTCAGCAGAGAATCAGTCTGCATGTCATAGCAGAGAATCAGGCTTCACGTCAGCCACCACTGCAACAGTCCATTGTCATAAATTTAGGCCCAGCACCCAGGCAGAGGAGAGAGGTCCCGTAACAGACAATCTGGCTTCATGTCAGCAGAGAATTAGTCTGCATGTCATAGCAGAGAATCAGGCTTCATGTCAGCCACCACTGCAACAGTCCATTGGCATATATTTAGGCCCAGCACCCAGGCAGAGGAGGGAGGTCCCGTAACAGAGAATCTGTCTTCATGTCAGCAGAGAATCAGTCTGCATGTCATAGCAGAGAATGAGGCTTCACGTCACCCACCACTGCAACAGTCCATTGGCATATATTTAGGCCTAGCACACAGGCAGAGCAGAGAGGTCCCGTAACAGACAATCTGGCTTCATGTCAGCAGAGAATCAGTCTGCATGTCATAGCAGAGAATCAGGCTTCACGTCAGCCACCACTGCAACAGTCCATTGGCATATATTTAGGCCTAGCACACAGGCAGAGCAGAGAGGTCCCGTAACAGACAATCTGGCTTCATGTCAGCAGAGAATCAGTCTGCATGTCATAGCAGAGAATCAGGCTTCACGTCAGCCACCACTGCAACAGTCCATTGTCATAAATTTAGGCCCAGCACCCAGGCAGAGGAGAGAGGTCCCGTAACAGAGAATCTGGCTTCATGTCAGCAGAGAATTAGTCTGCATGTCATAGCAGAGAATCAGGCTTCATGTCAGCCACCACTGCAACAGTCCATTGGCATATATTTAGGCCCAGCACCCAGGCAGAGGAGGGAGGTCCCGTAACAGAGAATCTGTCTTCATGTCAGCAGAGAATCAGTCTGCATGTCATAGCAGAGAATGAGGCTTCACGTCAGCCACCACTGCAACAGTCCATTGGCATATATTTAGGCCTAGCACACAGGCAGAGGAGAGGTTCATTCAACTTTGGGTAGCCTCGCAATATAATGGTAAAATGAAAATAAAAATAGGATTGAATGAGGAAGTGCCCTGGAGTCCAATAATATATGGTTATGGGGAGGTAGTTAATGTCTAATCTGGACAAGGGACGGACAGGTCCTGTGGGATCCATGCCTGGTTCATTTTTATGAACGTCAGCTTGTCCACATTGGCTGTAGACAGGCGGCTGCGTTTGTCTGTAATGACGCCCCCTGCCGTGCTGAATACACGTTCAGACAAAACGCTGGCTGCCGGGCAGGCCAGCACCTCCAAGGCATAAAAGGCTAGCTCTGGCCACGTGGACAATTTAGAGACCCAGAAGTTGAATGGGGTCGAACCATCAGTCAGTACGTGGAGGGGTGTGCACACGTACTGTTCCACCATGTTAGTGAAATGTTGCCTCCTGCTAACACGTTGCGTATCAGGTGGTGGTGCAGTTAGCTGTGGCGTGTTGACAAAAGTTTTCCACATCTCTGCCATGCTAACCCTGCCCTCAGAGGAGCTGGCCGTGACACAGCTGCCTTGGCGACCTCTTGCTCCTCCTCTGCCTTGGCCTTGGGCTTCCACTTGTTCCCCTGTGACATTTGGGAATGCTCTCAGTAGCGCGTCTACCAACGTGCGCTTGTACTCGCGCATCTTCCTATCACGCTCCAGTGCAGGAAGTAAGGTGGGCACATTGTCTTTGTAGCGTGGATCCAGCAGGGTGGCAACCCAGTAGTCCGCACAGGTTAAAATGTGGGCAACTCTGCTGTCGTTGCGCAGGCACTGCAGCATGTAGTCGCTCATGTGTGCCAGGCTGCCCAGGGGTAAGGACAAGCTGTCCTCTGTGGGAGGCGTATCGTCATCGTCCTGCCTTTCCCCCCAGCCACGCACCAGTGATGGACCCGAGCTGCGTTGGGTGCCACCCCGCTGTGACCATGCTTCATCCTCATCCTCCTCCACCTCCTCCTCATCCTCGTCCTCCTCGTCCTCCAGTAGTGGGCCCTGTCTGGCCACATTTGTACCTGGCCTCTGCTGTTGCCAAAAACCTCCCTCTGAGTCACTTCGAAGAGACTGGCCTGAAAGTGCTAAAAATGACCCCTCTTCCTCCTCCTCCTCCTCCTCCTCCTGGGCCACCTCCTCTTCCATCATCGCCCTAAGTGTTTTCTCAAGGAGACATAGAAGTGGTATTGTAACGCTGATAACGGTGTCATCGCCACTGGCCATGTTGGTGGAGTACTCGAAACAGCGCAACAGGGCACACAGGTCTCGCATGGAGGCCCAGTCATTGGTGGTGAAGTGGTGCTGTTCTGTAGTGCGACTGACCCGTGCGTGCTGCAGCTGAAACTCCACTATGGCCTGCTGCTGCTCGCACAGTCTGTCCAGCATGTGCAAGGTGGAGTTCCACCTGGTGGGCACGTCGCATATGAGGCGGTGAGCGGGAAGGCCGAAGTTACGCTGTAGCGCAGACAGGCGAGCAGCAGCAGGATGTGAACGCCGGAAGCGCGAACAGACGGCCCGCACTTTATGCAGCAGCTCTGACATGTCGGGGTAGTTGTGAATGAACTTCTGCACCACCAAATTCAGCACATGCGCCAAGCAAGGGATGTGCGTCAAATTGGCTAGTCCCAGAGCTGCAACGAGATTTCGCCCATTATCACACACCACCAGGCAGGGCTTGAGGCTCACCGGCAGCAACCACTCGTCGGTCTGTTGTTCTATACCCCGCCACAACTCCTGTGCGGTGTGGGGCCTGTCCCCCAAACATATGAGTTTCAGAATGGCCTGCTGACTAGAGTTGAGCGAACACCTGGATGTTCGGGTTCGAGAAGTTCGGCCGAACATCCCGGAAATGTTCGGGTTCGGGATCCGAACCCGATCCGAACTTCGTCCCGAACCCGAACCCCATTGAAGTCAATGGGGACCCGAACTTTTCGGCACTAAAACGGCTGTAAAACAGCCCAGGAAAGGGCTAGAGGGCTGCAAAAGGCAGCAACATGTAGGTAAATCCCCTGCAAACAAATGTGGATAGGGAAATTAATTAAAATAAAAATTAAATAAATAAAAATTAACCAAAATCAATTGGAGAGAGGTTCCATAGCAGAGAATCTGGCTTCCCGTCACCCACCACTGGAACAGTCCATTCTCAGATATTTAGGCCCCGGCACCCAGGCAGAGGAGAGAGGTCCCGTAACAGACAATCTGGCTTCATGTCAGCAGAGAATCAGTCTTCATGTCATAGCAGAGAATCAGGCTTCACGTCACCCACCACTGTAAGAGTCCATTTTCATAAATTTAGGCCCAGCACCCAGGCAGAGGAGAGAGGTCCCGTAACAGACAATCTGGCTTCATGTCAGCAGAGAATCAGTCTTCATATCATAGCAGAGAATCTGGCTTCCCGTTACCCACCACTGGAACAGTCCATTCTCAGATATTTAGGCCCCGGCACCCAGGCAGAGGAGAGAGGTCCCGTAACAGACAATCTGGCTTCATGTCAGCAGAGAATCAGTCTTCATATCATAGCAGAGAATCAGGCTTCACGTCAGCCACCACTGCAACAGTCCATTGTCATAAATTCAGGCCCAGCACCCAGGCAGAGGAGAGAGGTCCCGTAACAGACAATCTGGCTTCATGTCAGCAGAGAATCAGTCTGCATGTCATAGCAGAGAATGAGGCTTCACGTCACCCACCACTGCAACAGTCCATTTTCATAAATTTAGGCCCAGCACCCAGGCAGAGGAGAGAGGTCCCGTAACAGAGGATCTGGCTTCATGTCACCAGAGAATCAGTCTGCATGTCATAGCAGAGAATCAGGCTTCACGTCACCCACCACTGCAACAGTCCATTTTCATAAATTTAGGCCCAGCACCCAGGCAGAGGAGAGAGGTCCCGTAACAGAGGATCTGGCTTCATGTCACCAGAGAATCAGTCTGCATGTCATAGCAGAGAATCAGGCTTCACGTCAGCCACCACTGCAACAATCCATTGGCATATATTTAGGCCTAGCACACAGGCAGAGGAGAGAGGTCCCGTAACAGACAATCTGGCTTCATGTCAGCAGAGAATCAGTCTTCATATCATAGCAGAGAATCAGGCTTCACGTCAGCCACCAATGCAACAGTCCATTGTCAGATATTTAGGCCCAGCACCCAGGCAGAGGAGAGAGGTCCCGTAACAGAGGATCTGGCTTCATGTCAGCAGAGAATCAGTCTTCATGTCATAGCAGAGAATCAGGCTTCACGTCACCCACCACTGTAAGAGTCCATTTTCATAAATTTAGGCCCAGCACCCAGGCAGAGGAGAGAGGTCCCGTAACAGACGATCTGGCTTCATGTCAGCAGAGAATCAGTCTGCATGTCATAGCAGAGAATGAGGCTTCACGTCACCCACCACTGCAACAGTCCATTTTCATAAATTTAGGCCCAGCACCCAGGCAGAGGAGAGAGGTCCCGTAACAGAGGATCTGGCTTCATGTCACCAGAGAATCAGTCTGCATGTCATAGCAGAGAATCAGGCTTCACGTCACCCACCACTGCAACAGTCCATTTTCATAAATTTAGGCCCAGCACCCAGGCAGAGGAGAGAGGTCCCGTAACAGAGGATCTGGCTTCATGTCACCAGAGAATCAGTCTGCATGTCATAGCAGAGAATCAGGCTTCACGTCACCCACCACTGCAACAGTCCATTTTCATAAATTTAGGCCCAGCACCCAGGCAGAGGAGAGAGGTCCCGTAACAGAGGATCTGGCTTCATGTCACCAGAGAATCAGTCTGCATGTCATAGCAGAGAATCAGGCTTCACGTCAGCCACCACTGCAACAATCCATTGGCATATATTTAGGCCTAGCACACAGGCAGAGGAGAGAGGTCCCGTAACAGACAATCTGGCTTCATGTCAGCAGAGAATCAGTCTTCATATCATAGCAGAGAATCAGGCTTCACGTCAGCCACCAATGCAACAGTCCATTGTCAGATATTTAGGCCCAGCACCCAGGCAGAGGAGAGAGGTCCCGTAACAGAGGATCTGGCTTCATGTCAGCAGAGAATCAGTCTTCATGTCATAGCAGAGAATCAGGCTTCACGTCACCCACCACTGTAAGAGTCCATTTTCATAAATTTAGGCCCAGCACCCAGGCAGAGGAGAGAGGTCCCGTAACAGACGATCTGGCTTCATGTCAGCAGAGAATCAGTCTGCATGTCATAGCAGAGAATGAGGCTTCACGTCACCCACCACTGCAACAGTCCATTTTCATAAATTTAGGCCCAGCACCCAGGCAGAGGAGAGAGGTCCCGTAACAGAGGATCTGGCTTCATGTCACCAGAGAATCAGTCTGCATGTCATAGCAGAGAATGAGGCTTCACGTCACCCACCACTGCAACAGTCCATTTTCATAAATTTAGGCCCAGCACCCAGGCAGAGGAGAGAGGTCCCGTAACAGAGGATCTGGCTTCATGTCACCAGAGAATCAGTCTGCATGTCATAGCAGAGAATCAGGCTTCACGTCAGCCACCACTGCAACAATCCATTGGCATATATTTAGGCCTAGCACACAGGCAGAGGAGAGAGGTCCCGTAACAGACAATCTGGCTTCATGTCAGCAGAGAATCAGTCTTCATATCATAGCAGAGAATCAGGCTTCACGTCAGCCACCAATGCAACAGTCCATTGTCAGATATTTAGGCCCAGCACCCAGGCAGAGGAGAGAGGTCCCGTAACAGACAATCTGGCTTCATGTCAGCAGAGAATCAGTCTGCATGTCATAGCAGAGAATGAGGCTTCACGTCACCCACCACTGCAACAGTCCATTTTCATAAATTTAGGCCCAGCACCCAGGCAGAGGAGAGAGGTCCCGTAACAGAGGATCTGGCTTCATGTCAGCAGAGAATCAGTCTGCATGTCATAGCAGAGAATCAGGCTTCACGTCAGCCACCACTGCAACAGTCCATTGTCATAAATTCAGGCCCAGCACCCAGGCAGAGGAGAGAGGTCCCGTAACAGACAATCTGGCTTCATGTCACCAGAGAATCAGTCTGCATGTCATAGCAGAGAATGAGGCTTCACGTCAGCCACCACTGCAACAATCCATTGGCATATATTTAGGCCTAGCACACAGGCAGAGGAGAGGTTCATTCAACTTTGGGTAGCCTTGCAATATAATGGTAAAATGAAAATAAAAATAGGATTGAATGAGGAAGTGCCCTGGAGTCCAATAATATATGGTTATGGGGAGGTAGTTAATGTCTAATCTGGACAAGGGACGGACAGGTCCTGTGGGATCCATGCCTGGTTCATTTTTATGAACGTCAGCTTGTCCACATTGGCTGTAGACAGGCGGCTGCGTTTGTCTGTAATGACGCCCCCTGCCGTGCTGAATACACGTTCAGACAAAACGCTGGCTGCCGGGCAGGCCAGCACCTCCAAGGCATAAAAGGCTATCTCTGGCCACGTGGACAATTTAGAGACCCAGAAGTTGAATGGGGCCGAACCATCAGTCAGTACGTGGAGGGGTGTGCACACGTACTGTTCCACCATGTTAGTGAAATGTTGCCTCCTGCTAACACGTTGCGTATCAGGTGGTGGTGCAGTTAGCTGTGGCGTGTTGACAAAAGTTTTCCACATCTCTGCCATGCTAACCCTGCCCTCAGAGGAGCTGGCCGTGACACAGCTGCCTTGGCGACCTCTTGCTCCTCCTCTGCCTTGGCCTTGGGCTTGGGCTTGTTCCCCTGTGACATTTGGGAATGCTCTCAGTAGCGCGTCTACCAACGTGCGCTTGTACTCGCGCATCTTCCTATCACGCTCCAGTGCAGGAAGTAAGGTGGGCACATTGTCCTTGTAGCGTGGATCCAGCAGGGTGGCAACCCAGTAGTCCGCACAGGTTAAAATGTGGGCAACTCTGCTGTCGTTGCGCAGGCACTGCAGCATGTAGTCGCTCATGTGTGCCAGGCTGCCCAGGGGTAAGGACAAGCTGTCCTCTGTGGGAGGCGTATCATCATCGTCCTGCCTTTCCCCCCAGCCACGCACCAGTGATGGACCCGAGCTGCGTTGGGTGCCACCCCGCTGTGACCATGCTTCATCCTCATCCTCCTCCACCTCCTCCTCATCCTCGTCCTCCTCGTCCTCCAGTAGTGGGCCCTGGCTGGCCACATTTGTACCTGGCCTCTGCTGTTGCCAAAAACCTCCCTCTGAGTCACTTCGAAGAGACTGGCCTGAAAGTGCTAAAAATGACCCCTCTTCCTCCTCCTCCTCCTCCTCCTCCTGGGCCACCTCCTCTTCCATCATCGCCCTAAGTGTTTTCTCAAGGAGACATAGAAGTGGTATTGTAACGCTGATAACGGTGTCATCGCCACTGGCCATGTTGGTGGAGTACTCGAAACAGCGCAACAGGGCACACAGGTCTCGCATGGAGGCCCAGTCATTGGTGGTGAAGTGGTGCTGTTCTCTAGTGCGACTGACCCGTGCGTGCTGCAGCTGAAACTCCACTATGGCCTGCTGCTGCTCGCACAGTCTGTCCAGCATGTGCAAGGTGGAGTTCCACCTGGTGGGCACGTCGCATATGAGGCGGTGAGCGGGAAGGCCGAAGTTACGCTGTAGCGCAGACAGGCGAGCAGCGGCAGGATGTGAACGCCGGAAGCGCGAACAGACGGCCCGCACTTTATGCAGCAGCTCTGACATGTCGGGGTAGTTGTGAATGAACTTCTGCACCACCAAATTCAGCACATGCGCCAAGCAAGGGATGTGCGTCAAATTGGCTAGTCCCAGAGCTGCAACGAGATTTCGCCCATTATCACACACCACCAGGCCGGGCTTGAGGCTCACCGGCAGCAACCACTCGTCGGTCTGTTGTTCAATACCCCGCCACAACTCCTGTGCGGTGTGGGGCCTGTCCCCCAAACATATGAGTTTCAGAATGGCCTGCTGACGTTTACCCCGGGCTGTGCTGAAGTTGGTGGTGAAGGTGTGTGGCTGACTGGATGAGCAGGTGGAAGAAGAGGAGGAGGAAGCCGAGAAGGAGGAGGTGGCAACAGGAGGCAAAGAATGTTGCCCTGCGATCCTTGGCGGCGGAAGGACGTGCGCCAAACAGCTCTCCGCCTGGGGCCCAGCTGCCACTACATTTACCCAGTGTGCAGTTAGGGAGATATAGCGTCCCTGGCCGTGCTTACTGGTCCACGTATCTGTGGTTAGGTGGACCTTGCTACAGATGGCGTTGCGCAGTGCACACTTGATTTTATCGGATACTTGGTTGTGCAGGGAAGGCACGGCTCTCTTGGAGAAGTAGTGCCGGCTGGGAACAACATACTGTGGGACAGCAAGCGACATGAGCTGTTTGAAGCTGTCTGTGTCCACCAGCCTAAATGACAGCATTTCATAGGCCAGTAGTTTAGAAATGCTGGCATTCAGGGCCAGGGATCGAGGGTGGCTAGGTGGGAATTTACGCTTTCTATCAAATGTTTGTGAGATGGAGAGCTGAACGCTGGCGTGTGACATGGTTGAGACGCTTGGTGACGGAGGTGGTGGTGGTGGTGTTGGTGGTACATCCCCTGTTTGCTGGGCGGCAGGTGCCAACGTTCCTCCAGAGGCGGAGGAAGAGGCCGAGGCGGCAGCAGCAGAATAGGCCGAGGCGGCAGCAGCAGAAGAGGTAGCAGGGGGAGCCTGAGTGACTTCCTTGGTTTTAAGGTGTTTACTCCACTGCAGTTCATGCTTTGCATGCAGGTGCCTGGTCATGCAGGTTGTGCTCAGGTTCAGAACGTTAATGCCTCGCTTCAGGCTCTGATGGCACAGCGTGCAAACCACTCGGGTCTTGTCGTCAGCACATTGTTTGAAGAAGTGCCATGCCAGGGAACTCCTTGAAGCTGCCTTTGGGGTGCTCGGTCCCAGATGGCGGCGGTCAGTAGCAGGCGGAGTCTCTTGGCGGCGGGTGTTCTGCTTTTGCCCACTGCTCCCTCTTTTGCTACGCTGTTGGCTCGGTCTCACCACTGCCTCTTCCTCCGAACTGTGAAAGTCAGTGGCACGACCTTCATTCCATGTGGGGTCTAGGACCTCATCGTCCCCTGCATCGTCTTCCACCCAGTCTTGATCCCTGACCTCCTGTTCAGTCTGCACACTGCAGAAAGACGCAGCAGTTGGCACCTGTGTTTCGTCATCATCAGAGACATGCTGAGGTGGTATTCCCATGTCCTCATCATCAGGAAACATAAGTGGTTGTGCGTCAGTGCATTCTATGTCTTTCACCGCTGGGGAAGGGCTAGGTGGATGCCCTTGGGAAACCCTGCCAGCGGAGTCTTCAAACAGCATAAGAGACTGCTGCATAACTTGAGGCTGAGACAGTTTCCCTGGTATGCATGGGGGTGATGTGACAGACTGATGGGGTTGGTTTTCAGGCGCCATCTGTGCGCTTTCTGCAGAAGACTGGGTGGGAGATAATGTGAACGTGCTGGATCCACTGTCGGCCACCCAATTGACTAATGCCTGTACCTGCTCAGGCCTTACCATCCTTAGAACGGCATTGGGCCCCACCATATATCGCTGTAAATTCTGGCGGCTACTGGGACCTGAGGTAGTTGGTACACTAGGACGTGTGGATGTGGCAGAACGGCCACGTCCTCTCCCAGCACCAGAGGGTCCACTAACACCACCACGACCATGTCCACGTCCGCGTCCCTTACTAGATGTTTTTCTCATTGTTATGGTTCACCACAACAACAAATATATTATTTGGCCCAATGTATTGTATTCAAATTCAGCGGGATATAAATTTGAGGCCTAGTATTTAGGCGCTGGGTGACCGGTATGGATTTAGTGACAGAATTAGACTTGGAAATGCACAGAAGCGTGTGTGTGAAGTTATTCTGAATGACCCTATGTGCACCTTCAATATGATCTACCCTTTTAGGGATAGATTTCAAATAGCTCTGATATAGCAGAAACGACTAAATTATGAAATTGCTAAATTGGGAATTGTATTTCAACCCAGAACAAAAAATGTGCTTTGACGGACACTAAATAACTTTCCCAGCCACAACAGGACAGCGGTAACGAGAGATTTAGCGGGATATAAATTTGAGGCCTAGTATTTAGGCGCTGGGTGACAGGTATGGGTTTAGTGACAGAATTAGATTTGGAAATGCACAGTAGCGGGTGTGTGAAGTTATTCTGAATGACCCTATGTGCACCTTGAATATTATATACCCTTTTAGGGATAGATTTCAAATAGCTCTGATATAGCAGAAACCACTAAATTATGAAATTGCTAAATTGGGAATTGTATTTCAACCCAGAACAAGAAATGTGCTTGAACGGACACTAAATAACTCGCCCAGCTACAGCACTAAGGACAGATTTAGCGGGATATAAATTTGAGGCCTAGTATTTAGGCGCTGGGTGACAGGTATGGGTTTAGTGCCAGAATTAGACTTGGAAATACACAGTAGCGGGTGTGTGTGAAGTTATTCTGAATGACCCAATGTGCACCTTGAATATTATATACCCTTTTAGGGATAGATTTCAAATAGCTCTGATATAGCAGAAACCACTAAATTATGAAATTGCTAAATTGGGAATTGTATTTCAACCCAGAACAAAAAATGTGCTTTGACGGACACTAAATATCTTGCCCAGCAACAACAGTACAGCGGTAACGAGAGATTTAGCAGGATATAAATTTGAGGCCTAGTATTTAGGCGCTGGGTGACAGGTATGGGTTTAGTGACAGAATTAGACTTGGAAATACACAGTAGCGGGTGTGTGTGAAGTTATTCTGAATGACCCAATGTGCACCTTGAATATTATATACCCTTTTAGGGATAGATTTCAAATAGCTCTGATATAGCAGAAACCACTAAATTATGAAATTGCTAAATTGGGAATTGTATTTCAACCCAGAACAAAAAATGTGCTTTGACGGACACTAAATATCTTGCCCAGCAACAACAGTACAGCGGTAACGAGAGATTTAGCAGGATATAAATTTGAGGCCTAGTATTTAGGCGCTGGGTGACAGGTATGGGTTTAGTGACAGAATTAGACTTGAAAATACACAGTAGCGGGTGTGTGTGAAGTTATTCTGAATGACCCAATGTGCACCTTGAATATTATATACCCTTTTAGGGATAGATTTCAAATAGCTCTGATATAGCAGAAACCACTAAATTATGAAATTGCTAAATTGGGAATTGTATTTCAACCCAGAACAAAAAATGTGCTTTGACGGACACTAAATATCTTGCCCAGCAACAACAGTACAGCGGTAACGAGAG
This sequence comes from Bufo gargarizans, assembly GCF_014858855.1. Classification (NCBI taxonomy): domain Eukaryota; kingdom Metazoa; phylum Chordata; class Amphibia; order Anura; family Bufonidae; genus Bufo; species Bufo gargarizans. Next base: position 583,239,041 of record NC_058082.1, read on the forward strand.
ATTTAGCAGGATATAAATTTGAGGCCTAGTATTTAGGCGCTGGGTGACAGGTATGGGTTTAGTGACAGAATTAGACTTGAAAATACACAGTAGCGGGTGTGTGTGAAGTTATTCTGAATGACCCAATGTGCACCTTGAATATTATATACCCTTTTAGGGATAGATTTCAAATAGCTCTGATATAGCAGAAACCACTAAATTATGAAATTGCTAAATTGGGAATTGTACTTCAACCCAGAACAAAAAATGTGCTTTGACGGACACTAAATATCTTTCCAAGCAACAACAGTACAGCGGTAACGAGAGATTTAGCAGGATATAAATTTGAGGCCTAGTATTTAGGCGCTGGGTGACAGGTATGGGTTTAGTGACAGAATTAGACTTGGAAATACACAGTAGCGGGTGTGTGTGAAGTTATTCTGAATGACCCAATGTGCACCTTGAATATTATATACCCTTTTAGGGATAGATTTCAAATAGCTCTGATATAGCAGAAACCACTAAATTATGAAATTGCTAAATTGGGAATTGTACTTCAACCCAGAACAAAAAATGTGCTTTGACGGACACTAAATAACTTTCCCAGCTACAACAGGACAGCGGTAACGAGAGATTTAGCGGGATATAAATTTGAGGCCTAGTATTTAGGCGCTGGGTGACAGGTATGGGTTTAGTGACAGAATTAGACTTGGAAATACACAGTAGCGGGTGTGTGTGAAGTTATTCTGAATGACCCTATGTGCACCTTCAATATGATCTACCCTTTTAGGGATAGATTTCAAATAGCTCTGATATAGCAGAAACCACTAAATTATGAAATTGCTAAATTGGGAATTGTATTTCAACCCAGAAGAAAAAATGTGCTTTGACGGACACTAAATAACTTTCCCAGCTACAACAGGACAGCGGTAACGAGAGATTTAGCAGGATATAAATTTGAGGCCTAGTATTTAGGCGCTGGGTGACAGGTATGGGTTTAGTGACAGAATTAGACTTGAAAATACACAGTAGCGGGTGTGTGTGAAGTTATTCTGAATGACCCAATGTGCACCTTGAATATTATATACCCTTTTAGGGATAGATTTCAAATAGCTCTGATATAGCAGAAACCACTAAATTATGAAATTGCTAAATTGGGAATTGTACTTCAACCCAGAACAAAAAATGTGCTTTGACGGACACTAAATATCTTTCCAAGCAACAACAGTACAGCGGTAACGAGAGATTTAGCAGGATATAAATTTGAGGCCTAGTATTTAGGCGCTGGGTGACAGGTATGGGTTTAGTGACAGAATTAGACTTGGAAATACACAGTAGCGGGTGTGTGTGAAGTTATTCTGAATGACCCAATGTGCACCTTGAATATTATATACCCTTTTAGGGATAGATTTCAAATAGCTCTGATATAGCAGAAACCACTAAATTATGAAATTGCTAAATTGGGAATTGTACTTCAACCCAGAACAAAAAATGTGCTTTGACGGACACTAAATAACTTTCCCAGCTACAACAGGACAGCGGTAACGAGAGATTTAGCGGGATATAAATTTGAGGCCTAGTATTTAGGCGCTGGGTGACAGGTATGGGTTTAGTGACAGAATTAGACTTGAAAATACACAGTAGCGGGTGTGTGTGAAGTTATTCTGAATGACCCTATGTGCACCTTCAATATGATCTACCCTTTTAGGGATAGATTTCAAATAGCTCTGATATAGCAGAAACCACTAAATTATGAAATTGCTAAATTGGGAATTGTATTTCAACCCAGAACAAAAAATGTGCTTTGACGGACACTAAATAACTTTCCCAGCTACAACAGGACAGCGGTAACGAGAGATTTAGCAGGATATAAATTTGAGGCCTAGTATTTAGGCGCTGGGTGACAGGTATGGGTTTAGTGACAGAATTAGACTTGAAAATACACAGTAGCGGGTGTGTGTGAAGTTATTCTGAATGACCCAATGTGCACCTTGAATATTATATACCCTTTTAGGGATAGATTTCAAATAGCTCTGATATAGCAGAAACCACTAAATTATGAAATTGCTAAATTGGGAATTGTACTTCAACCCAGAACAAAAAATGTGCTTTGACGGACACTAAATAACTTTCCCAGCTACAACAGGACAGCGGTAACGAGAGATTTAGCAGGATATAAATTTGAGGCCTAGTATTTAGGCGCTGGGTGACAGGTATGGGTTTAGTGACAGAATTAGACTTGAAAATACACAGTAGCGGGTGTGTGTGAAGTTATTCTGAATGACCCAATGTGCACCTTGAATATTATATACCCTTTTAGGGATAGATTTCAAATAGCTCTGATATAGCAGAAACCACTAAATTATGAAATTGCTAAATTGGGAATTGTACTTCAACCCAGAACAAAAAATGTGCTTTGACGGACACTAAATAACTTTCCCAGCTACAACACTAGGGACAGATTTAGCGGGATATAAATTTGAGGCCTAGTATTTAGGCGCTGGGTGACCGGTATGGATTAGTGACAGAATTAGACTGGGATATGGCCAAAAAATAACCACACTATTGCTGGTTAAATGCACTTGGTGACGGGCGCAGCTTGCCCCTGATGTAGTATATGGCCAAAAATGAACAGACTATTGCTGGTTAAATGCACTTGGTGTCACAGCTTGACCAACCACACTACTGAGGGTTAAATGCACTTGGTGACGGGCGCAGCTTGCCCCTGATGTAGTATATGGCCAAAAAATAAACAGACTATTGCTGGTTAAATGCACTTGGTGTGACAGCTTCACCCTGATGTAGGCTTTAGCCAGAAAACAACCACACCATTGAGGGTTAAATGCACTTGGTGACAGGCGCAGCTTGCCCCTGATTTTGTATATGGCCAAAAAATGAACAGACTATTGCTGGTTAAATGCACTTGGTGTGACAGCTTCACCCTGATGTAGGCTTTAGCCAAAAAACAACCACACCATTGAGGGTTAAATGCACTTGGTGACAGGCGCAGCTTGCCCCTGATTTAGTATATGGCCAAAAAATGAACAGACTATTGCTGGTTAAATGCACTTGGTGTGACAGCTTCACCCTGATGTAGGCTTTAGCCAAAAAACAACCACACCATTGAGGGTTAAATGCACTTGGATACAGGCGCAGCTTGCCCCTGATTTTGTATATGGCCAAAAAATGAACAGACTATTGCTGGTTAAATGCACTTGGTGTGACAGCTTCACCCTGATGTAGGCTTTAGCCAAAAAACAACCACACCATTGAGGGTTAAATGCACTTGGTGACAGGCGCAGCTTGCCCCTGATTTTGTATATGGCCAAAAAATGAACAGACTATTGCTGGTTAAATGCACTTGGTGTGACAGCTTCACCCTGATGTAGGCTTTAGCCAAAAAACAACCACACCATTGAGGGTTAAATGCACTTGGTCGCAGCTTGTGCTGGCGCACCACAAGACACAAAATGGCCGCCGATCACCCCAGAAAAATGTGACTGACAAACGGTCTGGGCAGCCTAAAAACAGTGAGCAATTGAGGATCAGCAGCTCAATGATCCACAGCTGCAGATCGATCAGTTAATCAAGTCCTTTGGAGGAGTTAATCTGCCTAATCTCGCCCTACTGTCGCAGCCGCAACCTCTCCCTACGCTAATCAGAGCAGAGTGACGGGCGGCGCTATGTGACTCCAGCTTAAATAGAGGCTGGGTCACATGGTGCTCTGGCCAATCACAGCCATGCCAATAGTAGGCATGGCTGTGATGGCCTCTTGGGGCAAGTAGTATGACGCTTGTTGATTGGCTGCTTTGCAGCCTTTCAAAAAGCGCCAAGAAAGCGTCACAAAAGCGCCAAGAAAGCGACGAACACCGAACCCGAACCCGGACTTTTACGAAAATGTCCGGGTTCGGGTCCGTGTCACGGACACCCCAAAATTCGGTACGAACCCGAACTTACAGTTCG